>NC_087452.1:28610158-28919474 GCF_036321535.1 Camelus dromedarius
ACAAGTCCTGCAGGTGATTCTGATTCACACTTGATAGCTTGATTACCACTGCTAAAGAAGATAGGGGGAAAAAAAGTATTAGAAATTGTCCCATCTCCTGCATGTACTTGATATTTAAGACCTAGGGTAAACCTTGGTTTTCTCTTTAGCTCCTTTTCTGAGCTTCCTCTGAGAAGGTCATCATCCTGAGATTTTGTTCACTTACTTATTTAGAATCTGGAAATTACAAACCTCAATGCTATATCTGAAAGAAAGATCTGATTCTTCGTTAGGAAGGCAGCTGGTAGAATATAGGAATTTGAAAAAATTGTTATAAATGGTTGCTTGTGACGTTAATTAGTTCTCTCACACCTCCTTCCCTAATGGAAAGAAGTTTGTGTATAGGAAGATTTATTTTTGTTCTGTCTTGAACAGCATTGTGCCAAAATTACAGCTGGCCAAAAATCTTGGGTATGGCACAGTACTTAGGGTTTCACTGCATTAGAAGAAGAACCCCATTGTGCTGAGAAGCAAGCAGAGCCTTCTCCGGGAGGGGAGCCACTCATTCAAGGTCCTGTAGCTAATGAGTGGCTGAACTGGGGCACACCCAAGCCCTCTTCCACAGTCTCTGCTTTTAACTCGCTCACCAGTGTCTCTGGGCCTTGCAACAGCATGTAATTGCTGCTCTCTGGGCCTCTCTGCCATCAGAGGATCCATGTTCTTGAAGCCCTTAAAACTGTACCTCCTTCTCCCCTCTCCAAAGTATAAACTTCCAGTCCAAGAAAAGTAGTACCTTCCAGGAAAACCTTTGAAAAACTACTTAAGATAGCAAAGGGAGCTGGAGATACTACTTAGACTTATAGTTCTCTCTTAGGACTTTGGAGTAAAGAAACAAGATATATCAAAAATAAGTTAAAAACATGTATAATTATTTATATGTATATCACTAGGTCTTTGAAAATGGCTATAGGGTTGCCAGCTTTTAATTTTTCCAATTTAGGAAATTGAAAAAAAAATGCAGCTATCATCAGCTACCTTCATCATTTTCAGTCTCAGACTTCTTTTTTCTTAACAGTCAGTCCCTGCATGAGCTCATCCATTTTATGGCTTTAGATACCATCTGTTTATTGATGATTCTCAAATTTATATCTTTGACCTCATCCTCACCTTTGAATTCTAGAGTTGTCTGTTCAATTGATACTCCACCTCTCTTCTTGTATGTCTCATAGGCATTGCAAATGCAATGAGTCCAACTTAGATTCTTAATTCCCCCCATTCATTTCTTTCAATGTTTCCCATCTGATGTTCAAGTTAGAAATCTTTCCATTATCTTTTGACCTCTCTCTCACATCTCACATTCAATTCACGAGCAAATCTTGTTGGCTCTTCCTTCAGTATGCATCTAGAATTCAACTCCTTTTTACCATATCAGCTGCCACAATCCTAAACCACCATGATCATCTCTCACTGGAATCATTCAGTAGCCTCCTAATTGCTCTCCATGCTTCTTGCCTCCTACAAACTCTTCTCAACACAGCTCCAGAGTGATCCTTTTAAAAGTGAGATCGTGTCCCTCTTCTGCTCAAAACTCTGTGGCTCCCACCTCATTCAGAATAAAAGCCAGAATCCCTTAACCAGTAATAAATCATGTGGATATCGTATCATCATCTGATAGAATGTGATGACAAGGGCACTTTATCTCTGTGATATTCTCCCCAAAACCCGTAACTCTAGGCAAAACATAAAGAAAACATCAGAGAAACACATATGGAGGTTAATCTACAAATACCTGATTAGTATTCTTTACACTGTGAGGGTGTGACAAAGAATGACTGAGAAAGTGTCACAGAAAGGACTCAGGAGACATGTCTAAATGCAATGTGGTACCCTGGACTGGATCGTGGGACAGAAAAAGACATGAGAGAACTGGTGAAATCTGAATAAAATCTGGAGTTTAATTAATTTTATTGTACTGATGCTGTTTTCTGTTTTGACAAGTGTACCACAGTTGTATGAGATGTTTGACATTTGGGGAAATTGGCTGAGAGATCTATTTTCTGAATTACTTTTTAAATCATTCTACAAATCTAAAATTATTCCGAAATTTAAATTTTACCTAATAGTCTTTATAGTGTCCTACCAGGTCCTGTGTAATCTGGTTCTGATAAATGCCCTAACCTTATCTTCTATAACTCATCCACTTTAGCCACACTGAACTCTTTCTTGGATATGCCAAGTTTATTTTTGCCTCTGGGCTTTTGTAGTTGTTGTGTCTTTTGCCTGGAATGCTTTTTCTTCAGTGCATGGCTAGCCCCTTCACCTTCTTTAGATATTTGCTCAAGTGCCACAGGATGATAAAGGGCTTCCCAGACGCTTTCCCTCCCTATTCTACTCTTTATTACCTTATCGTGCTTTATTTTTCTTTGTGGACTTCTGTGTGGGTTTATTGTCTTTCTTCCTCCACTAGAATGTAAGCTCCATGAAGCAGGAAAATGTTTTATTTACTCTGTATCCCCAGAATAGTGCCTGGCATATAGAGAGGACTTATTGTTGAATGAATGATTAAGTTTCATAAAAATTTATAGTGAACATCCAAATGCAGAAGGAGCAATAGTCCTTTAAATGGATAGATTTAGCTTTCTGAAAAATTCATAAAATTTAACTTTTTGGTTTGTTTTGCTATGGACTATTGAGAACTTGATGGCTGATTGGTACTGGCCTACCAGTTGGGATTTTAGAGCTATTAGGCTAGGTCATTCTCTATTTACTTTCAAAAGAAAGTGGTATTTTAATTATTCTAAACTCATGCTATGCAATACAGTAGACACTAGCCGCATGGGGGCTGTTCATATTTAAGTTAATTAAAGTTGGATACAATTAAAAATTCAGCTTCTCCATTGGACTAGCCATATTTCAACTGCTCCAGAGCCACATGTGGCTAGTAGCTAACATAGTGAACAGCACAGTTATAGAACATTTCCATTGTCACCAAATATATTGGCAGCACAGTTTTAGACAAAGTCTTTGTTTTAATACCTTCAGGTAATGAAAATCACATGATAATAGCAGCAACTGTAATTTATTGGCATTTATATGGCATGGACTGTGCTGTCAGCTTTCTAAGTGTTGTCTCAATTCCCAGATCACTGGGAGAAGTACTATTTTTATTTTATAGGTGAGGGAATTGAAAGTCAAAGAGAGTAAATTTCCCAAGGCCACATACTTGGTAAGCCAGGTTTCAAACTCAAGATCACTGCCAAAGTAAGGCCTGTGAATAATACATTTCAGAGAAGCAACATTTACAACAGTGGTGTGTCTTTGGATAACCATCTCCCATTGTTAGGCAGCAGGGTTGTCAGGATATATTTTTTTCATTTCCTATTTTTCAATCTCATCAATAAACTCCAGCATTACTCTGCAGGGTAAATTTTGTCACTTTATGCCTCCTCACCATTCTGATTTTGCAAGTATCTATCCCACATCCTTTTAAGTTCCCTAGTGTAAATGTTAGTTACAAGCACTGCTCACTGCTGATGGGTAGGGGTCTTCCTTGCGATGTATGATAAAGGATGGACGAATCATATGATGGTCCTGGCCATTTCACTTTCCCATTTCTCTTTGGATTGCTGATTCAGTTTGTTATCTCTGCTTGTGCCCCAATGGGATTGTGACTTGTTGCACATGGGTGAAGTCCCAGACATCAATAGAGCCAATAATTTCACACAGCCTCTCTCGAATGGAGGCCACCAGAGCACAGGAGGATGTTTTCTGAAAGAAAAAAAGAGAAATTCTAGATTATTAAGAGAAAGCCCTCTGAGAGAGACCCAGCTTGGTTTGGGAGACTATCCCCAAACTAGTCTTTTTAATCTCATGTCTCTAGTTCAGAGAGGAATTTTGTTTCTTATTTAGAATTGTTTTGCTTACTATTAAGAAATATGTCTGTATCTTATGTATTTTTTCTAATGTAAATTGTATAATGCTTATTTTGTGTGGCCAAAGGGTATTTTTAGAAGCAACTGAAGAGGTAATTTATTTAGAATGATTTTTCTTTCTTATTTAAGTATTCCATGAGGGAAATGGTCTGACACGTAGTAAGTAGGCCATGTGTCTGTTATTGAACTCACTGTTGACAATTTGAATAATATTATTCTTGAAAAGAACAGCTAACGGTGGTGATTGACTGCTAAAATACAGCCTGTCAGGCCTGACCTATTTTTCTGTGGCTCAAAAAGGATAGAAAAATATGTTAATGCAGATAAATGTGTCCTAACAGTAACCCCTGCATAATTGCCACAAGTTTAACAACTTTAATTTATAATGTATTATGTACAGTTATATCATGGACTCTCAGGGAGTACTGATTGGAATGTTCAAATACAAGGCAGCGAATCAAAGATGCTATACCACATGCACAGTTGGTTGAGGGAATGCCACAGAGGTGGTGACTTTTGAGCTAGGTCTTGATTAATGGGTTGGTTTTTGACGAGAAGAGATGAATTGGTGGGTCATTCCTAAGAGAAGAGTGTGCACATAGGTGAAGGGTTTGGGAAGTCTTATATATATATATTGAGGGGAAAAAATGCTCAGTTCAACGATAAAAGTGTGAGAGACAGGCCTTGAAAGATAGGTTTGGGGTAAGGGCAGGAAGGGCTTTGACTGCTCAGTAAAATAATTTTTTCTTCATATGGAAAGACTTATTCAAGGTTTTAAAGCACCATGCTTTAGAGAGCTTAATTTGAATTTAGAGCAGAAGCTTTGAATCTGTATATAGTACAATGCTTAAAGACATGAACCCTGGAATCATACTCTCCTGTTTTGAATTCCAAGTAACTTAAAAGCTTAAGCCTCAGTTTCTGCATCTATAAAGTGGGAGTAATAATAGTTCCTACCTCTTAGGGTTATTGTGAGGATTAAGAGAAGATAAACAAAGTACATGTCATGGTGCTTTACTCTTAGTCAGCACCTGACATAAGTTGTTGTTATTTTAATTTTAATGGTATTATCACTTGGGTGAAATATGCCTAAAAACTATTACAATAATCTGTGTAAGAGGTAATACATATCCTGGAGATGATAGGAGAAGTGGCAAAGAATATTTGAATGCCATTAGTACTATTTTAATTTTATGACACAATCTTTAGTTTACTTTTTTATTCCTATTTTAACAATAAAATGCCTAAAAACACAAATTTAAACTATAGTTCTATAAAGAGGATAATATGTTCTGACATACACAATTCTGGCATGCATAATTTATAAAGTTCTTTCTATTTCCTCCCTAATGACTTTGAATTCAAGGGTCCCAAGGGAATATCCTACTACTCTGTAATAATTTGGATAATTTTAAAAGCACTTTACTGTAATGACATATGGATGCTGACTTGCCTTATTCAATACTACTGGGTTTGAAATTGTCTTTATCATCCTTTCAAATAGTAGATTTGAAAATTATTTTATAAATATAAGGCTCAATAGTGTGATGAGCAGCATTTAAAAACAGTGGAGCTTATTGTCATTTTCTATTTATCATCACAGATGTCTCATTCAATATCATGTGTTCTGCTTAATTATTAATAAGCATTTCAATAAGACTAGGAACCTTCTGGGAAAATTGGCAAAGACTGTCACATCTTATTTGACTGTTTTATCTTGTTGTTATTGTTTTTGGTTTTTCTTCTTAGTTGGGTCTCTGATCAAAGACTAAAACCCTTCAAACTTTGAACTTGAGTATCGTACTTAAGTACCCTTAGTTCTTAACAGTGTGCTCTGTATTTGAAAGGTCCTAGAAGGAAAGCTGGAGACCCAAATCTATTCAGCTTGACATTATTCAACAGTGTAACTTGGGTGGCTATTGTCATTTCTCTGAAACCACCTTTTTTGTTTGTAAAATCTGAAGCTTGGCTGAAAGTGCCTTCCAAGTTTCTAAAGAGTGGTAGAAGTGCCTTTTATGTGTACAACACTGTGCTTGGGCCTGGATAGAGGACAGACCTTGCCCTCATGGAATTTATAGGGCAAAGGGAGAACTGGTGAAAAATGAACACATGAATATCTTTACCAGTTGACCCATTAAAAAAGTATCTATTGATTAGTATGCAAGTGCTTGAAAGGGAGGGACATTTTTTGATCTGTTTTGTTTACTACTATACCCTTAATAAACACAAACAACACCTGGAACATGGTAGGCACTTGGTAAATACATTCTAAATAAATACATTATCTAGGCTTTTAAGAATTATAACAAAATGTATGCAGAATTGAACTCTATTCTGTAAAATCACGCAGTACAAATATTGGGGCTTATGGAAAAAATAGGATTGGTGCAGACTGTTCCACACCTATGTACTTGTGTGACCAAAGTACTAACAAAAACAATACTTGGCATCCCTACCCTGGCCCCCATCAGGAAAACATAAACAGCCAAAGCAGGTGTGTAAGCCCAACTGGAAGCTGTTTCAGGGGAATTTTTTGTTGTTGTTTAGGGTTTTTTTTGTTGTTGCTGCACTTTTTAAAATTTATAGTGCCCAAATCAGTAAAGTGTACATATTTTAAACATATAGTTTACATTTTAAAAAATGTACCCTTTGGATAATATGCAGAAGAACTGAAAGCAGAGACCCAAACTATTTGTCTATTATGTTCATAGCAGCATTATTCACAATAAGATTAAAAATAATGCAAGTGTTTCTATTGTGAATGGATAAGCAAATGTTGTGTATACATACAATGGAATGTTATTCAACCTTAAAAAGTAAGGAAGATCTCAGACAACCTGTAATACGGATGGACCGTGAAATCATTATGCTCAGTGAAATAAGGCAGTCACGAAAGGATAAATACTATGTGATTCTGCCTATATGAGGTATCTAGAGTAGTCCATTCACGGAGACAGAGTAGAATGGTAATTGGTATGGACTAGGGGTGTGGGAATATGGGGATTTATTGTTTAATGAGTATGAAACTTCAGTTTGAGAAAATGAAAAAAGTTCTAGATATGGATGGTGGTGATGATTGCACAACAGTGTGAATGTACTTAATTGCCACTGAACTGTACACTTGAAATGGTTAAGATGGTAAACTTTATGTATATTTTGCAAGGAAAAAATACAAAAAAACCCAAAGAAAAAGTGTTTACACTCATATAATTACCACTCAAATCAAGGTATAAGAGATTTCCTGTCTCCAGCCGATCTCTTGTGCCCCTCCCTATCACTTGTGTCTCCTCAAGTTGACCACTGTTCTGCCAGTCCTTGAAGTTGACATAAATGGCTTATATTGTATGTACTCTTGTGTTTGGCTTCTTCTCTTACCATCATGTCTATGAAATTCTGCCATGTTGCTGTGCATATTAGTAGTTTGTTATATTTTATTACTGTGTGATATTCTACTATATGAATATACTTGTTGATATCATTTGCTGTTGATGAAATTTAGGTTGTTTTCAGCTTTTGTTATTCTTTAAAAAATTTTTTAACTAAAGTATAGTTAATTTATAATATGTTAGGTTCTGGTGTACCACATAGTGATTTGATATTTCTGTAGATTATACTCCGTTTAAAGTTATTATAAAATATTGGCTGTATTCCCTGTGCTGTACATTACATCAACTTTGTTTATTATAAATAAAGCTGCTATAAACCTTCTTATATATGTCTTATATATGGACATCTTCACTCATTTCCCTTAGGTGGAATTGCTGGGTCATAAGGTAGTTTAGTAGATACTGCCAAATAGTTTTCCAAAGTAATTATACCAATTTACACTGCTACCAACATGGTATGAGCATTCCAGTTGAGCCACCTGTTTATAAACAATTCTTGCTATTGTTGGCATCTCAGGGAATAATAACAAAGCCCCAAAAATAGTAGGATGGAAAGGCTTATTTTGGGGTGCCGAGGCAGTTTAGATATAAACAGAACTGAGTTGTTGGGGCTTCTACTAAGGAGGGCACAGGAAGAAGTACAACTTTCTACAACCTGATAGCCAGGTAGGGATGAGTTGTAACTCTGGGGAAGGAGGAAGGCATGCAGGAGGTTTTTGTTTCCATTTTTGTTTTTTAATTAAAAAGTATAGAGCTGAAAAGGCTTTATTTAGTCAAGTTGACAGCTGTTTCCTTTCTTCCCTGTAGGAGGTTGTAAATCTACTCTTGAATTCTTACTCCCCACTGCCTCAGAAAAATTGCTTATGAATCAACACAACTTCTACATTATACTGAATTCACTCACCTATTCATCAGTCACATTTGAGCTAACTGGTTTTATGAAAACACATTTTGTAGCAGAACACACTGTGTTTGTATATATAGTTAAGAAAGAGGTTGAATGTTACGGGATGAGAAGAGCAGAGGATGTGAGGGTGTTTGCAAAGAAGTAGTTAAGATGAATGACTTAGAATCTAAGCAGGGCAAGTGATGAAGTGACCAGGGAGGGCTGATGATGATGTGTTGGAAACCATGGGTTAGAGATCAGGATGTGCTTTAGTTGAGCAAGGAAGATGGAAGGTTGAGGTTAAAGGGCAGGTTGTTAACATAAAGATTGTAAATAGGAGTTAGTTTTTGATGTTGACAAGATCTTGAGAGTAATCTTGGGAATATTGCAACAGAGCATATAAAAAGATAATTGGAGATGAGGAAGTCAAAAACAAGGAGTCAGGGAGTTTGAGTCTTCCACAATTAGGTGGAGATTACCAAAAAGATGTTAGGAATTGAGATGGATAAGATGGATAAGATGGGTAAGTCCTGTGAGCCTATGATTTCTAGATGGGACTGTTTATGTGCTTTTCCTTCCTGATCACCAGCTGGGAGAGTAAGCTGGGAGTGGGGTTCTCTCATACCCACAGTGCCTCAAGCTATCTTCTCATCTCTGCATACTTTCACCTTTCCACATCTCTTTCCTGTCTTTTTTAAAATAACCACTTTCCATGTACTTTAAATCTTATGCAGCTACAAAATGTTAGCAAGTATTTTAAGCCTCTTTTATGTTGTAAGCATGGTGCTAGGTGCTGGGGAGATCATGGTAAACAAAATAGGATTCCTGACCCAGGAGATCACACAGGATTAATTTAAAACAAAAGGGAAAAAGTCTCCTTGCATGTGGGCTGGAGGTATTTTCTCTCACTTGCTCATAGGAACAATCATAAGTGAAATATAGGTCAGGAAGTCTTTTGTAGGTAGATATTGTGTGTCTTGGAGCAAAAAGAATAGCATCTCAGTTGCAATAGTAGTTTAATAAACAGAAAAATGGTACAGCTGCGTGCTGCATAGTTCTTGTTTTCCATAAATGCTAGTGCTTGTGGAGGCAGATTGCTGGATCTGAGGAGGTAAAGTTCTGGCCAGAGCCCTGTGAATTAGGGGTAAGTGATGAGCTGATAGCATCAATAGAATGACATCCCAGTTTCCTTCAGAACATAGAGCTTTGTTTTCTTTCATGTTAGCATCAATGCCATCCAGCCAGTGACCATCAAGAACCCACTTTGAACACTTCGAATTTATTACTTGTTGCAGAAAGGGAGAACACGCACTAAGGGGAAATGAGGAGTTTCAGTAAGAGGATGTTGGGAAAAAAGTAGGATTTGGGCTTTGGTTGGGTAACTCAGGTAAGGGGGTTTTGCTTTAGATTGGAAGCCATGAAAAAGTAGGCACAATCTGTGATTGAGTAGCTCAATAAATCTTACCTATAGGGAGAGCGAACTAGAGTGCAGACAAAACCATCATCGGTAAATAGGCAGCAGTCACGCATTTTAGCTAAGAGAAGGAGTGTTTGGTATTAATGTTGGTGGCATAGTGTCCTTATTAATATCTGTACTTAGACAGAATTATGCCATGGGCTTGTTTTGTCTAACTTTACCATGGTCTCAGAAAAACCTTGTCTGAAGTCGGTGTTCTATGAGGTCATTTATGTCCAACAGGAGATTAACATGGCCTCATGTGAGCACCAGGCCTGCGTCTACATGCCAGATAAGACCTTTTCCCCCCCTTGTAAGTATCTTGACAGTTTCAGGCTTCCTCCTGGAGCAATTAACAAATGGGAAAAAAGAGGGGCATGCAGAAAGAGGGGACCAAATTTTAAGAAGTAGAATTTACTGAAGAACCTAGGTAGGGGATGGAAGGCTGAAGTGAGGGTAGAAGAATGGAAAAAGAGCTGGTGTTTATGAGAAAGGGGTTGTCTGAGGGGAGATTAACAGGATAAACAAGGGACAGATGCGGAAAAGTGAGAGAAAGGGATGCAGATCCCCTCCTACCAGAGACCAAGAAATGAGGTGATGATAGGAAATATATGCCAATTGAGAGAGTTAATTCTCTGGGTGGGCTGCCAGCCATTGTGTTGGCGGCCATGTAAAGCCTTTAGCATGTGCCTGGATCATAGTGGGTGTACAGAGTCTCTCTTATTTTTACTGGTATCTGAGTCTCCCAGAGGGTAGAAGTAGAAGAGAATGATGTGCGAGGGCATTCCACACTGTTTGGATGTAGAATACATATGAGTTTGTGGAGTAAGAAAGGGTTTGTGACCTTGGGTATACTTCCATATTAAAACCTGTGTGTGTCACTGAAATATCACCTCACACTTGTCAGGATGGCTATCATCAAAAAGACCACAAATAATAAATGTTGGTGAGGATGTGAAGAAAAGGGAACCCCCTTGTCCACAGTTGGTAGGATTGTAAATCGGTATAGCCACTGTGGAAAACAGCATGGAAGTTTCTCATAAAATTAAAAATAGAACTACAATGTGATCCAGCAGTTCCAATCCTGGGTATATACTGAAAAAAATGAAAACACTAATTAGAAAAGACACATGAACCCCAATGTTTGTAGCAGCATCATTTACAATAGCCAACATATGGAAGCAACCTATCTACCAACAGATGAATGGATAAAGAAAATGTCGTACACACACACACACACACACACACACCCCCATGAATACACATTCAGAGAAAGACAAATACTGTATGTTATCACTTATATGTGGAATCTAAAAAATAAAACTAGTAAATATAACAAAAAAGAAACAGACTTACAGATATAGAGAACAAGCTAATGTTTACCTGTGGGGAGAGTGAAAGAGGGAGGGGCAAGTTAGGGGTAGGGGATTAAGAGGAACAAACTACTATGTATAATATAAATAAGCTACATAGATATATTTATTGTACAGCACAAGGCATGTAGCCATATTTTATCATAACTTGTATATAGATTATTACCTTTAAAATTGTGAATCAATATGTTGTACACCTGAAACATATAATAGTGTATGTAAGTTAATTATACCTCAATTTAAAAAAGTGTGTGTGTGTATGTGCTTACTTTTTAAGAAAGCCTAGACCTACTTAGTCCATTCTTTACAATAGTGTCTCTGATTATCTTGCAAAAACAACAATAATTTCAAAGTAGCTCAAAGCTCTGTAGTTAAATTTCTCAAATACTATGAAGAAGGATAAATAGACTGTGGCAATACTTTCATATAATAATAAGCAAGGACACTCCTCACCTGCTCTGTTTTTCTTAGTCCACCATCCTTGTCCCTATTACCATGAAAACCCCTTACCCCCCACTGGAGCTGTAGCTCTGAGAACTTGATTCTTTTTTTTTTTTTTAATCTATTTGATTTTTTCCTTATTCTGCATTTTGGACTTTCTCTGGCCATAAATAGACATCCTTAGACATCTTTTTACATAAACAGCAAAGTCCTTGTGTAAATAAATTCATGGGGTAAATTCCTAGCAGTAGGATCAGTTGGTCAGTCAATTGAGATTTTGCCACATTACCTTACAAATGAATTGTGTTCATTTAGACATTCACCAATAGGATGTGAGAGGGCTTCTTTTTCCACACCATGATCAGCCTTGGCTATGCTAACCATGAGCATTTTTGCTGATTTGAATCTAAAAATATGATTATATGAAACCCTTTCTGTGCATATGTATATATTAATTAGTAAGTCTAATTGACGTATAGTGAATCTAGACAAACTTAAAATCTTTATATCATTTTCCACTCATATTCTGTGTTGCTACAGATAGCTTTATATATTGACATAAAGTTATCTAAAAATATAATGCAGAAAGATATGGGTGAATTAACATGTATATTTGGCAGTTTTTAACTTTCAGAGATGATATTTGGTGGAATTTTTAAAAAATGTTTTTGGTGGAGAGGAAACACTGTAAATAAATTTTGACATAGAAATAGTCACTCAAGGAGTAAGGACCCTTTGATAAAGAGTCCACCCTCTGGTTGACCACCAGGGCTGGGAGATGATTAGTTACTACAGAGAGATGCCAAAGAGAGCTTTAGTAGCTAAGGTGCAGGTGCCAAGAAGTAGTGGATTGAAAAAAGGGTAGATTTACATAAATTGCAGGGCTAAAGTGTCAGCAGAAATAGTGTGGTTATCCTGCCAAGTCAACTACTGGTTGTCATGTTTTAGCTATTTTTCTTTGGTAGTCCTTGAGTTTGTTGTCTCTGTTTTAATTTGTCCCCTCTCTATTTGACAAACATGGTTGCCATTTCCTAGTAAATGTTGTCTTCAATTTATTTGCCATCTTGGTTTTGGGGAAAATGTTTTTCCATCTAAGAGACGTAATTCAGTCAGTGCAATGTGAAATGGGGACAGTGGTTAACGGGTCCCACCACAACGCTGACAAGCCTTGCCCTCCCAGCAAAGGAATCTCCTCAAATGGGATCATTCATACTGACCTACTTGGATGCTCTATTTCTGGTTTCCAAAATGTTCATTTTAGGCACAAAGATTCCTTTGAAAAATGAAATGTGAAGAGGTGAGGACAGTCCAGATTCCACAGAGCTCTATTTGTTGGCAGACATGGACGGCTGCCTTGTGTTTGGGAGGGAACTGGTTAAATTCTCTCTGAGTTTAGTCTGTGGTGGCTCAGTGTGTGTCTTCATTCCTGGCATGGCAAAAGGCACCCAGCTGGGATATGGCTGCTCATTGGGAATATGAGGGGGAGGGGAAGTATGATGGCCTCAGTCAGAAGCCAACTTGTTCTGGGACCTGGTTGTTCCCACGACAGAGGAAAGGTTTGGGCATAATCTGAAGCTTGGTCAGGCTTGAATGAGTCTGTCTGTAGGTCTCCTTTTTTTCCCATTTGACATGTCACGACCAGGGGGCTTCTGTGTGGTTATTTAGACCATAGAAACAATATGACTGTGATGTCTTTTGCCTCTATCTATAGCAGCTATTCATCCATCCATCCATCCATCCATTCATTCATTTATCTGTTTAACATTTGTTGAGCATTTATTAGAGAATTCATTGTCAAAGGAGATCTGCATGGTACCTGTCCTCTGACCTTCCATTCTAGAGGGAGCCAAAAACTGGATAAGTACTTAAAAGTGTTGTATGGTTCAGAAAGTGGAAGGACAGAGCATGTGGAGAGTGTTATGCAAGGGTACCTAAACTTATTTTAAATGGTCTGGTAAGGACTTCCCAAGGAAGTGATGTTGCAGCTGTGAACCGAGGGAGGAACTGCAGTTGGCCAAAGGATGATGGAAGTAGCAGGTGGTGGTAGTGGTGGTATGTTTGTGCCCATGGTGTTCCATGCAGAATGACATCATCTGCAAAAAGTCCAGGAAAGAGAAAAAATTATTTGTATAGGAAACTAAGAGGAAAGTAGTATAATTGGAGCTAAGAGAACTGTGGACCTTGGGTTCAAACCATACCTTGTGGACATTTCTCACAAATGAAAACAGTGGATATAATCTATGACCATAAACTTCTGTTCCCTTCCAGTAAACCAGAATACATTTTGTATTAATTCTCAGCCCAGAGAATTTTCATTTGGGCCCACCACCTTAAATAATTTTTAGCATCTCGAGTCCCAAGGTTGTTAGTAACATTGTCTTTGACTACTAAAAACATTTTAGTATGTTCTTGACAGTAAATGGCAGTAAAATGTTATCTCTCCTTGTACCAGTGAGTGAATTATCTAAGCTTCCTCCATGATTTGTCGTAACTCCTTGTGTCCTCAATTTTTATTTTTTACTTAGAAGATGCCAGAGCTTCTCATTGTTTTGTTGTGCAGATTGTTTCAGGAAGTTTGAAATACTTATTAGATTTTAGGCAAAAATGATGGACTATTTCCATGGAGGTAGGTAAGCGTGCCTTGGAATTGAGTGTGGCTCTGAGCAATTTCATAACCTATATGGCCTTTGATTTGCATCCTGTAGGAGGATGCAAAGAACTGAGCCAAAACCCCATGTTAAGCACTTGCTCTTCTCTAGAGCATGCTGCATAGTAGGTCCTCATTAAACAAGAGTTACCATTTTTTTTTGATGAGCTGATAACTTTTATTGGGCTCTGAAATTACATTCCTTGACTTCTGTAATCAAAGCCAGCAGAATATTATTTAAACTCACTCTCCATTTTTGCAGAAGTGGGTGGCTTCTGTGTTGACACTTGGTGTCAACTGATGCTTAGTTAGTACCTAATATTAGCCCAACAAAAAGCAGAGAAAAAAAGAATCTTAGTAACAGATGCCAAATTGCCAAATTAAATTATGGACTTTTGAAGTGTCTTACCTCAGTCAGTGTCTCTGACAGATATTTGTTTATGTATGTGACTTCCAACAGGTTGCTTCAACTAACATAGTATTAGACTATTACATATACTTAATTATTTTTATTCATAAGAGTACCTGATCAGAACATTTAGAGCACACTGATAGAGTAAACATTCTTTTTTTTCTCTCAGTATCATAATATCATTTTTATATGTGGTGAAGGAAATTCTTTTACCTTAGGAGTCTTAATAAGAAGCAGAACTTGAGTCCCTGAAAGAAGTGGAAAATACCAAATGCTTACTTTCCAAGTTCCCATGCAACCATCCCTCAAGTAAGTGACCTTGATTCAGCCAATCAGATGCATTTTCTATGGAAGTTGAACAGGAACTAGTGACACTTTTTGTGGCATTGGTAAAATCTGAAGCACTCAGGCCGTATGGCCCATTGCAGTAGAGCCAGTGGCAATGTGCAGCTGTCAGTGAGTGCTGATGGTTGGACAGCCAGGCCAGATGCAGTGGTGGTGCTTTGGGTTGTGATCCTAACTGCAAGGCATCTCAACCTGGTTCTCCACCCCTCCCAGTGATCCTGTGAGATGCCTCATGACCTTTCAAAACATTTCCCCTTCATTCATCTAATTGCTGGCTTGCAACCTGAGCCCCTGTTGACCTACATTGTAGGCAGTGTTTATAAAATTATTTGCCCATGCAACCTGTTTTTAATAAAGCATTTCATGGGATTACTATGTTGGAAAACATCATAGGAAATGCAGAATAGCATGATACAGCAAAACCTGGAGATAGAGCTGAATTAGGAAAATAACAATCCTTAGAAAGTCCCTGTGTGTGTCTGCAGCTAATCTTGTCTGCAGAAGGTTTCATAATTATAGTTTAAGGTATTGTAGGGGATAAATAGGTAGACAATTACTAGTACCTCCAAATCAAGGCTAGACTTTGTTTTGTTCTTTGTGCCATCCAGAGGAGGCTACTTTTGTTTGCCATATTAATCTGATTATAATAATTATAAGCAATCATAATACACAACCAACTTTTTCATGCTCTTACCATGTCCTAGGCACTTTCCATAAGTTCCATTTAAATCCTCATAACAGCCATTGTGTGGGCAACGTTATCTTTATTTTTCAATTACCAAAATGGAGGCACAAGAAGATGAAATAAACTGTCTAAGATTATCAGCCATAAAGCTGTGATTTGAACCTGGAGCTCACACTCTTTGGGCTGATTGAAACTAAGGTGTTAAAATGTCTCTCAAGTCAAGGAGCACGAATTTTCTTACCTTCTTTGTTTTCAAAGTATCATGATTTTTCTGGCTCGTTCTCTACGCCCAGCACTGTTTCTTACTGTTCTTTGCTGCAGTTGAGCTTTCTTGGCCTTTAGATCTCAGCCTAAAGTCTCTTCTGTGAAGAGGTAGTTTCTGCCTTTCAGTCATGTTCCCATATTTTTCTATCAGAGCACTCTGATCTACATTTGTGTCTCCCATAGGGCTGTAAGCTTTGAGAACCCCAGGGTCCATGTTGTTTTGTTCACCACTGTATACTTAGCCCCTGCACAGTGCCTGGCCCATAGACTTCCCTCAGATATCACTTAATAAATGAATGGGTCCATCACTTACCAGAGGTTAGGTCAGTGTTTCCCACCTTTTTCATTACTGCCCCACCTAGGAAGAAAAATTAAATTATGTTTGAATTCTTCCTAATGAGAGAAATTAAATTCTAGGGAATAAGATTTTATGGGGGTGGGGTTGGACACCAACCATTATAATAGGTAAGGTTTTCTCATCACCTAAGAACTATTTTTTGCCTCCTTGGTGGCAATATCACCCCTGTTAAGAATGCATGGGCCAAGTTTTTGGTTTCTTCTGTGAAATGGAGCTAGGAACATCTAATTTGTAGGGTTGCTAATAAGATTAAAGCATCGATATGTATCAGTTCTTGTTGTATTGTAGACGCTTAAATGTGGGCACAAAGTGTTCTCTATTAGATCTTAATTGAATATCAAGAATGATGTCAGTTGGTCAAATAATTTTTATGTTGATGCTATAGTTTTTATAACATACAAATCTGAAAGAGGAGACATAAAATAAAGTAGCATTTACTGAGAAGTCACAGAGGTTTATCCAAGATTTCTTCATATAATGGAGATTTCTGGCCTTGACAGTTTACTTAGTATAATTCAATTTTGAATCTTTAGTTGCGGAATTTCCTAAGGAATGCCTGATAGTGTAATTTAAGCACAAAGTAAAAGCCCACACCTACAATGTGGATGCATTACTCATTTTAGAGCATAAAACATATTATTTAGTACAAAGCATACCTATACGGATTCCCTCAAGAATATGCCATCAGACCAGTAATTAAATTATGTAAAAACAGATTATCCCTATTGTATATGCATTCTCTGGGCTTAAAAACAAATTTGAGTCATAAATATTAAAATGTGCCATTTTGGGCATGTTTTCTTCTTTTCAGTTAGATAGGCTCAGCAAATTATTTTTCCCATGGATAACAACTTTTATTAAAGGAAACATCACAAATGCACTTCTCCATGGCAACTGACTAGAATTTTTTTACTAAGCTCTCTTAAGTGTCTGATTTACCAGCCCCCAGGTAGTTCACTCTTGCACAAAAGAAAACTATTGTCAGTTAATTAGGAGAAAGAAATAAGACCAGGAACTTGTAATTTAATTTACTATAGTATGTGTTTACATATGTCCCATTGATGATATTAGGAAAATGTCTGTTGATTGTAAAAATACTCTTAAAATGTGTGCTTGGTATTTGTTTATGTGTAAAGTATATATTTTTATACTGTATTATTTTGTCAAGGATGAAATAAGAAGGGAAATATGCTGCCCCTAAATTCCACAGAGCAGCGCTCTTTTGTCTGAATGAACTTGATGCCATGACTTTATGGAAATTTCAAGTGTATTTTTCATGGTCAACTTGTTTTGAGAATTCTCTGAAGCCTGGAACTGGTGCTTGTCTGTAGGTTAAAAATGAAGAGGATGATACTAGGGTTTATTGAAACTATTCAGTATGGTAAGAGTGAGCAGCCAAATTGGGCTGGGCCCTCTGACAGACTCTCATTTCGTCTCTACTTGTGAGAGGACTTTGGGGATACCTTCACCAGGTAAGACCCAATAGTCTTCCTGCCAAGTCCATTTGAAAGAGGAACAGCACAGTTTATCTGTCCACCTTTAAATGAATATTTACAGAGCACTGGTCATGTACTGCGTGCTCTGCTAGGATTTAGAAACAGAGTGAATTGACAGAAGTGTTCTACATCTTCATGGAACTTACAGTCTAAAGGCACCTCAAAGGAAGTTTACAGAATTCAACGAGATTTCAAGGTGAAATCAAGGAGAAGTGCACTGTTATCTAGAGACTACAACCTAGTTTGGGGGTCAAGCAAGGCATCTTGGAGACCTGATTAGAAGCTGGAAGCAGTCCAGGTAGAGAGGGGAGAGGTGCATAGGAGGGAGGCAGAGCAGGGATGAAGATTCAAGACAGGGAAGAGCATAGCATGAAAGATGTTCTCCAGAAGCTGAAATCAGTTGAACTCCAAGGCTAGTGAGGGAAGGAGGGAGGGTAGTGTGAAAAGAGACTGAGCAGGATAGCAAAAAGCCTTAAATACTTGGACTTGCTCTACTGAGTAGTGGGGAGCCTTTGAAGGATTTAGGCAATGGAGAAGAATGATCAAAGTTGACCTTATGGCAGCTCTGCATAAACTGGGTGGAGGGCTAGAGTAGACTTGGGCCCTGTACCATCACCATGTATCCCATTTTCTAAGCCTGTGCTCTTAAAGGAGACAATGGCTGTGGACATCCTACAGTTTCCATCCTTCCTATTCTAGCCACTGGTTCCCCCGGAGATGTCAGTTGAAGTTGTAACTTCAGTTTTTGCAGAGGGGCCCCCACTCCTCTTTTCAACACCTGAGTTCTTTGCTTTATCTAATGGACATGCCCCTTAACTGCAGAGCAGTTCACCACCCCACAACACTATCTGGACTATACTTTCTTATGTCCTGTACTTTCTTTCCTGTGGGAGAGCTTAGAATCTACCATTTGCCTCTTCTAATGAGGCACCAATATGTTATTTGCCACTGAGTCAACTTCTGAAAAGTTATCAGCTCCTGGCCACAGCCTAAGGATAAGAAAGATTTTAAGTGTGAAGAACAACACAAATTTCCACCTTACTCAGCTGTTGCTCCTTCTTGTTAGCTGTTCTGAACATTGAGGATTTATAACATCTTAGCACCATTTGCCATTACATCTGAAAAATGACAAAATGTAGTGAAGTAGTGCTTTAGAACTAGAATTTGAGAAAATATGGGTAACATAAGCAAGTGTCCTGAATTTCTGACCTGTTGACTCAAGCAAAACTTGCTAGAATTCACTTGTGGCAAATAATTTTATTTTGAAATACTTGTTCAGAATCTCTTTATGAACTCTGGAATCACCATATTTTCAGTCAGAAAGAACAAAATTAATATTCCTGGCAGCAATTAATGATCCATTTGTGGTAGTCCCTCTGATATTTTTATGATTTGATAGGCTGATCAGGCTGACGTTCCAGAAGAGATTGAAAAATCTGCCTGAAGACGCGTCAGTTTATTCCCACATTGTCTGGATCTGATAAACCCTTATGCATATTGGGGATCAAATTGCCGCAATTGACTTTGCTGTGTTGCCAGCTAGTTTGCATGCTGCAAAATGGAAGCAGTTTACACTTAGTAGAAATGCCGTCTGTGAAACAGTAAAACATTATTACGTGTGCCAGCCTTTTACTTCTTGATCTCTGATTAATCTAGAGGAAGCTCACAGTGATTGAGGAACTGAGTTTTCTAGAAATTCCAAGTGTACAACTCTCTAAGTATATCCTCCAAACTCTTAACACCTGCCATCTGTTCTCTTTCCTCCCTTCACATAAATATTTATTGTGCCAGGGACTTTTCTTGGCCCTAAAGATATCATGGTGTGGATGAGGCGGATATGTACCTAATCTCATGGTGCCTAGGTCGGGATGTGTCCTTTTGTTTGCCGTTTAGTAAGTAACTGAACACCATAAAAATCACTTTTAAAAGCGTTTTTTTTTTCCCTTCAGAAAATTTACCTTCTCCCAAATCTATGTTTAAATTTCTAAATGTACGCAAAGGTAATTGTGATCTTTAAGATACTTTAAACCTATAAGATGGAATATTCTAATGCTATTATATATATTTTTGAAGAATAGCTGGTGGGAAATACCTCAGAACATAATGCTAAATGAAAAAGTAAGAATATAAGCTTAACATATCATATGATCCCATTTTTATTTTATAAATAACTACAGAGATATAGACAGATCTGTAAATTGTTTGACAAATAAACACATAGATAGGAGGCTGGGTAGAAGTACAGAAAAATGTTAATAGTTACGTTTATGTAGGGGCATAGTGGCTACTTTTTTTCTTAAACTATTCTGTATTTTTCCTATATTCAAAAATAACATGTATTACTTTTATAATCAGGGAAAAATGTTATTGAAAATAATCCCTAGTCTTGAATCCCTATGAAATAGACATGTTATTGTCATAGAGACTCTCTCACCAAACATCTTGAAGTTTTTTGCAACAGGGAGAACAGCAACTGGTGATAATTCTTCTCTATTTCTCATATTGTAAACACTTTACTTTCCTCCTTGAAGCCACCCTTCATTTTGCTTATCTCTGTCCAGTTCTGATTATTTAACTAATTATTATTGGTATATAGGAGAAATTATTATATTTCAGGTATAGGGTGACTTACCTAGCTGTGTTGCATCTGCTTAAATACCAGCTTAGACAAGAACTTAGTTATGTTAAAAAGTTATGAAATTAAGTAAAGATGTGCATGATATGCAAATCTATTTGGGGTACCTTTGGAAGTGTAGGGTACTACTGATATGAAAATTTCAAGAAAGGAAGGAAGAGGACTGCAAAAAGATTGTGGAATGCCACTCTGTGAAAAGTTGGGACCTCTAGAGGAGTTCCCAATCTGGTGTTGTGTGTGTATTTGTGTGTGTGTGTGTGTGTGTGTGTGTGTGTGTGTGTGTTTTACAAGGTCTGCCTACACATGTATGATACAAGTATTTTTTTTGTACTCAGAAAATCATATATATGTTTTGGGGTCAAATTATATATATACAGTAGTATATATACCATATATATAATACTTTTTTTCTGTATCATATGTATTTTTGGGATCAAATAATATATACAATAGTATATATAGTACCTTTTTTCAAATGAATGTAGATGCTGTTATAATAGATACAAAATTAATTAATTCATTGGCATCTTCATCAATGCATCATGAAAGTACAGTTACTATTCTGAGGTCTTCTGTAATAAAGGTAATGAAGATAACACATCTAACATTTATTGGGTCCTTAGTATGTGTCAGGCTCTTCATTATATGTTAACTTATGAATGTTGTTTTGTCGTTGGAAAGGTGTCTTTATTCTTGGAAAATTGGGAACTACCAGCTTAGAATGGTGTAAATTCTAAGACATAAAAGCTTTGCAGGCAGTGTTGTTTCTTGGGTTAGAACCTTAATCCTGGTGTCAGCGAGACTTGCGTTCAAACCCTGGCTCTGCCCTTTTCTGGCTGTGTGACTTTGAGAAAGTTGTTTAGCATTCATTGATCTCCTTCCCCATTTGTAAAACCAAAATTATTGTTACAAGATTAAATAAAATAGGCAAAATCCTTAAAAGTGCCTGACAAGTAGAGGGCTCAGTAATGATACCTGTTCATAATGAGCTTATAGTGACAGGTTATCTTGAAAAAAATATCAGTGAGTGGCATTTACTGTAAGAAACTATGTCTGTGATTTTTGTGGAGTTGACTCTTATGGCTGGAAAAAATGAAATAAATTTTGTCCATTATTCAAAAATTTTAAACCTTGACCTAGATAAAATTTGACAAGAAAGGAGATAAAAATTTTAAGAGACAACTGAACAGAATTAGGCAAATAACTTGAGGTACCACCATCTATATTCTCCATATCCATGGGATTTGCTGCCCGATGCTCTCCTTTGCTAACACAGATGGATTTGTTTTCTTGATAGTGTGTTTCCTCTGCGTTAGTCTTGTTCTTGGCATCTCTTGCATCTGGCCTTGTGACCTGATGGTAGTTTTGATGGCCATGCCCACAGCTGGCAAGACTGTTGTTATTTTAATGCCTTTAAATAGTCTGTCTGAACCACAGCCCTTGGATACCAAGAATCAACACTGTAAAAGATAATGGGCTTTAATGATATGGGTTGTTAGGTGGTTAGCTGAGTTACAGAGGGTCTTGTTACTAGGCCAGAGTTTGGACAGACATTAATCAGATGCTGGAGTAATTGGGGTCCTGCTAAGAATGCAGTGTTCTCCAATGACTCTCACTGAAAAGATACTCCCCTTTTCTAAGAGAGCATCCTGGACTGGGGGACAACAATTTGGAGATGGGCTTAATGAGGAAAATGTCCGTGGTAATCATAAGTATTGCCATACATAATCATGGAGCACAGGCTCCTGCTTGCTCGAATCAAGTATTTAGTTGTCTATGGACTGAAAGATAAAATCTGAGAGATTACCCGGTTACTATATTCCCTGCTAATTTCTTCAGTGAAGGAAATGTTTATGTTTGGGTGGCGGATAGTAAGGATTGGGCCTGGATTTTGTTTTTTGTTTTTGCTTTGTTCAAAGAAATGGGTATTATATGTGAGATAAACGATTATGTTAAGATAAGCAGCTATTTTTTTATGGAGTGTTAAAAGAGTTTATGTGAAAGTACTTTTGAAGAAACAGAATTCAAAGACAATCTGAATTCAACTTTGTGGCTTTATAATGAGACACCCCCACCATTCAGTTACAGTCATTTTACAATGTTGTGTCTTTCTTGCTGAGTATAAGTGACTCTTTGGGGGGGAATGTTATGTCATATTGATGTGACTGTAAGATTTTTTCAATGCTTTCTAAATATGCATCTAATTAAATGTAGATGTCACATTAAGAACTTCAGGAGAACTAATTACAAATGTTTGTGTGTCTTAAAATAGAGTTAGCAGAGCAAAAGTAAAATTAAATCATGCGTCCAGTCCACAAATATGTTTTGAATGCCTACTCTGTGCCAGGCCCCATATTGGGAGATGGGGTACACTGGTATGAACAAGGCAAACAACTCCTGCCCTCATGCAACTTTGAGCAATCTGACTAATACATTCAAGGCTGTCTTATGAGTTTCTCCAAGATAATAAAAAATATCTCCCATCAAGTCCTCTACATAAAGTTGTTCTTCGGGTTAGTTTATGAGCTTATTATGAGACAGCATTTACTTAGCACTTACCAAACTCATTGTAAGTAAGTATTAGAATCTCTGTTCCCAGGGTTTCAGTTTGTCCTTTGTGTTTTCTGTATTTAATATTTAATAAATGGAGAATAGTGACAAGGTAATTGGAATGAATCAGGGGGGTGCTCAATCCCTAATCTGTCATAAACAAAATATGGGTGGGAGAAAGTGCCTTTTCATCATATCTGGAACATTTTCAGTTGGCATATTATTTAATAAGTCATTTAAGAAAAGACGATGCAGATTTTTACAAAATTGCTGTAAAATTATACCATAACTTGATAATCAGTTTTTCTCAAGTGAGAAATAATTCTTCCTTTTGTCCTAATTAGAATGAATAGAACTTAATTGTACCCCTACAAAAGTGATCAGAAAAATCTAGCCTCTTCCAGCTTCCACAAATAGCTCTTAAAGTTACTTTAAGGTCGGAGGCTGTTAGGCCACTGTCCTTCTCTCAGGAACTTAATGATAGTTTAATCAAGTCAAGAAGGAGATGCTGGATGATCTCATTCTTGATAGACTCTGATAAGATGGTAATGGGCAGAAGTGTTTTCCCAAAGAGGTTTAGGTTTCAGCTGCACAAAGAAACTATCTTTCTGGAAATATGAGCCCAGGTGCAATACAAACTTGTCTTTTGCCCAAAAGCTGTCTTAGCTGCAAGGTCCAAGAATCTTTGGACTTCAGACATGTATGATTTCAATGTCAGTGGTTGTGGGATGCATTTTATTTTTCCAAAGCAATTAGTATCATAGGCTTGGTTGCCTTTTAAGAGCTTGAGGTTAGAGATGCTCAGAATTCTGTATTACGGTTGCCAACTGTCTTTTGTTCTAGAGTGCCGTATAATTTCATATGAGCTCCTCAATTGGGACATTTGGGGAGGCTTTATGGAGACAAAATCATTATAATCAGATTTTGTAATTTTAATTTACCTTTACAGCTATTTATAAGAGTGTATAATATGTTTTGGATAATTAAGAAAAACCAGTATTCATCCTCAATATGAGACATTTTTATGTCCCCCTAAAATGCACAGTAATTCATCGATGAGGTAACTTGAGGCTTTCAAAATGGAAAATAGAGTTTTCACCTGAGGACATTCTTGGTTACAAGTGGTTATTAGGGAAAGTGATTGCAGACTTCGGATACTGCCAGCAGGCTAAAACCTCCTGTTCCATTCAGATGGCCTGTGGTATTCTGGAATACAAAGGTGGCCAAACCAATGTTCTGATGACTGTTTTGATCCAGGCATTGGAAGAAGTTGTGTTTTTGCAATTTGACTCTGAATTCATTAATGGCAACATTTGTTTCTCGTGTAGCCAAGCATGTTAATAAAGCTTCCTTTCTGAAAGTGGTCCAGAGAACCAGCTTCCAGAGCAAGGAGGAATTCTCTAGAAACATATTAAGACTTTATGCTCCTCATGCTGTAAAGAAGTTATTCCATGAGAACTAATTTATTGTTCATAAGAGCGTATTATTAACTCTTTGTTCTTTGCTGATAGCAAAATGTATGTATCTGATGGTTAGATATTGTCTTAGTGTGTGTGTGTGTGTGTTTTAAAGAGGTCACTTAACAATCTGGGTTTCTATATAGGGTATGGTTTATTGTACCCACAGAGGCAAATGGCTTTGATCAATTCTCCCCTAGTGGCTGGGCTATGTATGCATAAAGGTTTTGGAGTGTTGGGAAGGGACACTTAGCTAGGCTTTTGTTTTAAGAGATGCTTAGAATTGCTTTAAATTCTCTTTTACTAATCCTATTCCTAGTTCCTTAAAAAGGAAAAGAAAATTAATGAAAAAAGGGCTTGGGCAATGCTGATTTCTTATACAAGTTTTGGTTTACATACAGTTCTCCCAAGAGGAGCAGAGTGACTCCAAAATGACTCCATCCCCTGTTTTCTAAGAAAAAAAAAAGTGAATATGAGCATTTTCATGTAGTACAAATAATAAATAATGATTAATTTCCAAATAACAAACTTCCATAAGAGAAGTCTATACATGGAACAGAAGGGACACAGAGGAAGTGATAATTAATTCTATTTGCTTAATACATGCTAGATGGTTTGCTGATTTTAATTCTTGAGGGATCCAGTCAAGGTTTCGTAAGGAGAGCTAAGCTGATTGTTAGGTAGATGCTAGTGAAGATGGGATGAGGAGAGAAGGGAAAACTACACAGAAGGAATGAGGCTACAAAATGAGTGAGAGGAACTCTGAAAAATTCAGTGTCCTATCTGAGGGTTACTGAACAGAGTGCTGAACAGAGTAAGGCATTTAGCACAGTGCCTGGTACCTAGTAAATCCCTGTTGAATGGTACCTTAAAAATAAAAGCTGCTTCCAGTGGTGTTCTGGTAAAAGTTTAACAATAGAAGGGAGGGAAAACCCTGATTTGTTGCCTTTGCAGATTTAATGGGTGTAAATTCTCCCATTATGGCTGATTTCAAGTTACTAATATGATGTCTTTGAACTCACAGTTGGGAAGAGGTGTACCATCAGCTCTCCTAAGTGGGTGCAAGTTCGATCTAGCACATCTCTGTCTCCTTCTGTCTTGTGTGTAATGCTCGAAGTTTTTGCAATCCATCTTTTATGTCTGAAGGGTATTCTCCGCAAGTCACCCTGGCCTAAGCAGCAGAAATTTAACTCAATTACTAAAAGATGAACGGTGTTAATGTGAGGTATGTTATTGGAAATAATTGCTAAGCTCTGGGGTGTGAATTTTGCTTGGGGGAATTTCTAGACTCAGATCTTTGGCTGAGAGCCACTCTAAGTTTTAGACTTGAGAGTAGGAATGGTTTTTGATTCTCAGCTGGATGAGGGTGGCTCTGGTGGGAGGAACTGACTAATGCGAGTTATTTGTTAGAGTTGGGAGGAAAGATATTTTTGTTAGCAGGAAAGAGATACTAATTATTTTTCAGTTTTTTTCCTGCTGATGAAGGTTTGAGTAGGCAAAATGTGTAGGAAAGAAGAGAAAAGTCCAGAATTCCGTGTGGTGGAGGAAAGTAGAAACTGAGGACAGAGCAGTCTTTAAACCTGCTTTAGTGGAGGTGTTGTGGGGGAGTCCTGGGGGAAGAGTAATAATGATAAGAAAGACACTTGTGTACAGCTGCCCACCTAACATGCTGGCCTTGGTTCTGAGTGATGTACGTGCTATATTTTTTCATCCCTGACGACTGTCTTGAAGGATAAATACTCAAATCCATTCAATTGCTCAAGCCAGAAATTTAGGAATTAACCTTGATTATTCCTCTCACCCACTACATCCTATTTATAACCAAGTCTTGATGATTATACCTCCACTTATATTTCACAGCCACTTGACTCCTCTCCATGTCCTCGTCTAATCCCCTGGTCTAGGCCACCATCATTGTTCACTTCTTATTTGGTGTCCCTGAGTCCACAGTTCCTCTTTCATTCTTTTCCTACCTGGCAGCAAGAATGATACTCTTAAAAAGGTCATTTCATGTTATTCTCCTGCTTAAACACTTTTGATAGATCTCTGTTACCTTTACAGTGAATTCTGGACTTCTTCACATGATCTAACCCTTATTTAGCATGCTCTTTGCTTTCTAAGCCCCAGAACACTGATTTGTCAGTTTTTCAAACATCCAGTATCTTTTTTTTTTGCATTTGCCTAAAACTCAATTCCCTCTGCTTCCCTTCCCCTCTTCTGGGTTCTTTCTTATCCTTGAGGTCTCCATTTAAATGCCATCTATTAAGAGAAGACTTCTTTATCTTGTAATTCAGGCAGATCCTTCCCCTTCTTGATAGTCTCTGTCTTAACACCCTGTTTCTTTCATAGCATTTTCTGTTCAATTTAAAAAATTTTATTCCTTATTTTTAGCTTCCTTGCCCACTAGACCATGGATTAGTACTATGTCTCTCTTGTTTATCATGGTTTCTTCAGTTCCTGGCACCATGCCTGTCATATAGTAGATGCTTGATAAATCCCTTTTGAATGAATGAAGAAACTGTGTCAGAGTTCAGGGTCACTTGGGTTTTATGCTGTTGCGTCTTCTCTCTAATTGAGTACCTTTCCCTCTCCTACCCACCACCTTCTGTTGTACAGTGGCCTGGTTGCAGTGGGGGTTGGGATTTGGCCTGTGGTGTCTTTATAGTCTGATCCAGTCCCAGGGTTACACCCTGACTTTACCCATCATTCGTTTGCTGATAACGCATGAATCTGGGTCTTCACAGCACTCTTACTTCACCTCTAGTCCACACTTCCAATGCCAACTGGGCACCTTTTGACTGAGCCTCGGGTGCCTCAAACATAACTTATACAAAACTGAATTATCCAAATTCCCTGTTTCTCTTTCTGTATTCCTCATCTCAACAAATGGCACTTTCATCTACTCAGTTTTCCAAGTTAGAAACCTGTGCATCTTCCTTGAGGGATTTTTCATATCTCCAAGTCAGTCAATAAAACCTACCAGTTTGAACCTCTGTATATCGTTTGACTCAGGACCCTTCTTCCTCTTCCTGCCATCTCTGCCTTAACCCAGGCCACTATCTTCTCTGACCCATTGCTATAGCAGCCTCCTCACCATCTCCCTGCTTCAGGTCAGTTCAGCTCCAGTATATCCTAAGGTATCTATCTGAAATGCACATTTGATCAGGTCACATCCTTCTTGAACCCTTACATAGCCTCTTCATGATTGGCAGGAGGAAGTTCAAATCCCTTAGCACATTAAGAAGGCCAGAGAAGTACACTGTACTAACTTATGTACAAGTTGTGAGGAATATATAGGGCAAGGATATGAAGAGCAAGATCTGATGCATCACGTGCACTTTTTGATAAAGCAGTGCCTTACATCGTCTGGGTTCTGTGTTGGCTGCTGTGTATTTAGAGAGGACAAATATTCCTTTTTCTTTTCTTGGCCCATTCTTCTTTATGTCATCTCTGGTCTCCTTTTAGTGGTCATTTTTCATTTGTACGCACACACACATATGTGTGTATGTTTATTTCTATTAGTTTCTACACTGTACGATTATAATTATGTGTTCTTCAGGCAGCCTGGGCTCTAGGAATTGATCAGTGTTTCTAGATTCATGTTTCAGATTCCTAATATCTGAAGTCAGAACCCAAGCATGTCTTTGTTGTAAAGTCTCATGAACCCAAATGCCAGTAATTTTCTGAAAAACTTGAAAGTATCTAGTTTGTCTTTTTGCTCACTGTCGCTGTCACTACTATTGTCAGTAATGATACTTTGCTGATCTGATGGTGAATTGCAAAATATTAACAGATTGTGAAAATCAGCTGATTGGGTCATGACCAATATGTTTTAAGTGAAAAAGATTAGAATGAAGTGTAATGGAATAGAATCAGAGTTTTTCGTGTTTAGTAAGTAGAGGAATTGGTTCATGAAGCTTTCATTTCTGTTAAATTCATGTTGTTATAGACTACTTGTTGCTCATAGTACCCCATTCTTCCAGTCCTTTATGGGTACACAACTGGGCCACATTTCCCATGTGCCCTTATTGGCCCTGTGACTAAATTTTGGCCAATGGAACATGAGCAAAAGTTAATATTCCACTTTCAGGCATTGCCTCTAGAAACCTTGACTCAACTTGTCACTCAAATTGTTTACTATAGTTGGAGGCCTGTTCTAAAGTGTATTTCAGAAAACTGCAGTCAAAAAGTTTAGAAGCTTTGCATTATTACATTTAATTCTCATAACCCTGTGGAGCAAGTAGTACATTACAATTCCCATTTTACAGATACTGAAGCTGAGACAGAGAGAGATTAAGTTACTTGCTCAAGGTCACAGTGCTAGAAATTAGTAGACCCAGGATCTGAATCCAGGCCATTAGTCTGTAGAGCCTAGGCTTTCCATCGTGACATTGTGCTGTCTCTTATGATGATGCCTATCTCAGGCACAGGCACAGGCTCAGCCAACGCCAAGAGCTTTTCTTATGCCTAAGGTGGCTGGAGCTCAGTTTCCAGTTATCTTTTTTCATTGTTTTGAAGCTGTTTTAATAAATATGGTCTCTACAGACACTTTGAAAACACTACTGTGAAATCTGACTCTGAAGGCTTCGAAGTGTCGTGTTGGGATTAGCAGTGTTATTCCCAGGGATTCTAATGTGAGTCTGGCTGCCAAAAATCCCTTCCACTGTTTTGGAAAGGAGAAAGGGGGGTATAGTCCCATTTACAGGGGAGTGAGGGTAATTTCTAACATATGGCTCATGATTTACTATCTTGAAGAAACTTTTATCTGTGGCTCAGTAGCTAGGCCTCGTCAAGCCAAAGATGATGAAAGTGTTTATGAGGAATGGACTTACTAGTTCAATTATTATTTCAAGGGAATGGCCAACAGGAAAATTACACCATTACAGTTTTTAGAAGCTAAGCTCCAATCGTATCTTTGTGGACAGCTTGATTGTTTTTAGAGCAGTTTATTCAACTTCCCTTATATCTTCTCAATAACTCATATCAAGAAGTTTTGGTCTTTGATATGTTAAGAAAAGAGAAAGAAAGTCATCTGTCTTGTTACTCAGCAGTGAGTTTAGAGGGGGAGCTGCCTGACTATGGATGTAGTTGTCTGGACTCCACTGAAGATGGGCTGCATTTTTAATATATTTTGCATTTTTACCTTTTCTGGTACTTCCCACAGCATGTTTAGATTGTCCTATTTTAATTAAAGAGAACACACACACACACACACACACACACACACAAACACCCCCTCACCCCACACACATATCACATTTATACACATCCATGGTGAAAAGGTCTGAAAAGCAAGTTTATGCCATATTGCTGATAGCAGTTATCTCTGATACTGGGATTTTTTTCCCAAGCATATGAAAAAATAAGAGAAAAAAGAAAAAAAACCCCACCACTTTTGGTGGTGGTTCTTATGATCAAATGATTTTTTTTTTTTTAATGTTGCTTCCTCCAGCCAAATCTGCTCACCAGCTATTGTCTCTGTAGCCATACTTTGTAGTGGGACATGGGGGCACCTGAGTCAGGTGTCAGTTCAAGGCTTGCTTCCTCTTTTCCAAGCTGGGTACCTCAGGTGAGTGCTTCAATCTCCAGATTTGTGTTTTAAAATGGGAATAATGATGGTTACCCTGTGAGGATTAGAAATATAGTAATGTCTCTCAGCAGTTGGCATGAGGCCTGGCCTAGAGTAGGAGTTCAGTAAACAGCAGCTGTTGTTATTTTCCTGAACAAGTCAGTGTGGCCTGCTTGTCCCTGTCCTCTCCACGCTCACAGCCTCACTTCTCTGCAGGCCCCATTTCCTCAGTTACTGAAATAGTTCTTAGTGATCTATGTTCCTTGAACTCCCCAGCCTCCAGGTGGCTGCCTGATTCATCTTCAGGGAGCATGTTTCTGATCTTGTTAATTCTTAACGCTCATGAACTATGCTCGAGCAGCTCATGAGAATTGGCCGCCACCTCTTTATCTTCATTGCACCCCTACATTTTCCCCTGTGCCAGGGTAAATCCAACTACTTGTTGTTCATGTGCTGTTTTGAAAATTGGGTCAAACAACCTTACATTCCCCCAGGGCTTTTGTGAAGGTCAGTAAACTAATGTCGCTGCAAGTGTTATAAACTAAAGTGTGGTACACACCTGCATTGCTGTAGTAGTGCTATCTAGTAGTTTCCTAAGGCTACTGTAACAAATTACCAACAAACTTGGTGGCTTAACACAACATAAATTTACTTTCTCACAGTTGTGGAAGACAGAACTCTGAAATCAAGGGGTCAGCAGGGCCATACTCCCTCTGGAGACCTTATAGAAGAATTTGTTTCTTGCTTCTTCCAGCTTTGGTGGCTCCACGCATTCCTTGGTTTCTGGCTGAACTCCCTCCAGTGCCTTCTTGCATCTCCATATCACCTTCTCCTCTGTGTGTCTGTGTCTTTTCCTCTCCTGTCTCAAATCTCCCTCTGTCTTTCTCTTATAAGGACACTTTTCATAAGTTAGGGCCCAGCTTGGTAAATCCAGCATGATCTCATCTCAAGATCCTTAACTTAATTATATCTACAAGGATCTTTTTGCAGATAAAGTAACATTTGCAGGTTCCTTGGAGACATGCCTTTATGGGGTGTGGGTGGGATGAGTACCGTTTAATGTACTACATGCTATTATCTGAACTTCACTCTTTCATTCTTCAAACAAATCTTTATTGAGTGCCTACTCTTTGTTTGATCCTTGCTATGTGCTAGAATACAGCAGTGACTAAGACGGATGCTTCACTTGTCTTTAGGTACCTTATGGGCATGGGAGAAGATGTAGATACTAGGCAATGAATAATTTGACCAGACCTGATGGCTACCTTGTTGGATAATCTTTCCAAATTAATTAAGCTCCCCAAGTCTCAGTTTATTGGTCTATATAATAGGGATAAAGGTGGTAGCCCTGCTTAATTCACAAGAAGGTTATGAAGATCAAAGAAGACCATAGGTGTGGAATTGTCCTTGACCTAGCAATTTTATTGCTATGACTTGGCTCATGATGTCCCTATCAGCCCCAGAGTCTTGGCTCTGGGTTCAAACTGCACCATCACGAGGTTCTGAGACCTTGGGCAAGTGATTTAACTTCTCTGAGCCTCAGTTTCCTAAGCTACAAAATGGGAATAATAATAGTGCCTCATTGGGTTCTCATTGCAGTTGAAACAAACTCATGCGTTGGCAGTTTTATTTAAAACATTTATGTATAAGTTCTTAAAAGATTAATGCATATTTCCTTTAGCTAATTAAAAAAGTGTAGATTCACAAGAAAGGAACATGAAAATTACTCATTTTCTTCTTACCTGTAACTAATCTCTGGTAGCGTTTTGATATATATTCTGTCAGTCATTTTTCCCCATACAGTTTATAATTTTCTGTTAAAATAAAAATATGCACTGTTTTGTAAACAACTCTTTTTATTTAATTTATTAAGAACATTTCCCAATTTTTCCCCCAACATCATTAATACAGGCTATCAAACCATCATATACCAGTTTTGTAAATTAATTGAACAGTTATACACAGAGATGAATCAAAATGGAGTAGATAGTTCTATGAGCAGAGGCAGTTCAAAGAAGGCCTCTACCATAGGGGCCCCCTCTCTTGGGAGATGGCTGCTGGCCTTGGCTAAGCGGCTTAGCGGGGAGAACTTACGGGAAATTATCTGACACCTAATATCAAATAATTGTGTTTCTTGGAGTCTGTGTTTAGGTTCTGCCTGTACTGCAGTCTCCAAAGCTCTCCAACTCCTCACTGGGCCATCACTGAGGCCTGTGGGTCCCATTCTTCAGGTTTAGCTCCATCTCCAGTTATGACTCCATGGGCCCTTTCTTTGAAGGGAATTCATCTGATTCAGGTAACACAGTATCAAATCCACCTTGAAGTGACTCCCACTCCTGCAAGATCCCAAGCTTGGGCCCCATGTAACAGAAAAGCATGATCTCTGCATTTAGGGAGGCCTGAGTTCATATTGCCTCAGTTGGTCACTCACTGCATGACTTGAGTAAAGGTTCATGAATTCTTTTACCCTCAGTTTTCTCAGTTGTTAAATGGGGATAATAATGTATCCCTTAGAGCATTAGGGAAAAGGTTAAACATTGTCTTAAATCTCTCCTAAAACAACATTGAGTAGAAATAAATGGATAGAATATAAATGAGATTATGTACAATATCTCTCATGGAGTTTGTCTGTTTGCTTGTTTATTTATTTATTTATATTATTTCATACTTCCCATGTTACCAGGTCCTGTTACAAATAGTAACCTCATTTTAAACATGGATGCAATTTAAGGAAGCCAGCTAGACTTAGTAGTCAATGGTGAGTGTCAACAGTGGGCAGGCACTGTGGAATTATGTTAGGGATTAGGAGGCCACCTTCTGCTCCACTTTCCCATTGCCCCAAGGAAGATGTACACATACACAGACAGAAAGAATATAGGAAAGATCTGGGTAATAACAGCTAAGAGCACAGGAAGGGGATTGAATCTGAACTGTGTTATAGGCCACTTAGTTACTCAGCGTACTTGCCTGTAAAATGAAGAGAATTGTGAAGATTGACGTTCATAGAACAAGTACAGTTTTGCACAGTATCTACTATGTAGAAACTAGTCTAAAATGTTGGCTATTGTTATCAGCATTCTAATGAAAATAAAAGAAAAATGCAGGATGAGAAGAAAGAATTAATGTATGTGTGTGTGTGTGTGTGTGTGTGTGTGTGTGTGTGTGTGTAGCCTTCTGCACTACATGGGATTTGAACTGAGCATCTGAGAGATCGCAATGAATGAGGGAATATAAGGGACAACCTGAGGGCTGTGCTGGGGGAGTGTAGATGGATGAGCATGACTGCAGTGCAGGAATATTGGGGCAGTTATGGTGGGGCATGAGAGTAGAGGGTAATGTGTAGCATCTTTCTAGGAACGGCTTCTGCCTTATGTTTGAGACATTTGCGAAGTTATTTCATATATTCATCCATCCATCTACCCATCCATCCATCCATCCATCCATCCATCCATCCATCCATCCATCCATCTTTCCCTCATCTGAACATTTAGGCTAGTTATTTTACCTCTGGGCCTTATTTCCCTCATCTGTAAAATAAGGATAATCACAGGACTCTGGGAGTTGTGGGTGAGGGTTGTGTGAGAGAAGCCATAAAGAAGACCTAAAGTGGCTGAGGCATAGAGTAGGCACTTGGTAATGGATATTAGGTGCTCTTATTTTAGCCACGTGCTAGAGAGTGTGCTGTGTGCTGGGGATTAGGTAGCTACTCAGAGCCTGCCCTCAGATAGTGTAGCTTCTCCAGGTCTAGTACCTGGCTTGGCATTCCACTATTCTTGCTCTTAGATTGGGGCCTAGGTTTTTTGCTCTGGACCTCCTGAGGACTAGAGCTTGCCCCTGGGCTTCCCCCTGCTGCCAGCTTGCTCAACGAAGTCTCTCCCTGTGAATGAACTCCACATGTGATCCATCACTGTCCTTGTGTCTAGGCTGCCTCTTGCCCATTACACTTTGCCAAAGGGACCATCTACCATCCTGAGGGCATCCTCTTCTTGTGACCATTCCTGCCCCTATCAGGGTGCATACCTCTTTTCTAGCCCCTTGCCCTTCCTGCACTGGCTTATCTTAATGCCCTCTGAAACCCAGATGGTCATGAGGAGTGGGTCATACTACTACATAAATGTTAAATAGCCAATATTTATTGAACTATGTTCCAGGTACACTTCTAGGCACTATTGCATACTGGATTTATACCTGTTAACTCATTTCATTCTCATAACAAATGGGTGCAGCTCCTGTCCTCATTTATTGATAAGCACATGAGACACAGTTCTTGCTGTCTGAAGTTTCACAGCTGGTTAGTGGTAAAGCCAGAAGTGGTTTGTAAATCAGACATCCAAAAGTTAGTTATTACACTTACATGTTTTACGGGAGGAAGAGACCACTGTTCTTAGAGATGTGAAAAAAAAATCTCAAATTAGATTTCATTTTTTTAGACATAGTCATTAGAGATCTCTGGGAGTGTTAATAGTTTTGTTACTCAGCCTCATACTTGACCAAAGTGTCAGATTTATGCTAAAGATATGAGACATTTAGAGCTGTGCACTAGTGCCACCTGTCTCAGTTCTTTGGTTTGTACTTGTTGTCACTTATGTCAGTCCTTTTGCTTGAGCTTTTCCTTGAGTTTTAATAAAATAGCAAAGGCAAATGCAATAAAACATTCCAGAGTTGTGTAGAATCTGCTGCAAAGAAAGGCTGTGTGTTGAGGATTTTGAGCAGGTTTAGGGTTGGCTTGCAAGCAGCACCAACAGGTTTTGTTCACCATCTGAAGCCCTAAAGCTCTGATTGAGTGCATGGTTGGTGGTTTAAACGGCTCCATCTGTGATGCCTGAAAGCCAAATGTTTGCAAGTCCCATAGGGGAAGCCAGTGACTACATGTGTATTGCGCACTTCTCTGGAGTGGGGATTGGCCCTTGGCTCATTCCTGTGAGGCCCCTACCTTGCCCCTTACACCATTTCTGATTCATCTTTGGGGTGTTGGGTTTTGTTTTTGTTTTTGTTTTTTTGTGTTTTTTTTTTTTTTTTTTTTACTATTTTGTAAATTGAAGTACAGTCAGTTACAATGTGTCAATTTCTGGTGTACAGTACAATGTCCCAGTCATGCATATACATACGTATATTTGTTTTCATATTCTCCATTTCTGATTCAGGAGCATCTCTGATGCAGAACAGTTTCAGCTCACAGTGGCTGAAATGGCTGACTAATTTTTGGCTGCTTGAGAAGTTTAAGGATGGACTTAACGGACTCTCCTGTTGTCAGGCTGTGTGTGGAATGGGCAGTTTTTGGCACCATGTTTTAGAAGGAGTATTAGAAGCTGGAGCTTTTCCAGAGAAGGGAAGCCAGGATGATTCTTATTTGGGCTCTTACGTTCTACCAAGAATGGCACAAGGACTTGGAGATATTTCAGGTAGAGAATAAAAATCCCTTGGAGAGAGAGGTGAGCTGGATTCCCATACTTGGAGTGACATCTTTTGAAAAGGAGGTTGCATGTCAAGAGCTCGGGTGAGCTTTTGCTGAGTGACAGCTGTGGGTCCAAATCTCAGTAGTCTGGTCTTGAGTTGCTCCGTTATCCTCTCTGAGACTTAGGTTTCCTCCCAGTAAGTGGGGATAAGATTAGTTCTCCCACGTTTGGGTTGAAGGCTAGATGAGATATTTTATATCAAGTACTTAGCAAAATGCTTGGGACATGGCAAGACCTCAGTGAATGTCCAGTGTGGGTGTTAGTATTAAATTCTGTGTAATGAAGAACCAGACCAGATGGAGGAAAGCTAGAGGGAGCTCTAGAGTTAACATATATAAGGAGAGAACTTTCCAACTGTGAGTTGCTTCATGAAATTGTGACTGCCTGGATCTAAAATTGTTCAAGCTTCAGCTCAGTGAGCCACATCAGGGATATGAAGGGGTTCATACTGTGACTGAGAAGCTGCACCAGCTAGTTCCTGTGGTGCTTTCTAATTCTATGAGCGCTCAGTATCTTACACTGTAAGATTTTACTACAGATGGGTGTTTGAAATGAAAATCTGCAGCAAAAGAAAGACTATGTCCTTTTCTATAAAAATGTCACCACCACTGCCACATTGTGTTCTCTTATGGGCTGTAGTATGGCACGTGTCTCCAGCCTGGGAGGTCTTTCTGTGTAGGAGCCTCCTTCTGCTCCTGTAATGTGCAGCCATCTGGACCGTGGGTGTGTTCAGAGAACACACTGTTGATTCATATGTCATCCCCTGCTGGCATCTCTAAAATGGGCACTCTGGTTGGAGCTGTGAGGCAGCCAGGCCCTCCCTCTCCCACGCCTTCTCCAAGTCCTTGAGTGAGAAAGGGACATGAGGAAAAGTATATAAAGGTCCAGGAATATAGAATGATGGTTGGGTGGTCCCTGAGAGCAACTGGACAGAAAGGCAGTGACTTTCCTCAATCCAGTTTTAGAATCTGTGACTAGAAGTATGAGACCTGGAATGATAGTTCTCAAATGGCATTCTAAGGAGCCCTGGAGTTGACAGAGGTGCTTCAGGGATCCCTGGAGTGAGTGGGCTCTCTAGGCCTTTCTTCTCCTCCCACCCGATCAGTCATAACAGAGCCACTTTTTTTCTACTTCTTTGTTCTGTACCTGCACTGCTCTCCCCACAGGTGTTTGCATGGCTGGCTCCTGCTCATCCTTAAGGTCTTTCAGGTCTTTGCTTGAGTGTCACCCCCTCTAGGAGGCCTTCTGTGACTACTAGATTAAAGGGGGATAACAACAGGGAAAAATAAAATACCTTAATTGATACTACAGTTCAGAGCTAGAGAATTAGAAATTTGACCACTTGTTCAGCATTGATCTGGATCATAACAGTTCCTGTCCCCATTTTCTCCATCTCAGCATCCATTTATTGCTATTATTTATTACAGCACTTACCTTCTGTGTACATTAGCAGTTTTTGTTTCTTTACATGTTTCTTCTGCCTCTCCTACCAAATGGTAAGTCTCATAAGGGCACGGACCAATCTGCTTTACTTCCTCCCTATCTAAAGGTACTTTCACACTGTCTGAAACATTGTAGATGCTCGAATAATTTTATCGTGTATGTGTGTGTGTGTTTGTGTGTGTGATACAGAATTTTGTTTGGGGACAAAACAGACTTATACTGTTAAAATGAAAGTTTTAAAGCCAATTATCTAGAATAAAAGAAATGGAATCCAACCTTACTCACTCCATGTTGATTCAGACCAAAGTTGGCATTCTGTGCACAACCTCTGAATCATAAACTGTAGCAGATACTAATTTTGCCTGGTTCAGACCCCCTGGCATCCCATTTACTTGGCAGATGTACCCATCTTCCAGGGGCTGTGGGTGCTGCTGCTAAGACTCATTGCCAGCAATCCCGCAGCAGTGGTGACTCAACCCCAGACGACGTCACGGGAGGGAAATTGAGAGAGAAAGATGTCTTCCTTCTGTGCTTTGGTGGAGCCCAGTAAGTTCACAGATTTATGTCAGGTTGGAACTGGAGCCCTGGCCTAATGGAACTGACCATACTTCAGACCAACTCAGACATTTTCAATTAGTTTTATGGACATTCACTATCGCTGTGATGCTCAGAGAGACTTGTTAATGTGCCCTACAAGCATGAGGTCACGTGCCAAGCCATTCCAGACTGAGCATCCCATGAGATCTCAAAGAGAATGTATGTTTTCTTCTAGAGAATAGGGAGGGTGGTGCATTCTTGCAGAATAAATGCCCCAAAGTTTGGCATGAAGTATCATTAGCTTTATAGGAATTTACCCCTCAAAAATAGCATGTATTATATTGACCTCCTCTATACCTGATCTTTCTTAGAGGTGTATCTTCAGGTGACTAGAGTTTCCAAACTTCCGCCTGTCCATAAGCCTCCAGGCAGTGACTGACTAGAGCAGGGTTAGAGAAGCCCAGCCCCTTGGCCTCAAGTGGAACAGATTCTGGAGCACAGTTTACTCCCTGGAGATTGTGCAGGCTCAGATTTTCTTTCTTTTTATTTTTTAAATGAAGTATAGTTGACATACAATATTATGTTTGTTTCAGGTGTACTACCTAGTAGTTTGACCTTTGCACACATTATGTGATCACCACAATAAGTCTAAAAACTATCTGTCCCCATACAAAGTTATTACAGTATTATCGGCCATATTCCTTTTGTTATATACTACACCTCTGTGGCTTATTTGTTTTATAATTGGAGGTTTGTATCTATTAATTCTCTTCACCTATTTCATTCCCTACCCTTCTTCCCTCCTCTCTGGCAACCACTTGTTTGTTCTCTGTATCTGAGTCTTTTTTCATTTTGTTTTGTTTGTTTTGGCTTTTAGATTTGCATATAAGTGAGATCGTATGACATTTGTCTTTCTCTGACTTATTTCACGTAGCAGAATACCTTCTAGATCTATCTGTGTTGTTGCAGATGGCAAGATTTCTTTCTTTCTTTCTTTTTTGGCTAACATTTCATGAAATATTTATACTACATTTTCTTTATCCAGTCATCATTGATGGGATACAAGTTACTTCCCTATATCTGTTATTGTAAATAATGTTGCAGTGAACATTGGGGGTGCATGTATCTTTTTGAATTAGTGTTTTTGCTTTTTAGGGGGGTAAAACCCAAAAATGAAATTGCTGGTTCATATGGCAGTTCTATTTTTAATTTTTTGAGGGCTGTTTTCCATAGTAGCCAAATCAACTTACAGTTCCACTAACAGTGCACAAGGGTTCCCTTTTCTTCACATCCTCACCAGCACTTGTTATATGTTGTCTTTTTGATGATAACCCTCTGACAGGTGTGAGGTGATATATCTTTGTGGTTTTAATTTAAATTTCTCTGATGATTAGTGATGTTAAGTGTCTTTGCATGTGTCTGTTGGCCATCTGCATGTCTTCTTTGGAAAAATGTATTTTCAGGTCCTCTGGTTTATTTTTAAATCAGGTTTTTTTTTGATGTTTAATTGTGTGAGTTCTTTGTATATTTTGGATATTAAGCCCTTATCAGATTTTTACCATTTTAATTACAGTGTGTCTTGATGCGGACCACTTTGGGCTCATCTTGTTCGGGACTCTCTGTGCTTCCTGGACTTGGATGTTTCTCCTTTCCCAGGTTGGGGAAGTTTTCAGCTGTTATTTCTTCAAATAATTTCTCTGCCCCTTCCTTTTTCTTTTATCCTTCTGGGCCGTATAATGTTAATGTTAGTATGCTTGATGTTGTCTGAGAGGTCTCTTAATTTGTACTCATTTCTTTTATTTTGTTTTTTTGTTCAGCTTGGGTGATTTCCACTTCTTTGTCTTGCAGATTGCTGATCTATTCCTCTGTATTATCTAGTCTGCTGTTTATTTCTTCTAGTTCATTTTTTACTTCAGTTATTGTATTTTTCAGCTCTATTTGGTTCTTCTGTTTATTTTTTAATTCTGATGAAATTCTCACTGTGTTCACCCATTCTTCTCCCATATCTTTACGATTATTACTTTGAACTCTTTATTGGGTAGATTGCTTATTTCCACTTTGTTTCTTTCTTTTCCTGCTTTTGTCTTGATCTTTCATTTAGAACATATTTCTCTGTCTCCTCAACTTGCCTAATTCTCTGTGTTTATTTCTATGTATGATGTAGGTTCATTACATTTCTTGGTCTTGGAGAAGTGGCATTTGTGTAGGAGACATCCTATGAGATCTAGCAGCATTCTCCCCTCTGATCATCAGAGTTGTATGCTCTAGGGGTGTCCCCTATGCGGGTTGCTTATGCCCTTCTGTTGTGGGAGATCCAAGTACTGTGGGAGTGATGTTAGGGGGTGCTGGCCTCTGGCCCAGGGGGCTACAAGGTCTTGCCTTGTGCAGTAGCTGTGGGTCTGCTGGTGGGCAAGGTAGCCTTTCTGAGCCACTAGGTGTGTGGCCTGTGGGGTCTGGTGCTCATGCCAGACTGCTGGTGGGTTGACTGTGTCTCTACATGGCTAGGTATGCAACATCGGGGAGCTGGTACTGCTGCTGGCCCGCTAGTTGATGGGGCAAGGTTCTGGTGTGGCTGGGAGCACAGCCGGTGGGTCATAGGCCTGGTGCCAGCCCACTGATGGCTGGGTAAGACCCCAGTGATAATAGGCTAGAGGGAGGGTTCCAAATTGGCCCTTGTGGCACTGGTGTCATTGCAGTAGAGTGAGATCCCCCAAAATGACTGCTACCAGCATCTCTGTCCCTGGAGGGAGATGGCTGGGGTGTGGGGTCCCAGTTTCCTCCTGCCTCTCTGGGAGACTCTCCAAGATCAGTAAGTGGGTCTGACCCAGACTCCTTTCAAATTATTGCTTCTGTGTTAGGACTTAGAGTGTGTAAGATTTTGCATGCGCCCTCTGAGAGTAGAGTCTACTTTCATGTAGCCCTTCATCTCCCTGGAGCATTAAGTTTCCCTGGTTTACAAAGCCAGAAATCCTGCAGGTTTGCCTTCCCAGTGTAGGACCCCCACACTGAGGAGCCCAACATGGAGCTTGGACCTCTCCCTCCTTGGGGAGGAGCTCTACCATTATGATATTCCTCCTGTTTGTGGGTTGCTTACCTTGGGTAATGGGTCCTGACTATACTGTGGCTCTGCCCCTCCCACTCATTTCATTGTGGTTCTTTCTTTATATATATCTTTAGTTGTGGAAGATCTTTCCTGCTGGTCTTAAGATTATTCTCATGGATAGTTGCTCTGCAAGTAGTTGTAACTTTCATGTGCCCATAGGAGGAGATGAGTTCAGGGTCTTCCTACTCCACCATCTTGGCCTGGATCAGGCAAGATTTTCTATATAACAGCATCCTTGCTTAACTTTCTTCTCTTCTTCATATGGTTTCCCTCCCATATGGGTTCCCCTATGAGCTCTCTCTTAAGAAATCACTTACAGAAGCCCCTGTATCAGACTATGTCTCTTAGGAATCTGACCTAAGATATAGAAATGGACTAAGATAAGTGACCCGGGTACAGCTGAGAGCACCTGATACATATCATATAAGAAACAGTGGGTAGAATAGGACTCTTTAGTAAGAAAGACTTTGGACTGGGAAGCTGTCATCATGGAATAAGAACCTGTTATCATGGAAGAGGAACCTGATTTGTTCTTTTGTCCTTGAATGAATAGAGCATACATCTGCATATAGAAGCTTCAGAGCCATGTATGCCACCGCATTGTAGAAAGAACTGCCTAATAGGGCATTCCAAAGATTAGTGAAAGATTAACCACCTTTTATTAGTTTTCTGTTGCTGCCATAGCGAATTACCACACATTTAGCAAGCAGAAATTTATTAGCTCACAGATCAGCAGTTCTGGTATATCATGGCTCAACTGGATCCTTTGCTTTGACTCATAAGGCCAAAACCAGTGTTGTTAGGACTGTGCTCTTTTCTAGAGGTTCTTGAGATCAATCTGCTTCAAAGCTCATTTAGATTGTTGGCCAAATCTAGTTCCTTGTGTCTGTAGAGTTGAGGTCCCCACTCCTTATTGGCTATCAACTGGGGACCACCCTTATTTCCTAGAGACCTTCTCATATCCTTGCACATGGCCCCTACATCTCAGAACCAGCAATGGCACATAGAATCTTTCTCATGCTTAGGATCTCTCAGACTTCCCTATCTGCTACAGTACTCTCTTCTGTCTTCAGTCAGAGTAAGTCATGAGCTTTGAAAGAGCTCATATGATTAGATTGGACACACCTCGATTATCCAGGATGATCTACCTATCTTAATATCTATAGCCTTAATTGTATCTGCAAAGTCCCTTATGTCATGCCATATAATATATCAGGCTTTAAGTGAACATCTTTGGTAGGGAGCATGACTCTGCTGACCACAACCTGCCCTCTGCCCCTGGCAGATTGACGTCCCTCCCAAATAAAAAAATACATCTGCCCCAACCCATGTTCTCTAAAGGTCTTATCGCATTACAGCATCAACTCAAAGCTCCCAAATCTCATCTAAATCTCAGCAGTTCAAAATCCCCATTGTCTAAGTCATCTAAAATTATGTATGGATGAGGCTCTTGGTATAATCTATTATGTACAATGCATGAGGCACAATTCCTGTCAGTGGACCTATGAAACTAAAGAAGGAACTTATCTGTTCCCAATAGACAATGATGGGCCAGGCATAAGATAACAGTTACAGACATTCCAGTTTAAACAAGGGAGAAATGGGAGATAAAACGGAGCCACTAGTCCAGTGCAGTTTTGAAATCCAGCTGAGTGAGCTTAACTAGGTTTTAAGGCCTGGAAATAATCCTCAGTGTTTCTTGGCTTCACAATAAAAACCTACAGCATCCATTTTTCTCAGGTGCTTTCCCATCTAAGTACTAATCAGGCCCAAGCTTGCTTAGCTTCCAGGATCATATGAGATCAGGTGTATGGGTGGAGGTAAATGACCAGGAGGCTGCTGAGAGCACCCAACATTGTGCCATATAAGACATAATGAACAGAATAATGACTGCTTAGTAAGAAAGACCTTAGACCAGGAAGCTATCACTATGTGAGAGATGGATCCTATTTTCTTCATGTTTTCAAATGAGGAGAACAAAGGCCACTGTATATAAGGTTTAAGGAGAAGTATTTCAGCTCAGAAACAGAGTCCAACAGAGAAATCTACCAAAGGAGTCCCCAAATGGTTAAGATTAGCTACCCACCTGTACTTGTCCATGCAGTTTTCCACAGTCCTTCCCTCATTAGGCTTGGATACTTGCCTCTCATTCTCTCCCACAGCATATTGTTCAAAACTGGTGGGGTCCTAACAGGGAACTGAGGAACAAACAAGAAGACAGATTTAGTTACCTATTAAAAACCTAGATGTTTGTGAAGCATGAAGGGAACACAAATAGCAATATAAAGAAGTGTTAGTAAGTAAGGTGTGAATTTAGGTGTCAGACGCCTTGGTCACACTCTCAAGTCTTACTGACTGTGATCTTGGGCATATTATTTAACCCTCTGACTCTGAGTGTCTGCAGCTTTCTCGTGGGGGTGGTAACTGCTACCTGTACGAATGTTGTGCAGATTTAACCAGGGGATAGATGGGAAGCATGGAGCTTGGCAGATGGTAAGGATTCTGTAAGTGGCAGCTGCTATTATTGTGGTCTGGTATTCCAGTTACATACTCCTTCTGCTAGACTGTCAAATTCATTGAGAGTTGACAGGTAACATATTCACTTTGTTACATATCTTTTTAAAATTATGTTTTCCTTTTAATTACATTTTTTAAAGTTTTATGTTTTTATTAACATTTTTATTGAGGTATAGTTGATTTACAATATATAAGTTTCAGGTGTACAAATAGTGATTCACAATTTTTCAAGGTTATACTACATTTATAATTATTATAAAATATTGGAATCTGTGCTGCATGATATATCCTTGTAGCTTCTTTATTATACATAGTAGTTTGTACCTCTTAATCCCCTACCCCTATTCTTGCCCCCCCTTCCTGTTACATTTATCTTTAATATCTCCACATTGTTTAGCATGGGCTAGGCACACAATAATTATTAAACTAAATAACTAAACTTTATTATTTGTCCTATGACATTGCTAACACCACTGGCCAAATATTTGGAAGGTGGCATCTCTGCTATTAATTTCTATGATTCTCAAAACCATAGCATCCAAAGGACTAAGATAAATCTGTTAAACAATCTTTAATGCAGATTTAGCAAAAATAGTAAGTTATGTATTAAAACAAAGTAGGGGAATTGTGTATGTGCAGAGATTCAGATGGTATGGTCTTCGGTTCCCAAATATCCGTTTTTTGCGAAAACTAGAAAAATATTTTAACAGTAAGTTTGTATAATGTGTATATATTTCCACATAAACTTTTTCTCCATCTCTCTGAAATTCTAAGTCTTTTATATAAGACCAAGAGGGCTTATGAGGTCCTACATGGCCTTGTAGAATCTGTCCTCTCCCCAGCCCTTACCTCTTGGGCCACATCTCCCAACACCTTCTTCATCACTCTCTTCACTGCAACAACACTTGGTAACTTGCTGTGCCCTGAAGCCTCTAGGTACGATATCACCTCCATTGAGAACGCCTGCACTATACTGTAAGGCAGGCATTCTGTGTGTGTTTTACTTGGCTCAGAGTGGTCCTTCAGTATTTCTTGAATTATTCAGGCAGATCCAATGGCAGTGATAGCTAGTATAAGATCACAGAACAAGTGGTCAGGGAAGGCATTCTGCCAGGCTGCATTCTGTAATATACTTTCAGGAATACTAATAACCATTCAGGAGCAACAACAAAAATAAGGATAAGTCTCAGTGATTGAGAGTGTACTGAGTGCCAGCCCAGAGAAGTACTATACATGCCTTATTTCATCTCAATTTCACCATGGTGAGGATTAGAAAAAATTCAGGAATTTACCTAAGATTACACACTTAGTAGGTCAGCGGATAGGATCTTTTTAACTTAGAGCATGAATTTTAACACTCTGTAAGTTTTACTTTCCAAATAGTGAGGTTTATTTTTAACTTTTGTTATCAGTTTGTTCTATTATGTTTGAGTGAAGAATGTGTCCTATATCACTCTGCCTTTTGGAATCCATTTGAGGTTTTTCTTAGTGGTATGGTATGTGATCAATCTGTTTAAATGGAGTCTTGAAATGGGGGTCTGTAGGGTCCAAAGTTCAGTGTAATTTTCTATTAATGCAGTTTTACTAATTATAACATTTAAATCTTTTGGATAATTTTTTTTAGTGCTTTATCTGTCAAACATTGAGAAGGATGTTAATACTTGAAAGTAATTTTTTTTCTCCACTTCTGTGTGTCTAACTATGTTTGCCATTTGTTTTAATATGTAATGTGGATATCAGTACCAGATAACTGTTACTAAGCTAAATTTATGTTAAATTTCAAGTACTCCAGAGAAGAGTGAGAAATGGAATACTGAATCAAAGGAGAATTAGGGAAGTGACTACAGTGAAAGAAGCCAATGGAGATGTAGGTGTCAACCTCAAATACCAAGTCAAAACCAAGTGGTGAAACACGGGCAGTAGAGCATGGTGGTTAGAAACAGAGACCCTGGAACTAGACCTCCTGAGATAAATCCCAGCAGAGCAATTCAGTAGTTTGGGCAAGTTACTAACTTATCTATGCTTCCATTTCTTGGAGTGAAAAATAGTAATAATAATAGTACCTACCTAAGGAGGTTATTGTGCAGACTAAACAAGTTAACATTTATCAAGTGTTTAGAATAGTGCTTAGCACATAGCAGTGTAAAAGTAACTATTAGCTACTATTATCCTTCACATCAGACTCCTCTTGGTCAAAAAGTATTGTAGAACCACCAGGCTTATAAATATAATGTCATTTGTACTGTTTTGTTGAATGTCAATTTTAACTGAGCATGTACTCTTGGCAGGCAGGTACCATGTTAGTTACTTGGAGTATAATGGATACACAGAGTCCCTGTGTTCGTGGAGCTTACCACTCAGTGTTGAACACAAACATGAATCTGTTAATTTTATAAGTTAGTGTAAAATTGTAGTCATATCCAGTGCTATGAAGGGAAGGTACACACAGTGCTATGGGAGTGTTAATGAGGGTGGAGGATGTAGACTACTTTGGCGGGTCAGGTAGTGACCTTTCTTTGACATATTTGTAATATATGGGTTCATAACAAATTACTTCAAACACTTGGTGGCTTAAAACAACAAATATGTATTATCTCACACATTCTGTGGATCTAGGAATACGGGAGTCACTTATCTGGGTGGTTCTGGCTCAGAGTTCCTTATGAGGTTGCAGTCAAGCTGTTGCAGGGCTACAGGCATCTGAACACTTCCCTGGGGCTGGATAATCCATTTCTATGATAGCTTATTACACGTGGCTATTGTCAGGAGGCCTCAGTTCCTTGTCACATGGGCCTCTCCTTAGGACAGCTTGAATGTCCTTATGATGTGGCAGCTGGTTTCCCCGGGACAACTGATTCAAGAATGTGAGCAAGAAGGGAAACTATAATGTCTTTTATGACCAAACCTCAGAAGTTGCATGTGCCACTTCTATCATATACTCTTTGTTAGAACTGAGTTACTAAGTTCAATCCACAGTCAAGGGGAAGATATTTAGGCTTTACCTTATAAAGCAAATGTCAAAGAATTTGTGAACATATTGTATGTAAATGAAAAACGAATGCACTCTATTGTTAGATTTATACTATTTATGAGGAGTTGCATATGTAATAAAGACACAATACATGTATGAGAAAGACAGACACCAACTTTAAGATAATGGTTTCTCTTTAGAAAAGGAGATGGAGAGGGTTATGGTACTTTAACAGTTTCTGTTATGTTTGTGGTTTTTAAAATTTTTAAAAATTACGATGAAGTATACACAACATAAAATTTGACACCTTAATGATTCTTAAGTGTATAGTTCAATAGTGTTAAGTATAGTTTCATTGCTGTATAACCAATCTCTAGAACTTTTTCATTTTGCAAAATTGAAACTCTGTACCCATTAAACAACAATTCCCCATTTTCACTATCCTCGGTCCCTGGCAATAATCACTCTACTTTCTGTTTCTAGTTGAGTTTGACTACTCTAGATGCCTCACATAGGGGAGATTGTACAGTATTTGTCTTTTTATGACTGCATTATTTCACTTAGCATAATGTCCTCAAATTTCTTTTATGTTGTAGCAGGTGTTATAATTTCCTTCCTTTTAAGGCTGAGTAATACTGCATTGTATGTATATACCACATTTGGTTATTCATCCATCTGTTGATGGAAATTTCAGTTGTTTCCACTTTCTGACTATTCTGATAATTCTGCTATGAACACGGATATACACATCTAAAACAGAGTTTTGATAAAAGAAATGATCAGTAAAATATGCAAATATGGTAGCCTGAGGCTCTTTTCTCCTTCCATTCTCCCACAGCATATTCCAGTCAAACTTTCACTCACACTGTTCACTAAAACTGATCTAGTCAAGGTTATGAATGACCTGCATGTTGCTAAGTCCTGTGGTCAGTCATCTGGCTTCATCCTATTAACTGCTCAGCAGCACTTAATAAGGTGGTCATTCCTGCATCCTGGACTCATTTTCTTCACTTGAATTTCAGGATGCTACACTCCTGGATCTCTTCCTACCTCTCTGGCTAATTTTTCTCAGACTTCTTTGCTGCTTCCTTTTCATTTCTCAGACCCCTTAATGTTGGTTGCCCCTGGTCTCAATCTTCTGATGTCTCTTCTCCTCTTTATGCTTAGTTGATTTTATCTAGATTCATTGCTTTAAGTGCTGTCTATTCACTGATCTCAAATTTGTAATTGTAACTTTTACTTCTCCCTTCAAATCAAACTCATCTATTCAGCCACCTACTCAACATCTCCACTTGCATGTCTAATAGCATCACGAACTTAATACATGCAAAACCAAACTCAGTTCCCGTTAACTCCCACTCCTCCCCAGTCTCCCTTATCTTGGTATTCCACCTCCATTCTTTCTGTTTTTCAGACTAAAAGCCTTGAAGCCATCCTTCATGTGTCTCTTTTTCTAGTCTCAGGCAATCTATCGAGAAGTCAGGTGAGCCTCACTTTTAAAAAATCCAAACTCAATTCCTTCCCATTGCCTTTAATCTGTCAGCCTGGTCCAGTGTTTTATCATCTCTTGCTGGGGTTATTCCAGTTGCTTCTTTCTAGTCCCTCTGGTTCTTGTCTTAATCTCCCTCTTCAATCCCAAATCCCATACTGCAGTCTAACAGCTGAAATATTCCTTTAAGAAAATGTGTCGTATCTATATCATGGCTTGTCTTTGCTCAGAACCTTCCAATGGCTTCCTGTTTTTCTTAGACTAAAACCAGTATCCCACACAATGGACTCCAGATATATATCCATCTTCCCCCCACCCCCCACCCCTGGGCTCCTCTGACCTAATACATTCCTCATCTCTTATGTAGCGCTAGCCAGGTACTTAAACGTTTGGTATTCCCACTGCCTGGAATATCTGCACAACCAATTCCCTTACATCCTTTAGATCTTTGTTCCATTGTCACCTTTCCCTGAAGCTTTCCCTAAACACCCATTTGAAATGGCTACTGATTCCCCATCCCCTAAATGTCCTGTTTCACCTTCATGACTTATTTTCCTTTACAGCATTTACAGCAAACTTGTTTGGTCTCCTTTGGAAATTGTCATGCCTCTCTCCTATTGGAATTTGAAATAAAAAAACCTGTGAAGACTGGTTCACTGCTGTATTTCCTATATCCCTTGCTTCAAATTATTATTTGATATATAAATTTTAAGACTGATGTGAGTTGATTTTGAAATTATAGCGTTGCTTTTCTGTAAGTTTCTCCAGTTGGTTTTGTTCCTTAAAAGTGACAATTAAAAAATATGGCTTCAAAATCTTTGACACTCTTCCGTGGAATCTGAGCAGGCTTGTGACTGCTTGAACCAACAGAGCATTACAGAAGTGATGCTATGGGACTTCTGAGGTTAGGTAATAAAAGATCATGCAGTCTCTGGCTTATCTGCTGGAACACTTGCTCTTGGAATTTTTACACCTCAGGTTGGAGTACCCTGAGACTGCCATGCTGTGAGAAAGCCCAGGCCACATGGAGAGGCCATATATAGTTGCTCAGATGGACAATTCTGGCTAAACTCAGCCTTCAAGTCATTTTTCCAGCCAAGGCACCAGACATTTGAGTGAAGAAGCCATCTTAGAAGTAGATCCACCAGCTCCAGCTGTTCCAGCCCCTGATACCATGCCTTAGAAACAAGCCTTCTTTACTTTATCCTTTGTGAATTACTGACCTAGAATTCATGAGCATAATAAAATTGTTTAACACCACTAAATTTGGGGAGATTTTGTTACACAGCAGGAGATTACCAGAACGGTAAGGCAGAAAAGTCAGGTAAAAATAAGAAGTTACTTTTGGATAGAAAGTTAAGTTTTGATTTTTTTTTTTTTTTTTTTTTTTTTTTTTTTTTGTCTACTGAAGAAAGTATATGGTATGTGCAGACATTATTCTGTCAGGCTCATCTTGGATGCTAATGTCCATCCAGATTAACTCAGTAGACTTTAGATTCTCATTAACTGCCAAGAAATGTCATCCCGATGAACCACTTGAGATTTCATGCTCAGAATTATGGATTATTGGTAAATTTCCATGTTGATCACCTGGAGGAACTGGCAATTTTAAACCAGCTAAGGCCAACCTAGTCGGGAAATTACAGAGAAATACATAACCTCAGTATCAGTGTCATTGTGCTATCTACTTTTCTTCTTTTAATTTTATTCTGTTTTAAAAATTGAGAATGGGTGTAATTAGAAATACCAGCCAGAGATGAACTTTTCAGAATCATCTGGCTATTAGAAATGGATGTCCTCAGACCTGGAAGGGCCATTAGAAACCCACTCGTAAAGGTTCTTATTTTATAGATGAGAGATGGGAAGGGGCATGCCCAAGGTCTCAGGCTGAACTATAGGGTCCTGACTCCACACTTCCCATATGGTGCTCTTTCATCTCAATAAGTGGTTTTTAGCTTGTAGTCTGGTTCAAAAATGAACTTCTTGGATGCTGGGCCAGGCCCTGTGAACCAGCCAAAATGGTATACCATTTTGTTTATGTTTGCTTTTTTGTCTATTTCTGGAGAGAATCCACATTTTCCATCTGATTCTTACAGAGATCAGTGACCCAGAAAAGCACTAGAACCATTGCACTTGATGATTTAATACTGTCATTTAAAAACTTCCAGAGTAAGTTAAATCTTGTGCTTCCTCATCCCTATATCAGATACTCCTGGGGAAATTCTTTAGTTGAGATCAATGCATAATGGGTGCATCTTTCAGATGGTTAGGGATAGTTGGAACACCCAGCAACCAACTCATCTTGCTGTCTGTTTGATAACACTCACATGTTAAAATTAGTTTTGTAATTCAAAAGCAGCAAACAATACAGGACTAATTAGATATTATTTTTCCTTCCAACCATTGCAGTAGTTAAAGCAAAGACAGCTGGGTTCTCCCCAGATAAAGCCTGAAAGCACAGAGGCTAACTTATTAGAAGTTTATTTTCTTGTGTACCACCATCCAATGTGGGTGTTCAGCAGCCTTTTTACATGGCATTTCAAAAACCCATTCTCCTTTTATCTCTAGGTTCTGCCATCTTCTTGGGTCTTGGAGTCCTTTACTTATAGTCAGCAGACAGGAAAAGAGAGTTGAGGACAGGGTAGGAGACTTTTTATGGAGTTGAGTTCCTCATTTTTACCCATATTCCACTGGCCAGAAATAAGTCACATGGCCCCATCTGGATACAAGGGTGGTGTTGGTGGTACTTCTGAGCAATAGCTTAGCAGTACTGAAGAGGAGCACAGATCTTCATTGGGCAACTGGTCCTTTCTGCCACAGACAGAGTGAGCAGTTTAAAGATCCTGAATCTCAAGAGATGGATAAAGTATCTGGAATGGTACTTTCAGACAATCTGTGAAGTCTGCGTATGGCTTATAATCTTCACTTACCTGATACCTTAGGAATTAAGGTGAACCTCAGAAACTATGAAGTCAACATTGATTGAAATATAACGTAGTAGGATAGGAAAATTACAATTCTTGGGTAATTGGATATTCTTTTATTTATTTATTATTTAAGGAGTGACAGAGGGTAAGGGTCCAATCTGGATTTTGAGCTGGTTTGTATTATAACAGAACTTGCATAATTATAGCAAAGAGGACTCTGTTTTCATTTTTGTAAAACTGTTGCTACAACTTTAGTTTTGTTAATGCATGTTTGCCCTTAAAAATGTTTTCAGGCTTGGCAGAAATTATAATGGCACACGTCGTTGCCCTATGGTTTTTATTTTTGTTGTGTTGCTTAGTTGCTTCTTGATTATTTCTATGTGTTTTATATAAGCTTAACCTCTCCCTTCAAATTATCATGATTTATATTTTGGAACCAGATTGACTATGGTATTAAATTATTATGAATTTCATTCTTAGTTTTAAAAATTATGATGCCTTTGGTGCCACAAGGTATCAGAAATGGTGACCTGTGAAATGTGTTTCTTCTACCACTTATTATGGAACAGCTCTGACAAGTGACTTACTTTCTGTTTTCTCATCTATGAACTTTTATTGGTCTGGTCAACTCCAGCAATCTTGGAAGTAATGTTGAGGGTTAAGTTGCTTCTTTTGTTTTTTTAAGGTTGAAGTCCTCACATGATACCCCCAGTGGTGTGCTAGAACTGGATTGCACTGGCCTAGGAAAACCAAATATTGGAAACTTGTTGTAATAGTTGATGTTACAAATACAAACTCATGATTAAAGAAACTGTATGAAAAACCGATAATTTCCTAATTTTTGTTACATTACTTTATGACCTATGCTCTTGATGTTATCTGTTTTGTCCATATGGTGGAAATACCATATGATGGGGTGCTGTTGCAACTCTCTGCCCAACTCTGCATTCAGTGATGCCACTTCAGTAGCTTGAGGTTGGCCATGGTGGGTGCTAGTTGTTAAATGTTTACCAGGAGTCCACTGGACTCACCACACAGGTCAGTCTTTACAGGGTAGTGTTGAGGATTGACAGAGACAAGTGGTGTCAGGGACATTGTAGATGTTCAATAAAAGACAGTTGCTTTTAAGGATATTCCTTCAGAAAATCTCTGCCATCAGCACAGAGCTTCAAAATGACCTGTGTTGTCAGGTCATTGCAGTCCAGGGCCTCTGAAAGGACACTGAATCTCTTTCTGTTTCTCTATTTATAAAATAGGCTCATTAATACTTGACTCCATCCCTTCCAGGGATATGTTAGGGAGAAAATGTCCCAATTGATGTGATACCATTTTGAATAATGAGGAAGCACCAATTCTAATTTTTCTCAAATTGAAGGTTGAGAGGTAGTTTTGCACAGATTTTCTGATTTGTGCCAATGACAACTTTGAGAAGAAAAAATGTTACAGTCCAGAGCTGTAGCAGTAATTCTCTAGTGCTGGTCCCTAGGCATGTGCACTATGGTCCATGACCAAGTCCTCTCGGGCTGCTGGCAGATAAGGACAATGTAATAGGATATAGGTGAAAAGTTGTCTGTTTTCTCATCCTGGGACCCAGGGAAGGACTGTCTTTTATTGTTTGTTGGTTGTTTTATTGATTTTGTTCTTTTGGCAATTTTTATATTAATATGTTCTATTTTTATGAAATGATGATGATAGTAGATGGTAGTGGTGGAGGTAGGGTTCATTTTAATGTCTTTACTTGGAAAAAGCCAGAAATTATAGTTGGTCCTCTTCTTTAATGCCTAAGGTTTTTCTTTTCTTTCTTTTTCTTAAAAATACCCGTGGTCCAATGGAAATGTAAGGACCTAGAACTCCTCCATGTTGACTTTCAGTGATTTTTCTGGAAGCAAATAAATCTTATGGAATTATCCATAGGTGGCTTTTAAGTCAAATAAATCTTAACGGAATTAATCCATAGGTGACTAATTGTTTCAGCAGCATGGACATGCATGAGCACTTTTGTTTACTCCTGTCATTGGCTACGTTCATAAAACCATTGATAATTATTATTAAGAAAATCAAAACATGAACTGAACAAACCTTATCTTTATCTCTTCTGCCAAAGGCAACCTTTAAGAGTCTTAACAGAACTGGTTTTTTTTTTGTTTTGTTTTTTGTTTTTGAGAAGAAGCATGTGAAAAGTGAGTCTTGAAGCTTAAAATTGTAATTATGTTGTTTTCTTTTTAGCTAAAGAAGTACTTGGGTCTACATCTGGCTTTAACCATTTTTGTCTCCCCTCTAACACTGTTGATATTAATGCCAGTTTTAATTTTCGGCATCATGAGTGCATAAATATATCACACACAGATGTGGTTTTGAACAAGGACTGAAACTGTAAATTAGGAAACAAGAGATTCACAGGGTTTCATCAGATCAGTTCACTCCAAAAAGTGACACAGTTGTACTGAAAATGTTTTAAATTGCTCATTTCAAACCTACCTCAGTAGCAAAATGCCATGCGTGCAGCGGGTTTGCAACCACGTTAGTCATTTTCTTTTCTCCGTTTTCTTGCTATGTTTGTATTGGGAGCACAGAGTAATGTAATTTAGTAAATTTGATGGCTGGGCAGCAGCCCCAGTGTTGAACAGTATTTGGACTATGATTACTTGCTGGCATTGTCACAGTTGACGTTAATTATTGATGGAAGTTTCAGAAATAGCGCATGTGCCAGGAGCTTTTCACCGGAACGCAGGGCTCCAGGCAGGAGGGATGCTAAAGAGGGTGGGGGAAGAGGCACCTGTGGCTTTTTCGTGTCTGTGCACAGTGAACCTGAATCTTGTGGGCTGTGTGGTGCCTGTGTAAAGGTCATGGTATAATGGAAGGATGAACCGTCAGGCTTATTTCTATCGTGTTCCTCCCCAGGAATTACACCGAAGAAGCCAACTTCAGCCGGAGCCAGCCAAGACGAAGGCTCTCCAGACTGTCATTGAAATGAAGGTAGGAGCTGTTCACGTTTGTCAAAAACAGCTGTTCCTTTGGAGTTTGTTCTAAACTTGATGGTGCCTAACATAAACACATGAAATTAACCTTGTATTTTTCTCTAGGCACCCTGGTGGGTGCTTTTCTTCTGGATTTCTTTGCCTTCTCCAGTGCATTTAATTTATTGCCCCTTTAAATAGGATGCCTTATCTGGGCAAAAGAATAAAAGGCTCAAGTATCCCTTGGCTGAAAGGAGCTGGATTTATTTCCAGAGCATAGCCAATGATTTCAACCCTAAGGGAGGTTTTGTGTGTGCTTTGAAAGTAAATTTCTAAGGCTAGAATAATTCTTTTCCTCACATTCACATTATAATGAAAAGACACCTTCAGAAACTAAGATTTGGCAAACAGAAGTTGTTTTAATGCAACAGAAGTTTTAAATAATTAAAATTATACTATCAGCAAAGTTTACTTTTCAAAGAATAATACTTTCCTATGACTCCGGTATTTTCTCCTAACTAAGTCTGGAAGTCATGGTTACTTATTAAATATTCACAAGGTATTTTATTTAGCTGTGGAGGAATAGAGATACAGTATTTAAAAGAAGTGAAGATCCTCTTGGATGGATTTAGAGCATTTAAAGAATAATGTGGTAAATAATGATGACATAGCCATTGAACTATGATTAAGAAACAAATCTAAATGAAACCCAGTTGCTTTGTCAGTGTCTAGAAATTTAAAGTCTTTTTACTTCCAGTATTTGCCAGAAGGAAACAAATAGTATTTATCTTAAGAATAAACAAAATTTATGCCAATGATGTTTGCAGTCTGATTATTCTACTTATAAGCTTAACATTCGAGAGTTCGCTAGTCACCATCAGCCTACAAAAGAAGTCTGAAGCTTGCTGATAGGATAATGATTTTTCTGTCTTTTTTGTAGCACATGATTTTAAATTGTCTGCCAAAAATTTCCCAAGTCCTGGGGAAAAAGAAACTAATATGAACTACTGAATTCTTGGCATGTACAATTCTGACTTGGGATTTTTTTTTTCTAGTCAATGACAGTGTCTTCATCCAAGTGGATTTTTGTGGAAATAATGTAGAACATTTACTTTAAAACTTTTATGTCCCCTAAATGAGGTTACATGACTCAGGGCACTTATAATACATTTGCAGCAAATTAGTTTGAAAAATATTATCAAAGGGACTAAATACCAATATGATTAAAAAATAATTGCTAATTTTGACTCATCAATTCATTATGAATTTGTGTAATTTTAACTTATTTTGAAAAGAAACTTACCATTCTACACATGTGGGGGAGTGATTCATAACTGAGATTTCATCCTCACTTCACTTTGGAACCAAACTTGAAACTTGGCTAAGGCTTAGAAAAGAAAATAAAAAAGACAAAAATTTTTATTTTATTTTTTTGCAAAGAGTCATTCAGTTCCCCATCCACCTACCTCCATACCTCCCTCCCTCCCCAGTTCTTAGCACAATTAGTAATAGAATAAAGGATGCAAATAAAATCTATTTACAAATTATCTTTAAAAAAAAAAAAGAAAGCATGAGTTCCGAATCTGGAGAAACCAGGAATGACATCTCACCCAGTGCAGTGGGTATTTTCCTGGTAAAGGTCTCTATGCAAAGACAGTTAGTACTTTTTAGTGACTTTTATAAATTTTGTGTATGGATCTCTCTTCCTAATATCATGTTTTTATTAGAAAACAAAAAATAGTAAATAAACACTCATTTAGGCCATTTATAAGAGAAGGCATAACAACATAATTTTTAGGGCAAATTCACATCCATATATTATCGGTAAATTGAGTCTGGAGTTTTTTTTTAATGGGTGCCAATGACGCTGATTTGTAGAAGAACACATTTTTAGGACAAATGATGATCAATACACTTGTCAGGGAACTGACTCTGGAGGTTTTCTGTTGTCTTTTGGGTGCTTGTTAATTTACAAAGCACTGTCTTCTGTTTTGTCAGTGGAGAAGTATGGGTCCCAGTATCATCTATATTCAACCTGCATAAATTGAGTTATGAAGGTACCTGGTCATCTTCTCAGTCATGTGTGTAGGTTGTGACAGAAGCTGTGATCTCTTCTAATTTTGTACGTTTCATGTCTATGAAATTGGAGGGAATGTTGGAAAGCCATATTTTGCAAGCCTTGGGGTTGATTACCAAATAGAACTGACCCTTAAACCTTGTGGGTGGAACTTGAGACACAATTGTGTTACACCTTTGGGTAAATATCAGTGTCATCTAATGCCTTGGCACACCTAAAGTTTAAAGGGGCTCTCCTAGAGTAAACTGGACCTGTAGTTTCAGACAGATGACATGAATTAAGGGTTTAGAAGTTACCCATACCTTTTCCCTTGCTTCTTAGAGAAATTGAGGGTCAGATTCTTGCTACCCATCTTCTCCAAAAATATACTTTGCATCTACTTAAGAAAGGTGTTTGTTGTGAAAATCTGTGAAATCTTGCTCATTTAAGGAACTTGTAGAACCACAGTCTGGTAGTTCTAGTAGATTTATTTGCACCCCTCTGGGCTTTTATTTTATTTTTTAAACTTTTTAAAAATCTCTTTTTGTCCTTGTTTTTATTTTTTATTGAAATATAGTCAGTGCACAGTGTGTCATTTTCTGGTATACAGCACAATGTTTCAGTCATACATATACATACATATATTCTTTTTCATATTCTTTTTCATTATAGGTTACTACAAGATACTGAACATAGTTCCTTGTGCTATACAGAAGAAACTTGTTGTTTATCTATTTTACATATAGTAGTTAGTATTTGGAAATCTTGAACTCCCAATTTATCCCTTCCCATCCCTTTTCCCCCTTGGTAACCGTAAGTTTGTTTACTATGTCTGTGAGTCTGTTTCTGTTTTGTAGATAAGTTAATTTGTGTCGCCTTTTTTTTTTTTTTAAAGATTCTGCTTATGAATAATATCATATGGTATCGTTCTTTCTCTTTCTGGCTTACTTCACTTAGAATGATGATCTCCAGGTCCATCCATGTTGCTGCAAATGGCATTATTTTATTCTTCTTTTTTTTAATCCCTCTGGGCTTTTAGAGTTGTGAAAAATGTGTCTCAGTGGGGTGACCATTGGGGAGGGCCAACTGCATTCACAAAAGCTGGGACAGCTCTCTTGAAGCCATCATAACTATTGCCAGCCAGTTGAGCCGGGGGGCTAAAGTCACCTGAATGAAAATAAAAGGAAGCAAAGTGAATGAAGTTATTTGTGATTTATCTTCTTGCAGGAAGCTCCAAGTTTTAATTTTAATCCTGATTTGGTCTGGCAGGTATGTTCCAGGTTTGCACTTAGAACATTGTGTGTGTTTTTCAGAAAAATTACTTTTCTTGTAGATGTTGCAATGCTTCTCCTTTTCTTTACTAATCTTCTCTTTTCTGCTCTTATAGAGAACTGTCAATAAAAATGGTTGTTAAAAGGCTTTTTCCCTTTTTTCTTTCTTTAATGTTAGTTCCTTTAAAAGAATGTGTTTTTAACCTACTTTTGTTATAAATTTGACCTAACGTAAACATGATGTTCAGAAGTTTCACTTTCTTGGGTTCATTCATAAAGCTGTACCTAGTTTGTTTTTTTAAGAAAATGAATTACAGTAATGACAGTACTTGTCAAATAATCTCAAAAATTTTTTTGTTTAAACTTCTTAGTGAATGAAAATCTACTTCAAAATGACTGAAGCCTAAAGGAAATGTATTGGCTCACTTAACTGGAAAAAAACAGGGTATTGCTTCAGGCACAGCTTGGTCCTGGGACTCAGAAGATGTTAACAGATCCCATTTTCTCTCATTCCATCTCTTGTTTTGGCTTTCTTCACATGAGTTCTGTATTCAGACAGCCCCTTTTTGCCTGTCTGAGCAGAATGGCTACAGCAAGCAGTGCCAATAATCACAGATGGAAGGGACAGGCAGAAAGTTGTGTTTTGAAAAAAAAAATGCACTCCCCCCCCAACAAACCAACCCTAGAATAACGATAATTACTGAGATGGAGCATAAAACTTCACTCCAAATTTAACACCCCCAAATTTAATTTAGGCTGAAAGAAAAAGCATGAAATCCCCTAATTCTCATTTGCTTAATGAGTTAAATGACACTCACTCATCAAGATAAACATTATGCTAACACTAAATTCATCAGAATTTGGGATATAGATGAGTGATACAAGGGTTTTAGTAAAAGTCACAGAAAGCATACTTGATCTGGTGAACTTGTTAACTAAAGTGGATTAAGAAGGTAGGGCCATAATGTGAATATGTGCCAATATTTCTGTGGCAACTGAAGTGAGGATTATAAATAGTTGAGTTTCTAGTCACACGACCAGCCAGGGCACTTGTATGTCACAAGAAGAGTGATTCTTCTTGTATAACATTTGTCTCCACCAAGCTTTTCTATGGAAACTGAGTAGTAAGCAGTTCAAGATTGAGCATGACTAAATTGCTGTTTTGTGGATGTGCTATTGTTGAAAGAATATGAATTCGAGTTCAGGTGCTAAACTCCAGTGGTGAGGTTGATCTTTTGTCATTAAAGCCAAAACCAAGCCTTGTCTTTGTGTTCTGGCGGATGTCTTCTATTCTTCTGCATGGGGTTAACTGACCTATAGTTGAGTTAATTTTTCCTTAAAAGATAACTTGTTATTTGGTCAGATTCAGCCAACTCAGTTTCACCAGGCATGGGAAGGATACACTGGAATATGGAGAAGGCAAAGACTACTTGGCAGCTTTTCCCAACATTACATAGCTAGGAATGGAAAGATTTCAAATCCAAACTTAGGCCATTGAATGCATCCCACTTCCCAGTATGATTTTAATTTGAGGCCTGGGATCTAATCAGGAATACCTAGAAGTGGCTGAAATGTTTTTTTTTTGGCTTTAGGGCCTACCTAGGTTTATTTCATCCATTGTTTGAACTGTTACTTATTTGAGTTTAAACACTGCACTCAGAATTGTTTCTTGTTTCAAGATGATGTGTTCATAGAAAATTTTTGTCAAGCCTAGTTTTTCTATCAGCCATTATGATGGCTTTTAGGCCTTAAAAATATGCCATGGCTTCTTTTGTGGCTATTAAAAAGAATAACAGCAATAACAACAAAACTACACCTGTATCACCAGTGACAACTATAGCCTGAACACCAGTGAGCACACATGGGGACCTGAGTACAAAGCACTTGACATATAATAACCCATGAGTAGGCATAATTAGCCCCATTTCACAGACGAGAAAGCCTTGATTTAGAGAAGATAAGCAACCAGCCCAAGGTCCTATAGCTAGTAGGTTGGCAGCTGAGATTTGAACACAGGTTTCTTCTCTGTAGTTCTTATACTCTCTACTCCTCCAGTCTGCTTTTACTAAAGACAGTCCGTTAAGTTCAACTGGTTTTTCTTTCTACATCTACTTTGGAAATTAGCACTGAGTTTTGCATCATAGAACAGGTTGAGGCAACTAATGAGAGCTAGAGAGGTCTATGATATTTTTTGGAAAGGTATGATATTGTACTTTGTGCTATAAGGCACAATTCATCCTTTTTACATGTACGTTATCAGTCCTCCAGATAAGCCTCCAAATATGTACCCTACAGCCAACATATATGCCATTTCCTTGCCCCTGAGTTTTAAGGCCTGCCCTGAAGACTTTATAACAGTGTGGAGCGTAACTCATTTAGACTTGCAAAGCCCTGTTTTTGATGTGCACTATCCATTTACGATACCAGAAATTATCCTTTAGCTTATTTTTTTCGTGAGAAATTTCATCTTCTCATCTTTCAACTTTAAAAAAAAAAAACCTTATCCCATTTAACTATGTCCCTTAAATAAGGGGGAAAATGTGGGTTTTAAGTGATAGCCAGAAAAAGCAAAATGTCAAGTTAAATGTTAAGTTCTGGATGATATATGGTTGTCATTTAGAAGCAAGGAAGATTTTTTTTTTTTAAGTGAGACTTTTTCTTTCTTTTTTTTGCCCAAACTCCTTTTTATATGCATTTGACTCTAAATGTTTGAGTTGCTAGTCAATAATTCCTGCTATAAGCAGGTTTAGTTTGTGTGAATATAACTCCTGAAGTTGAATTACAAATACCAGTGTTTACCAAGCAGCTATTTTGTGCACAGCACTGTGGTGGGTCTTTGAGAAAAAGTGAGCCCTCAGTCTTTAAGGGCTAATGGAAGGAAGTATATAAGCTAGGATCTAAATAGTGACCTAAGAATGCAAAATGGGCTGCAGAGACTCAGAGGATATCAAATAGAAGAGGGGCAGAGAATGCTTCTGGGAGGAGGTAGCACTTGAAGAGGTCCTGGGAAAAATGGCATAATTTTGATAGTGGGGACAGGGATGATTTATAAATAGTGGGAACGGAGGCAAGGAGGTTGGAAAGTATGAGAAGTGTCTGGCGAAAAGCAGGTCATTCAGTTTGGCTGAGAGAAGACTAAGTTTAAATAGAAGATCAGATGAAACCATTGGAAAGTGGGAGAAAATAAGTAGTAGAGAAAAAAGCTGAAATTAATGAAATAGAAACTAAACATGTACCAGAGGGGAACACCAAAGCTAAACCCTGATTCTTTAAAGAGATAAACAAAAATGATAAATCCTGGTTAGAATCATTGAGAAAAATAGACAGCACAAATAAACAATGTCAGGATTGAAAGGGGACATCACTATCAATCTTATTGATGTTAAAAATATGAAGAGACTTTATTAACACCCTCATGATAGTACAGTTGCAATTTTAGACACTTTTTTAAAAACACAACTTATCAAAACTATGTGAGAAGAAACAGAGTATCTGAGTAGTCCTTTATATTATACAAAATGTTTCTATGACTCAAAATCTCACCATTAAAAAAAAAAAAAAAATCTGAAAACCAAACCAAGAAAAACAAACAAACAAAAAACCCTCAGAACCCTTGCAGGCCCAGACGGCTTCTTCAATGAATTTTACTAGACATTTGAAGAAACAACTATATTAATCATACAGAAACTATACCAAAGAATAGAAAAAGAGGGAACATGTCTCATCTCATTTTGTGCAGCTGGTATAACCGTGATACCAATACCCGACAAAGCCATTACAAGAAAGGGAAATTATAAGCAGTCTCTCTCATAAATGTCAATGCAAAATATACTAGTAAACTTAATCCAGTGACAATGACCAAGTTGTGCTGATTCCAGGAAAGCAAGGTTGGACTAATATTTGAATATCAATCAATGTTATTTACAACATAGAATAAAGGAGAAAAATTAATATAATTTCAATGAATGCAGAGAAAGTATTTGGTAAATGCAACATCCATTCATGCTAAAAAAAAAAAAAGGAAGCTTTTAGCAAACTCTTCGAAGGAGAGAATTTTCTTAATCCAATAAGAGGTAGCTACAAGAAAACTACAGCAAATATATTTAATGGTAACATGTTGAAAGTTTTCTTTGTGGTATCAGGAACAAGACAAGAATGCCTCTTACTATCATTTCTTCTCAATAATATTCTGGACACCCTAGGTTGGGAAGAGGCATGAAGGAAGCTTCTGGAGTACAAGTATATATTTCATGATATAATTTTTATGTACCCAAGTGTATTTTCTTTATCATAATTCATCATGCTGAAAACCTATGATTTGGCTACTTTCTTATGTATAGTTTACTGTAATTAAAAAGTTCATTTAAAAATAAAGGAAGAAAAACTCAGTGATAAAAAGATAACCCTATTAAAAATTGGGCAAATAATTTGAATGGACATTTCTCCAGTGAAAACATACAGATGGCCAATAAGGACATGAAAAGATGTTCAACATGATTTGTCATTAGGGTAATGCAAATTAAAATCACAATTACATACAACTTATCCCCCAATAAATAAAACAGTAACATTGGCTGAAATAAAACAAGGGTTATAGCAGAGTCTTAATATTGTTGATACATAAAGAATTTGTATTTATCAGTATAGAATAAAAAGCTTGGGGAAAAAATGTACCCAGATTTTGACACTAACTCTGGAAGGAGAGATTATAAAGGATTTTTTCTTCTTTTCCCCCCTAAATTTTTATGTTTTCAATAATGTGCATTCATGTTTTAGGAATAATCAGGAATTATTATTTAGGAAAAACAACAATACGTTTTCTGAAAGAAAAAATCACCTATCAAAAAGCTTAATAAGCATTCACAATTTCTTCTATTCCAGTTTCTTTTGCTAAACTGAAAAGGCTCCAAAGGGGAAAAGATTGTATTGTTTATGGAAATTGAGAATCTGGCTCTGCTGCTTACTGCTACTCTGAAGAATAGCTTTCCCTTCTGTGAAATGGGACCATGATACCAGCCCTGTAAGATTGTGGTGGAAATTAAAATGGATTAAGGCATGGGAAAACTCTGGCATACAGTAGATGCTCAAGGAATTCTCTGTTTCTCCATCCTTTCCCTTTCAGTCTGGAAATTGAATTTTACCTGTAAAAAAGAGGTTGTACCTTTGAGCAAGGACCACCGAAGAGAGAGAATATAACAAGCTTACCTCAGGCAGAGTCTTAGCTCTGAATACACACATAATTTGCATGTGGAAAGACTTTAAAAGCATCTTTGAAATGAGAAACGAGTGGGAGTGGTGAAAATAGCAACTCCCAGTAGGCCTGTGGCATAATAAATGACCTAGGGGACTTAGCTTCCTGGCTGTTGGGCCCTTGGCAAGTCACTTATCCCTGTAGCACTCACTATTCTCATTTGATTCATGAAGGAATTGAACAAAATGTCCTGCTTTAAAAATTCTACGAAGTCTGGAGGCTTGGTGACTGGCAATCTTGACTCTCAAAGGGCCTGCTGGGGGAGTCTGAATTGACATGACATTCTTGCAAAATTTAAATCTTTGCTTTGTTTGCTCCATCTTGGCCAGCCCTGCCCAGGCCAGCAGCCCTTGCCCTCTCCCTTGTTGGTACTCAGGTTCCCAGCTTATTGTTTATGTAGGGATTGCAATTTCCTATTGGCGTGCGCCCCCCGCCAGCAGGGTTGAGAAGTCAACCACAGGCCTCAAGTGAACTTCCCCCTTCAAGTTTCAGTAATGACAGTGTACCAGCTGTCACATGCCTCATCCCTAAGGCATGGTCCAGTTTCCACATCCCTCAGGCCACGCTGGTGACTTGAGGTGGCCTGAATTCCTCTGCCGCCTGTTGCTTTTTCCGTAAGATAAACTTGTTGAACATAGAAGGATTTGCGATGTATTTGGAGATCCTAAGAATGAGGCCCCAAACCAGGGCTGTTGGGAGCATTGGAGGGTGGTAAAAGGAATGGGAAGAGCTAGATCAGGTTGCTAAAAGACCAGTAAGGAGAGCTTCTTTACCGATCTTTTCCCAAAGAGCCTTAAGCTTAAGCTTTTTTATTCAAAGAGAATAAGAAGTGTCAAATGTCCTTTTTTTTTTTTATTATTCCCTGAAATGTATTCACAATTTTGCAAAGTAATATTTCACTGAATTTCTGGGAATTCAAGCCCTCTTTGTTCTCAGATGTTTGTGAAAGACGTCATGGATCCAGCCTTTGGGAGGGCAGGCTGCACATACCAAGGGGCTACCCTCTCATCTGGAAGCAGTTTCTGAAATTTCTTCCTCCCTTTCCTCTCTTCCCAACCTCTTCACTATTTTCTTTTGACCTTGCTCTGTGATCTTTAAAGACTAAAAGTACTATGTGGAAGAAAGGACCAAAATAGCCTAGCTTCTAGGTGGCACATTTTCTCTGAAGCCAGTTTGTCCTAAGGTTGTCCTGGGGACAGCAGGGTCTCAGGATGTGGCATTCTCTCTCCTATTCAAGGGAATGCTATGTGGAGGGAACCTTTCCAGTTTATTAAAGGTGTTTAAAAAATGATCAGAGAAGACAATTCAGGTGATACAAACAAACACCTCATAAAGTGTTATCATGAAGCAGACTGTCTCCATTTGGAGAACTGCAAAATGAATGGAGGGCAGGAAGCTCTTGTAGGATAATGAACAAGGAAGAGAAAAATAGCAAGTATCTAAATGGCTAGGGCCACACAGGCAAACTTGTTTGAGTTGAGAAGGAATAACGAAATAAGTATAAAGCCCAGAGTTACCTTAGTGTTTGGGGATTGGCTGACTGGATATACTGCATTTCTGGTCAAGTGGAACATTTACAGGGACATGAAAGTTACAAGTTTTGTTTTGCTGACATGGCACCCTGGCCAAGAGTGGTGCTATCTTGGGCCTAGAAAGTTATTTCAGCAAAAGGGAAAATCTTAGTCAGGTTGTTTACCTTTTTGTAAGTATCCCAACCTGTAAAATGGCTAAAATAAATACTTAATTCATAGGGTTTATGGGGAAGATTAAATGAGATTTTCTAGCACAGTGCGTGCATTAGTAGTCAGTACACATTAGCTGTTGCTGTTATTAACTGCATTTTTTAAAAAGTGAAAGTAGGTTTATTCTGTGAGATACACACTCCACAGATAGAGTGTGGGCTCTTTCACTCAGAAGGGAGAGCAGCCTAACTGCATTTTTAATAGCAAAATGGAGAAACATTGTTTGCTTCTGTACTGTGCTGTTCCTTTCTACATATTCAAATACAAATATATTTATATTTTAACATAAATGGAGAAGAAAACATAAGTATAAAAATCTTTTGATGTATTTGTTTCCCCCAACTGAAGGAACTTACAAAGTACTTAATATTAATTGAGGCAGTTTTCTATGTTGGGTTGATACTCAGTTGAGTGGCATAGGAACAACTATCTGGTTGTTAAAACATTGAAACACTTGTATGGTTGCCCCAAACCCTCAGAGTACCCCTCCAGCCCTTACCCTTTGATTCCCAAATCAAGCAACTAAAGAGTTAACCTCTCCCTGTGAGAACTTCCCAAACCTGGTTTCAGTGCTCCAGAGGGAATCTGTTCTGGTTGGTTCTTGCCCAGTGCAGTGCTGGTTGTTGAATGATTCAGCAATCACCCCTGACTCTATGGGATTTAAAACACTGGGATTCAGTTTCTGATTAAGGTAACTCAACTCCATTGAAATTGCCCACATGTCACCAGTAATATCCTGGTTTTCTTCTTAGTCTTTAGTCTCTTTAAACCTTTCTTTGACTCTCTTTCTTATTGTATGCAACTTTTTCATGATTTTTATCCATCTTTCTCTGATGATTCCTCCATTGTTTTTTCTATACCCGATTCTCGACTGTGTCTAAGAATTCTTTCACCACTAGGCTGATGAACCATGATCTTTACTGTCTTAACTTCCACTTTGGCTTCTGTTTTTATTATTAACTGCCCAAAGGCTATCTCACTGCCTTCTTTTTACCAGCTTATAAATGACTCCTAGTCAGACCCAAGTACAGACTCCTAGTTTGATTCTGAGGACTGCTTATCATTCAGCCTCACCTTCCTTTCATTTCTGACTCCACTGCAACTGAAAGTGATCTATACTTTTTAATCTGTCCTTACTTCTCCTTGATACATATTCTTATTCCTTCAAGTTATGTTGACTAACTGTTATGTACTGGACATCATATTGAGTGCTCTTGACTTTGAATGTATTATTACTTCTGACTGGAAAAAAATTAATCTCTATGATAATGTTATTCAACTCCACACCTCATAATCGCATTCTGTGCTTCCTGGAGATTTCTTGCCTCTTTTATGGTGGTCTTGCCCATTTTTGACTTCTCTATTTGTATTCTTTAAGAATATTACATCTAACTATATTTTGCTGTTATCTTTCACACAGTTACTTGTGTATTATACTCTTCTGGTTACAAGTGACCAAAACCCTGCTATTCTATTTTGGTATTCTGGAGAGTGGGTGATTCAGATGTAGCTGTATCTAACTGTTCAAATGATGTTATAAGAGCCCAATCACTCAGGCAGATTCTTAATACCTGGTATCAAAGAAAGCCACAACCAGCCACAGGCCCATATTTTTCTTATCATTCATAATCTCGGAGAAGGAAGGGCCCTTGAATTTGTATCAGTCCTTTAAAGATTTCTGATTGGTTTTGATGGCATAATGAGTTCACCCCTGGATCAGTCAGTGTCCTGAGCATCCATAGTGCTTGCCACTGAGGGTCAGACATGAAAACCCACTGAAACCACAGGGAGCTGGGGAGATGTAGTTCCTGAGAGGAAGAGAAGTTGAACAGATAGACAAAAAGAAACAGCTATGTGCTACAGCTAGAAATAGGAAGGAAGGTAATCTTTATAGAGCACCTACTGTGTGTTAGGTATTCTTCTAGATGGTATACATGTTCACTTACTTAATTCTCATAACAACCTTAGATTATAGGATTAGCAAGGCTAGGAACACACTCACAAAAGTAACTTGGGTGAACTAAAAATAGAAGCTACTGTCTTCTACATGTGTACCTCATAGAAATGGGGAGGGGATGGATTGGGATTTAAAATAGTGTTGTTGGCTTATGATAATAATGGCAACCTTTATTTCCTGGGGGAGTTTCATAATAGATATTTTTCATGCATTATATATAGATCACTTATTATTTTCATACTGTGCTCTTGAGCATGGTCTTATTTCAGAGGCTCAGTTTCTTGCCTAAAAACATAAAAGCCTGAAACAGGATTTGCATCCAGGTTTGTGATTCTCTAAGGGTCAGCTGGATTGTTTTTAGCTCGTTTTGTGAGACTTGAGTTTGTTAACAACAGCAGCAAATTCATACATGGAGACCAAAACCTCAGAGATCACTTAGTGTCCAGCAAGAATGACTAGAGATATATCTTCTCCCTGTGGATCATTAGTAATGTGTACACAGACAGGATGACAGGATGTATTCCTGGGGCATAGGCTTCCTGAACAATGAGTCAGAAGTAGGCAAATGAGACCATGAAAAGAAACATCAAAGCACCCTAATTGCTTTTAATTTAGACTAGCCCAACCTGATTCTGTGCTTGTACATTTTGCTCTAAAGTATTAGATACCATCTGAATCAACAGAAAAACACAACCACCAAAAACCAGCAAGTCCCCTGTCATCTTTTAATCTAGGCCATCATGTTTTTATAATTTGATAAGGCCCAAGAAGAAGAGTTTTTGATTTTTTGTTTTTCCTGCTAACATGCCTTAGGCCCAAGTCGACTTCTTTCTGGAGTGCTTAACTTGGGCTCACTTAACCACAGTAAATCCCACACAGTAAATCCTTCCAAAGGCAGGGCATTACTCAGATAGCAAGACCAGGGGCTGCTCAATTATGTTTGCAACTACAACTAGATGATTTTTTAAAAGTTAAGCCTTCAAGAGCCTCTGTGGTATCCAGTAATAATAGTCTAGAATTTTATTCTAAATAAAGTGTAATATAATTATGTAGGGACGTTTCCTGAACATTAGCTCACGTCTTCTCTTTAAACCAATTGGTCCTAAATTTGTTGATTAATGTCCCCAGACCAATATGTGATCACAGTGAGTTGTATGCTCTGTAAAAACAGCTTGTATTTTCTTTCCTGGCCTGATATTAAAATGAAACCAGTAATTCTTCCTGTATTTGAAAGGAAAGCACATTGTGACACTCAGCAATAAACGTAATTGTTACTTTTTGTGACTAAATGATACTGCTTTTTTGATGTTCCACCCACTCACCATTTCAGTGTTCACAGTTCCTAGAGAGGAATTGAAATCTGATTCTTGCTGTTTAAGAGGAACATAATGTTTAACAAACACAAAAAGGGTGATAAAGGCATCCGTCAGGATGGCAAAGATGCTCTGTAAAGTTTCTACCAGGTTGTTGTACACTTAGGCCAAGTTGGATAGCTCTTGAGAGTAGCTTCATGGTTTTCTAAATGTATATGGCCAATAAGGTTGTCTTGGTCTCTTGGTCTTGTTCTTGTGTATGCTGGACACCTGAAGTCATTTAGAACGCCCAAGTCATGTGAGGACCTTATAAAAATGCAGATTCAGATTCAGTAGTTCTGAGTGTGGTCTGAGATTCTGCATTTCTAAATAGCTCTCGGGTGACATCAGTGCTGCTGGTCTATGGACCACACTTTGAGTAATAAAGATCTAGATGGTACTTCATGTTAGGAGAGAAGGTTGCCTATGAATCTTATTGAGATCTACCTGGTATCTCACACATCTAGCAAGGTGACTGGTACCCAGAAGATGCTCAGCAAATATTTGTTGAATGAACGAGAGAACTTCCTGTGTCTAAATTTACTATCAACTATAGCAGACATATTGTAGAAAAATCCAGAGATTATTTAAAAAAAATATAAAGCAGAGATAAAGTAAATTTATTTGAGTCTTCCTACCTGATGTTCATCCTCATTGCTGTAGTCCCTGCAGTCATGGGCTTGCTAATATTCATGGCTGATTTAGGGGTTCAATTCTAGTGATTTTTTTTTTTTTGGATGCTCATCAAATACCTATTTTGCATCTTTTGGATGATAGGTGTGAAGTAGTCTTGGTTATAAATCTTTAAGTAGGAGTTATGATCTGTAATTTATGTAAAATAAAGTTTTATTACAAGTATTATTTTATAACTATGTGGAAAGGCATGACTTAAAGAAATATTCAATTCAGATATTTTTCTAATTCATGGAGAATGAAGCAAACATTCTTCCACTGTTTTTTTACCCCCTGAAACTTGAAGCAAAACAGTTTTATGTCTGTCCTATCTCAAGAGTATTTGAAAAATGTCACCTGAGACATGAAGTGGTGAGTTCGGGGAGCATGGAAGTTTATGTCAGTTCTTTCACTGCTCTGGGCTCAGAGCAGGCTCTCAGTAAACCACTTTTGAGTGACAGAAGCTGACAAGGTGATCTGAATATTCAAGCCTTCAATTATTTTAAATTGGCAGTAATCATGCAAGTTTTCTCTTGAAGACTTCAAATAATTGTTTTGACTTTTCCTTTTAGTATATGACCCACAGCTTAACATGATCATTTAGAGTCTTACTTTTTTTTTTTCTCCAAAAATTGACTTTTAGAGTAATAATACTGGAAAAAAATCAAAGTAAATAGAATACTTTACTCTAGGACTTCCCAGGGCCATTAATGCTAGTATTTTGGGGAATCCACAATAATCATTTCTCAAACTTACTCGACCCTGAAACCCCCTTTTCACAGAGCGTTTGGTTTCTCTGGACTTTGGGAAAAGCTGTTCTATGTTGTATTTCACTTTCCCCATCTCTAAGGAAGCCTGCAATTATCTGCTTTGAGAACTTGCGTATTTGTGAAACAATCTAGGTGAATATTTGAAAATCACTACATAAATTATTTTTAAGTAGCAGTTGTAAATAACACGTAAAGATGTTCCAGTGATAACTCTTTGGTGATTGGGAGTAAAATGTTGCTCTACTTTCTAAAACGCCACTTTTCAGGATGTTACAGCATATGTCTTCACTTAAGTTTTTCCCTCTATTCTAGACCAGTGCTTAGGTTATTGAGAATGTGCATTTAGTATCTATTTTGAAAGGCAACAACCATGTACCACATTGAGCCATATCAGGACTTGTGAGGTAGTTTCCTTCCATAGTCTTCCTTAAATATGTAAGTTTTTAGTCACTTATCTTAGATTCAGAGTTGGTTTTTTTGTTTTGTTTTGTTTTGTTTACTGAAAAAGATAAAATTTCTTCTTGAATTCTTCAAACTGAGGCAGGGGAGAAGCTATGGTCAGAGAAGTAATTTTCTTTGCTTTATGTTTCATGGTTATATTTTTCACGTCTTCTTCTGGCTCAGCATTTTGAATATCTTTTTGGGCAGTCAATACATCATCTAGTATACCTGTGTATTTTGTATCTGTTCTCCTCGCTAGATTTTACTGATCTTACCCACCTCTTTTTCTCAATGCTTATGATTTTAGGTATAAGTTCTGTTGCCCTTGAAATTGACTCTTTATTGTAAGAACAAAAATATAAATAAGGACAGAAAAAAATTTGATCCTTATTAAAGTGACTTCCACAGTACTCATTTCTCTTTTCTTTCATCTTCTCTCCTTCCCCACCCCCCCCTTTTTTTTTTTTTTTGGTATTTTGGGACACCCATGGCTAAAGGAAAAATGAAGTTTGTGAGGAAAAAGAAAGGCTGGTTAATTTAAGAAAATTAGTAAAAGTTAAAAATACTATTTTAAAAATTGTGTTTAACCTTTTGGTGAAATTTTAACTCAGATGTACATAGGTCAAGAGGATTTTCTATGTTAAGACACTTTATGTCTTAACTTCATTCTGATCTTTCTTTAGCAGTATGTAATTTTTTAAAGTCCAATGAAAAGCTCCTTCTAATCCATTTAGAACTTGGCATTTGTGGTCATGGCTAACTAAAGCCTCAGGAATTGACTGAGAGGAAAGCTGAGGGTTTCTTTTCTCCTTGCTTACATAATTGAGACCTGAAATTTTAACAAATGCTATAAAGAAATTAAGGTATAATACATATTTGTACATGTACATCGGTGTATACATACATACATATAAATATGATCACTTTAGACTTGAGTTTAAATTCCAGATTTTATATCAGGAAGGAGTGATGTTGGCCCTTCCTTTCATGCTTAACTTATAGTTAACTCTTGTAAAGATTATATTTAGGTGTTTATAAATACTGAAAGATTATATCTCAATAAAGAGAGGAAATCTACATTATATTCATTAGTTTTAATTGAGAGCTATCTTTTCATATGTTTTAAAGAAATAATATAGTTTTAAGGCTCATGGGGATAAATAAATTTGTTAATAGTGGATATGTCTGGGTGATGGGATTGGGGTGGATAGTGTAATTTTCTCAGTGGCTTTTCAGTTTTTCTGTAATGAGCATGAATTTTTATAGTCAGAAAAACTGTTGATTCAAAATGATTGTTATTTACTTACAAAACTCTTAAGAACTTTTAGAAGCTCTTTTTCCATAGCCTTTTCCTTATTGCTTCCTTTTTTTTTTTTTTAATTGCTGCTCTTTTTATCTACAGAGCTCTCATAGTGTAAAACTCAAATGAGTCACTAAGGATGACTCCCAACATTCATCAGCTTGGGCTGCTATTACAAAATACCACAGACTGGGTGGCTTAAAAAGCAGAAATTTATTTTCTCACAGTTCTGGAGGCTGAAGTCTGAGATCAGGGTGACAAGCATGGTTGGATTCCTGTGAGAGCTCTCTTCCTGTCTTGCAGATAGCCACCTTCTTGTGGTGTTCTTATAGGCAGAGAGAGAGAACAGCTCTCTGCTATCTCGTCTTATGAGAGCACTAATCCCATCCTGAGGGCTCCATCTTCATGACCCCATCTAACGCTGATTACCTCTCAAAGGCCTCATCTCCAAATATCATCACATTAGGGATTGGGGCATCGACATACAATTTTTGGAGGCACATAGGCATTCATTCCAAAACATTCTCCTCACTCAAACTGGCAGTATACAAGATTACAGGTATGCATTTAAAATAGGAAAAGACTGGCAGGCTATACATAAAAACATGAAAGTTATTGCTGGATGGTAGGATTAGAGAGCATTTCTCCTTTTTCTGTGAATTTAAAGTGTATTGCTTTTATAACTGCAAAGATACAATAAAAATGTTTTTAAAGAAATATGAAATACTGTAGCTTGTAACATTTCATAATAATTTTGCAAATTTCAGTGTCGTTTTCTTTCATTTTCTTGGGGTTTTTCTGAGAATTAAGAAAAGTGTTGCCAGCACATAGAGCACCCAGATATGGGCACATAGTGGAGCTCAGTAAGTAGCTGTCGCTGCTCCTGATTTTTCTCTTCTTTACAATGATGGCAATGATAATGATAATGATGATGATATTGCCACAAGAAACATGCAATTGGGCATATAATATAAAAAAGTAAAATAGCTGCAGAATCAGGACAGATATATTTGTTGCAAAATTTTTTCCATAAGTTAAGTTATAAATAGAATAACCCATTTTGTCTTTACTTTTGGAACTCTTTAGTTTTTTAGATTCTAAAAAATGAATTGGTAAAAATATGAGTTTGTGGTATACTTATATAGTGGAATACTATTCAGCCATAAAAACAACAACATAATGCCGTTTGCTACAACATGAATGTCTCTGGAGAATGTCATTCTAAGTGAAGTAAGCCATAAAGAGAAACAAAAATACCATGAGATCACTCATATGTGGAATCTAAAAAAAAAAAAAAAGAACATAAATACAAAACAGAAACACAGACTCATAGACATAGAATACAAACTTGTGGTTGCCAAAGGGGCACGGGGTGGGAAGGGACAAACTGGGGTTTCAAAATTTGTAGATACTGACAGGCATATGCAGAATAGATAAACAAGATTATACTATATAGCACGGGGAAATATATACAAGATCTTGTGGTAGCTCACAGCGAAAAAAAATGTGACAATGAATATATATATGTTCATGTATAACTGGAAAATTGTGCTCTACACTGGAGTTTGACACAACATTGTAAAATGACTATAACTCAATAAAAAATGTTAAAAAAAAATCTCTTCATCAAAAAAAAATATGAGCTTGTTTTTCATTAACTTTCAATTACAAAAGTAATATAAGCTCCTTGAATCTACACAATAAAATGGCAGGTAGATGGTGACAGTGAGAAAACTTGAAGTCTAATTTTCAATGTGTTTCATTCCAAAGACTGATTTGAGTTTAATAGTTGAGGTTGGGGAAAAGTTTTTTCCCTCTATGAGAGCTCTCTCTTCTCTACTTCTAATGCATCATTTCTTATTATGCTCTACCTTGTGTGTAGAGTCTGTCATTTCCTTTTTAAAAAAAACTTCTTTATGATTATTTTTTTCTCAACTAATCCCACATTTGAGTGTAATATTTCTAGTTTTTTAACTCTGTAAATCAAAAGTTAGAAATACCCTTCAAGGTAGTAATGTTTTTTGTCATGCAGGGAGCTGACTGCTTGCAAAATAAATCATGATGTTGTGATATATTATTTCCAGTTGCTATAAATTTTCAATATTTAGTGTATCAGTCATACTAGGTCATGATTCAGTTATTTAATTTCACTTATGTCTGCATTTTAGATGAGAATCCTTTTCCCCATTAGTAGATTTTAATTTCCTTCTCTCTCACAGTCAAATTCCAAGCATGCCTTATAAAACCAGCCACAGAATACACACATGAACAAACTATTTTTGTGTTTACAAGCAGACTCAAAAATATACACTGGCAAACTATATGTGAAATTACAAATTTGTCCCCTTAAATGGTGTTTTTTTTTTTTAACACTTTAGATCAGTTTTATCATTATTGCTTTGATGATTTGATTCTTGGATATAAGACAAATATATCTAGGTAATTTTCTGTAATGTATTGGCACATGATCTTTATTGGGAGCTTAAAAAATAATCTGACAGATAATCTTCACAAGTGAAAAAATAAATTGTTCTGAATTTAGGGCTATGTCTACACCATGTTTAATATATTACTAAAATTGCTTTCTGAAATTCTGTTTCAATGATACTGAAAAAACAATTTTCTTTGTCTTGTTCTTCTTCTTTTTTCACCAACAGGACACAAAAATCGCTTCATTGGAGCGAAACATAAGGGATCTTGAGGATGAGATCCAGATGTTAAAAGCCAATGGTGTGCTGAACACTGAGGACCGCGAAGAAGAGATAAAACAAATAGAGGTTTACAAAAGTCACTCCAAGTTCATGAAAACTAAGGTATGGTCCAAAGTTATAAACTTTTATACTCTTAGTATGACTGGAAAGTTATGGTTTACATACATACTTTCCATAAATACCCAGTTAATCTGATTTATGTGATATATGAAATATATAGACAATAAGGAAGAATGCAGAAGATGTTACAGAAGCATAGATTACAGAAAGAAATTAGGGAAAATCTTTGGTAGAATTTCTCCTTACTAAAGGTTTCATAATTTTCTAATGTGTTATTTTGGTGTCCCTCTGTCTTGGGAATTAACATTTATTTTTAATAGTCCTCTCTCTTCCAAAATTCCTAAATTTTCAAAAGTGTGCTATTTTTTAAAGTTTTTGTCATTGCCAAATTTTTGGCTCATCTCTAGAAGAAGATTGTCTTAAAAGATACTAATCTTGGAAGTCAGTTTAACTGATTTCAATGCTATGAAGACATTTTGGTTTTATTACAGTGTTTAAAACAGAACTGGCTTTGAATTCCAATGCTGCTATTTGCTTAAACTATTCAACCTCTGTAAGCCTCAGTTTCTTCATCCGTGAAATATGAACAAGAAAAAGAAAAGTACCTTCGTTGTTAGATTGCTTGACAATTCCATGAGATTATGCATTTAAAGCACTTAGTCCCTTGACTTATCTCTAGAATGCATTCAATAAATGTCAGGAGTTGTTGCTGAGAGTTTTATTATCATTATTATCTATTGCTGTGAAATATTTATGAAATACCATTATAGTAATTGGTTCCATTATTTTAGATTGATATTACCAGTTTTAAAGAATTTGGCTTGTATTTTTCAAAATTAAACTTCGGGCTGCAAACGGACCAATCACCTGAATATCTATTATTTTTATATATGAATAATTATTAAATTTATGAACAGCCCCAAATAGGCCTTTGAGACTTTGAGATGCTTTTATTTATTCCTCTATTTAAGCAATTTTCTTTTTTTAACCTTTATTTTTAAACCATTTTCTTTCTGAAAATAGTGACCACACCAATTAAATTTTTTTTCTTACCAGTTGCTCTTAAACATCTCTGTTCTTGTCCCAGGTTTTACTCTTGTTTATTGCCTTATAAAATGCAGCAGAGTTAAGAGTAATGCAGACTGCTGTGAGAAAGCAGTGGGAGTGGAGAGAAAAATGTTTGAATGATAGCTATGATTTTTATCAGTTGTGAAATACATGCATACTCATTGCAGAGAATTTGCAAATTATAGAGGGAAAATAATATCTAATATCTACTTCAACATGTATGTGTGTGTGTATATATGTGTGTTTCTCTAGGGAAAAAAAAAGCAAAAGCTATTGCTTACTTCTGCCAACTTTCCATCTGTAAGTTGACATTGAGATTATGACTGAAAATTTGGATCGAGGAGTAGAGACATGAGGGGGAATGTCCAGTGGATTTGAATGTAACCCCTTCTTTTCAGGGATGGCCACAAATGCAGGATGGTTTTCCCTGCTTAGTCCTCCCTTCTGGTTCCTTTTTTGCAATCCTTCCCTCCTTGAGAGTTGTACCCTCCTGTGGTACAGCAAGCACAGAAGTGGGGTGGCCTGCAGACAATGACCAAATCACTCTACGAATGAAGATGAAATGCATTGAGCACAGATATGAATGAAGGCATGAAGTTGGGGGAAATTACTGTTTTGGCTGTAACTTTTCCTCCCCACCCTGTCCTGTCATTCAATAGTTGGAGATCAACCCACTTCTACAGCTGAAAATGTCATGTAATTTGTTAACTCTGTCCCTCATTATTGATTCTGTCCAGGTGAATAAAACAAGTATATGGTCTTCAGCAAGCAAATCATGACCTTTATTAGTCCATAGTTTTCTGAGACACCATCACTCCTAGAGTTTTAACTTTTAATGGTGAGTTACTTTCAAGGGTTTCCAAAATAGTCAGGTCAGAAGGATGTTTGAGGAGAGAAATGGAGTAAGGTGGAAATAGTGCAGGCTAAAGACTGAAGCAGACTCTGGCAAACCTCTAGCCTGCCGTCGCTGACTGCGTGGCCTTGGGGAGTTGTTATGGATATCTGCATGAGTTGTTATAATATCATGCAGATATCCATTATAGACTGATAAAAATTAGCTGAAAAGTACTTGTAAGAGTTAGTTTTTAATGTTTTCTCCATTGAAAATATTTTTATTGGATTGAATCATAACATTTATTGCTTATACCTCATAACGTTACTTCAGGTGCTATTTTTCTTACTTCTTCCTACTTTGAGAAGGTAGTGTGATTCCTTATTTAAGCTTGGGTATGGTTGAGCAGGTCTGTTAAGACATAGTTATTGCTAAGCATTTAGTTCTGAGTGCTTATGTTTTGTACTTTGGGGGATCCCTTAGGCTGTGTGAACTGATTCTAGTAGGGTGAATCATTTATCATGGAACTTGTTAAAATTTAGGGACAGGGGCTGACAGACTGTAAAACTAGGTTGGTAGCATAGTTCATGGTCCATTGTGGCCTATTTGGATAACTTTTCTGCAAAGTTTATATGAATATGTTGCTTGTCAACATCATCACAGATATCTGAGGAGTTAATTTTTGCAATAATTCGCTACAGACATAGACAGGAGAATTGTTTAATGTCGCCACTGGAATCTCTTGAACTCTTTCATTTATGCAGAGTTGCATGGATAAAGCTTTCAGTGGTGGATTTTGAGCTCTCTGGTCCCCAGAGACTTACTAAATATTGTTCTTAGTACGTAGTACTGAGCTAGCTACTGAGGGGCATTAAAAGTAGTGCATGTTCAAAGTATCCTCCATTTCCCAGTACTGACCACTTAGTTGGAAAAGTAAAAAATCTTCTAAAAACATTACCCTAAAGGTTTAATGGCAGCAGACTTCACTTCTGGCTGCAGTAATGCAAGTTGTTTAAGTTTAGAGTTAAGAGTTTTTTGTCTAAATAATCAGATTGGCAAAACTGCAGTGACAGGTTTGGTGAAGAATGCAAACTCAAATTGATGTCTGAGCAAACCTAGAAGGATAGGTAAAAATACCATTCCATCCCTGTTCCACACAGATAAGGAAGTAAGAAGAACTCAAGTCTATATGAAATGACGGTGTTCCAAAAAAGAAAAGAAATGTTAGATTTAAATTGCAAAAATCTAGAGGCTCTGAAACTTACTTGGGAAATGGAAATGTAATTGTTAAGCTCATTGGGTTTACTGAAGCAGTGATAGAAATGGAAATCATAAGGTGACTTTGGATCCCAGTTGGTAGAAAATGCTAGGTTTGATTTGCATTTGATTTTTGAAAATGGTTGTTATTTCATTTTATTTTTTGGCAGGGGAGGTGATTAGGTTTATTTATTTGTTTATTATCATTATTTTTTAATGGTGGTACTGGGGATTGAACCCAGGATCTCATGCATGCTAAGCACACACTCTACCACTGAGCTATACCCACTCGAAACTGTTGTTTTAATAGTTTATAAGGACTCCAAGAGTCATGGTAGACCATTTCAGAAATTCTTATAAAATGCTATATAAGGAGGAGAGTAGTACTCTTTGGGAACCAAACTTGTAACTGCAGCTAAATATTGTTACTTCTTCTTGCTATTTGTAATGAATATATAGGAAACTTTTAAAACTGCCCCCAGAGAACTTTCCCTTTACCAGGTCTTTTGGAGAGGCACCTTCAGAATGATCACTGTTCACAAAGGCATCTGTCTTGGTACTCTTTAATCTGTATATTTCTTTAATAGAGGTCTAAAGTGTGTTCTATCATGATTACTTGGACACTTACTATTTTTTTAATTAAAAAAAGATTTTAAAATTCAACCTAATCATGAAAAAACTCCTAAAATTTCTGTGTTCTTATTTGCTTATATTTTTGAAATTTTAGCTGAAAATTACTTTTATGACCCATTGGTGATAAAATTGAGTCAGCATTTGATTCCTCTTCATTAACAGGGCATGATTTCAATCAATCTCAATGTCAGTATGCAACTGTTCGCTACAAATAGATAATAAAAGCAGCTAATAATGATTTCTATATACAGATTCATTTAAAGATACAGAAGTATGTTGAAACAAATAATTTAAATCTTTCAATGAGAATTTGACATAGAAAACAATGTTGTGGTATGAAAAGGGAATACTGCTTGCATTAATTCTTAAAATAAATAAAGAATGTAGGTTGAAGGGAAAAGAAGTATTTTAACTGGCCATTTGATATGGCATGTGCCCCCATTTTGATCCTGAGCAGATGTCTGGGACTGGTAGGGCCTCTTGAAAGCTTTGTGATTAAATTAAGTATCAGTGAAGACCTAAGTTGCTTTTGTAAATATAACATAGAAAAACCATGACATAACATTGTCAGAATAGTGGAAGGTGAATTGCAAAAATGTGAAAGCAGAGTTTAGAATCTCAGCTTGTGCAAAGGCAGGAATACCAGACATTGTCAGCCAGGATGGAAATCCCCACATCTTGCGAGCCCTTTGGCACGTGCATGTTGTCTCTGAGAACTGAGACTCTGGGAGACCTCCTGAGCAGTACAACTCTCCCCTGTTTGAAACTCCAATTTCTACCCCAACTCCAAAGGCTTAGAGGAATCAGACTGTGAGAGCAGAATCTAAGGGGCCATAGAAAGCATGAGTTACCTTCAGGAGCACTGTTAAGCCTTTAGGAATGGAATGTACCATACAAATAATTGTTTTTCAGTAGGGAAAGAATTATGGCATCCCCTATTCTATGCAAAGCTTTGTTCCTAGTCTAACACATTTTTCATATACTGATCCCAGCACTTCTATATTAGCCACTTCCTCTGTTTTCAGAATTGGCCAAAGATGCCACTCTGCTGCCTTAGAGCTCCTCTTTTATTCTGAATTTGTAACACATTTTCTTATTAACCTCTCATGGATTACAAATCTCATAACCCAAACTGCATGATAATAAGCATATCACTTTGTAGACATGAGAGCCATACCTGCAGTGAGAAGGAAGCTGTTTTCCTTGGCAGAGTAGTTTTTTCAGGGTGTTAGTTGTGTCACAGACGTAAGTGGTGGAAGAACTTTCAGATGAGATGAAGTGTGCCTGATGTCCACATGGACTTGATATAAAGCATGTGATGTAATTCTGATTGGCTTTTCTTCTTGCCATCATGGAGACAGACCTTCCCTGGCCTCAGTTCTCATGTATGTTTGATTGCATCACTTTCCATTTTTATTGAGTTTATGGCTATAAAAGAAGCCAAAGGCATATTTTTATGAAAGAATATGATTTTTTACCCTGTAACTATAATTCCCCTCAGAAAAGCCTTTTTCTGTTATTGTCTGCATAAAATATTTATTTAAAATTTACCTCATGGCAGCAATAGTCTGAAAGCTATTTAAAGCAACTGCCTATTTAATATTTATAGACTGAGGTAGTTTTATCATTACCAATCTATTTTTATTGAATAAAGTAGGTGAATGTAGAACCTGCCATATCTTCCTTCCTATTAAATACCATTCCATTGATCAAATTAATTTCATTCAAATTCCTCTCTCAGTACCCTACTCCTACATGATATTTCTACTCCAATATTTGTAGAAGTCAGCACAAATCAGGTGTTTTTTTAACTATAAATATCATCTTTGCTTAAGCATTTAGAGTTGAAAGATTTTTTTAGTTTTATTTTCAGATGAATCAGTTTCATATGTGGAATCAACTATATAGTGTGCTGTCAACTATAACTGCATATGATTTGGGGCCATACCCCCCGAGAAGAATGCTGATCAAACAGGTTTAATTTATTTTATAATTTTTGTTAATCCTAATCCTGATTTTTCCCTCATTTTATTTATACTCTGTTTTTGTTGTATGTGAGAGAAAGAGAGAGGGGCAAAGGGAGACAACTTACTTTTGTTCTAGCTAAAAATAATAGATTCGAGATTTGTTAAATTATAAAGACATGATGTATTTCATGGATTCCACAGACCAGAGCAGTGCCACCACCTGGTCACACATATCCAGAGCATGTTGATTATCTATCACAATTCTTTTTCAGTGAATCTTTAAACATAATCAAAATCCTTCTCAAGACTGCCTTCTGGCCAGCCACTACCAAACCTTTAGATTTGGCAAACAAGATTAAACCTATTTGTCCCTTGATCTAGTCTGACTTCTCCCTGCAAATGGAATTCTTTATCAACTTTTCTCGTAAATAGTGCAAGCTGCACACTTCTGAGGATTGGTATCTCACTTCTTTTTAAGCATCTCACTCTGTTCATTCTCAGCAGTTGTTGTCAGTAGCTTGGTTCTTGTTTATGCCAGTTTTAGTTGCTGAAAACAAAAATGATGGCTCAAATATAGTTTAAAAACATACATTTTAAAATGTATTTATGAGCTTTCAAGTTAGAATCTCAGGGGCTGAAACTAAGCCAAAGCAGGGAGCTGAAGTAATAAGTAAAGCACTGGTTATGTCTTCTTGTTGGCATTTGCTAGACAAGTGAACTTGAGCTTCAGTTTTCACAGTCACAGGGACACTGAAGGAAAGAGATAGAAGCCTAAGCCTGCTCAAGGTGAGCAGTCAAATAGGAATCCCAGGACCATTACCACACAAAGCTGGGAGCCCAGACAGCTACACTCTTAGTCCAAGGGTAAAGTAAAAATAAACTCCTCACTACCCTCTCCTCCCACATAGACTAGGAGGCTCCAGGGCAAATTATTTTTCTATTTTAAAACTTTGGGCCAAGAAAAAAGTGAAAAAAACTAGCTTTGAGAATCCATAACCACAGCTGGCTCTTATGCAGATGTGCAGCTTGAGGTGATCCAAAAAATTTTAAGTATAGAATGTAGTTTATAGGGGGCCTTGGTTGGTACTACCCCAGGTATTGGCAGACACAAATGCTCTGAATGGCCACATATCAATGTATTTCTCCAGATAAAGTTCCAAAACACGTGAGCACACAGTAAATTTTTTTAAAAAAATTATAAAACCTGCAAGAAAGCAAGCCACCATAAGTAAAAGCCAGTAGAAAGGATAAACAGCAGAACTGAATGTAAGGACTTCAGAAATTGGAATTTTAAGACAAACATTATGAAATAAGAATGTTTAATATGTTAAATAAAAGGAGTTTAAAATATGAATAAAGGGCAAGGGACTATAAAAAATACCAAGCAAATTTTAAAAGAACCAAATTAAATGTCTGGAAATGGGAAAATATGAAAATGGAAATTTAAAAGTTTGATGAATAGATTTAAATGCAGAGTGATCATAGCAGAAGAAAAACTCAAACTAGAAAACAGAGCAAAAAAATTAAGTAAAAGATAAATGTATGGAGTACATAAAAGACAAATTAATATGCACAGAAGATAGAATAAGGAGAACTAGTACAAGTCTAATCAGAGTTTTCAAGAGAACGAGAGATGGAGTAGGGACAACCACTATTCTGAAGCCATATTAGAAGTGATGAAAGCTGAGAATTTTCTAAAATTGATGACAGGTACCAATCCAAAAATTCAGAAGCTCAAAGTACCCCAGATAGAAAAAATAAAATGAAATCTATCCATTTACATCAAAATTAAGCCATAAAATCTCAGAGGCAAAGAAAAAGTCTTAAGAAGCATTTAGAACATTTGTCCAAAGAAGATATATAAATGACTAATAAGTATGTAGAAAGATGCTTGATAGCCTCTTAGTCATTAGAGAAATCAAAACCATAATGAGATACCACTTCATACTCACTGGAAGGGCTATAAGTAAAACAAAAAATGAAGAAGTTAGAACACTCATATGTTGCTAGTGGGGATATAAAATGGTATAATCACTTTGGAAAACAGTTTAGAAGTTCCTCAAAATGCTAAACATATAGTTACCATATGGCCTGGCAATTCTACATCTATATATATACCTAAGAGAAATAAAAACATACGACCACACAGACTTGCACATGAATGTTCTTAGCAGCTTTATTCATAATAACCACAACATGGAAACAAGTGTCTATCCAACTGATGAATGGATAGAAACAATATGGCATATTCATACAGTGGAGTATCATCCAGCCATAAAAAGCAATGAAGTACTAACACATGCTACAACATCCATGAACCTTGAAACATTGTGCTATGTGAAAGAAGCCAGTCACAAAGTTATGTATTTTTTTTAAAGTTTTTGTAAAATATGTGTATTTTAAGAGTCCATTTTATATGAAATTCCCAGAAAAGGTCAATCTATAGAAACAGAGTAGACTATTGGTTGCCTTAGGCTGGGGGTAGAGGGTGAGGAATGGAGAGTGACTTCTAATAGTTACAAGATTTCATACTGAGATGATGAAAATGTTCTAAAATTGGATGATGATGATGGTTGCACAATTTTGTGAATATACATAAAACCATCACCTGTACACTTTAAGGAGGTAAATTGTTTGGCAAGTATATTATAGTTCAATGAAGCTGTTAAAAATGGCAGCTAGTGGGAATAAAAATCCCATTACCTTCAAAGGAATGAATTTGGAGTGAGAGCTTGACTTCTTAATAGCCTCTTTAGGAAGAAGGTAGAATAATATGCTCAGTGTGCTGAGAGAAAATGTCTCAACCTAGAAAATAGCTTTTAATTGTCAGAAACAATATTCACAAAGAAGAAATAAAGTTGATATATTTTTAGACAAAAATTGAGTTTGCCACCAACAAAAGTCCACTAAAGGAAATTTTAACGGATGCATTCAGGCAAGAGGAGATTCCTAAAGGAGTATCTGAGATGTAAGAATGAATAAAGAAAAAAGATAGTGATAAATGTGGGGAGTAAATCTAAGCAAACATGGAATGTAAAAAAATAACGATGAGTTAAAAACAAACAGGAAAGAGCTAAAATATATGATGACAATGTGATTATCAAGAGGATGGTGACTGGACTTAAAGGGTTTCAAGATCCTTATATTCTCAGACAGAAGATAAATATATGGATTGACTTTAGACTTAGGTAAATGTAAGCCTGTTATAATTTCTAGGGTAATAACCTAGAGGTTAGAAATAAATAAAAATATAACTTTTGATGGTAGAGGCAAAAAAAAGAAAAGTCATTCAAAACAAGGCAAGAAAGAAAAGAGAAAAAATAGAAATGGTAGCATAGATAGAAAGCACAGGTAAGATGGTTGAAGTAAAATCACATATCTCCATAATGATAATAAGTGTGCCACTTAATTTTATAAGACAGGATATAAGAATCTGGGTATATGCTATTTACAAGAATCTTCTGTAATGTTGTGTTAAAGATACATTGAAAATGAAAAAAGACACACTAACCAAATACCAACTGTAAGAAAGCTGTTGTAGATTTTGAGGCAAAAAGTCATTTTAGAGATAAAAAATTGGCAGAGCTGCAAGGAGAAATTAATTATTTCATCATTATGGTAGATGGTTTTAACCCACTCTCAAGTAATCAACAGAAGAAGCAGATTAAAAGATCAAAATATAGAACACTTAAACTACCCAATTAAAAGTGCTATCAAATGTCATGTACATATACAGAATATTGCACCCAGTAATTGTTGGATACATATCCTTTTCAAGCACATAGTATGCAGAGTACATTTATGATAACTGACCACATACTGTGTATAGGGTAAGACACACCAAATTTCAAATGCATAGTATTGAACAGACTATGTTCTCTATTCACAAAGCAAGTAAGAAATAAAAACCACAAAGATAACTAGGAAACATTCATGTATTTGGAGATTAAGAAACATATTTCTAAATTATTCATAGGTCAAAGGATAAATGATAAAGGGGACTGGAAAATATTTAGGACTGAACAATAATGTCAGTTCTACATATCTAACTAGGGAGATTGAGCTAAAATGATACTGATAAGAAAATTTATAGTCTTAAGCCTTAAACATGGAAAGAAAAAAGGAAAGTTAGATAAATATTCAATTTAAAAAAATTAGGAAAAGAAAACAGAATAAATCTAAGGAAAGTAGTAAGAAAATAATGTAAAAATGTGAGCAGAAATTAATGAAATAGTAAAAATGTTAGATAATCAACACAGCCAAAATTGGCTCTTTGAAGAGGTTATTTAGTTGGACATGCTTCTGCTGAGATTCATCAAGAAGAAGAGAGTAAAACTAAAGTATATTAGGAATGAAAAAAAGACATAATCATAGATGCCATAGATATCAAAAGATAAATGGGTTTTATGAAAACTTCCTGCTATTTAAGGTGAAAATTTAGATTAAGTGAAACAAGTTTAAAGGAAAAAACTTACCAACATTGATTCACATAATTAGAATATTCTTCTAATCATTAAAGAGGGCTGAAGTAAGTAATGGTCTTTGATAAAGAAAATACAAAGTCTAGATGGCTTTGCTGGTGATTTCTAATGAACACTAATGGGAAAAAATTTCAATTTTACACAGACCATTTCAGAACACGTTAAAAGGAAGAACACTCCCTACTTTATTTGGAGGGCTAAGTTGATACTAAAATCTGATAAGGATAGCACAGGATTGGGAAATTACAAATCAGTCTTACACATAAAAATAGATGAAAGATTCTGACAAAGTATTAGCAAGATGGATCCAGTAACCTAAAAAAAAAAAAGATACATCATGACAGAGTAGAATTTTTCATGTTAATGCAAGAAGAGATAAATATTTATACTAATTTAAAATTAGTATACTTTATTGTAGTAACATTAAAGGTGAAATGTGATAAATTATGAGATGCAGGAAAAAATGTTTGCTAATATGAGGTATTCCTTAATGATTAAAAAAAAAACTCTTGGCAAAGTTGTAATAAAAGTGAACTTTCTAAAATTTAAGAATGCCTATAACAAGCTAAAGCAAACATTAAACTTAATGATGAAAAATTGAAATTCTTCCCTTTAAAATCAGGAACAGGACAAAGAGGTCACAAATTTCCCCACACCTCTCTGTCTTTCTGCATGGCCTGACCATGTGGCTGGTATGGACTTCTTCATAGCCTGGTGGTCACAGGGTGTTTGGACTTCTGTCTTGGTGGCTGGCTTCCAGTGAGAGGAAGCTGAAGCTGCCAGTCCTCCTATAGACTAGGACCAGAACAGGCATACTGACATTTGTGCTGCATTTAGCAGGTTGAAGCAAGTCACGGTCTAGCCCAAATGCAAGAGGAGGGTGAATAGATTTCTCCTCTAGTTGTGGGGAGTGGCATGTGTATACAAGTATGAAGAAATTGTTGCAGTTATTTTTGGAGATCATCTACCACAACTCTACCAGACTGGCAAAAATGTAAAAGGCCAGTGACATATGATATTGCCAAAGATGTGGAGTGATTGGCCACTTAAACACTGCTTGTGACGGTGAAAATTAATATAACTGCTTTGGAAACCACTTTAGTGTTATCTAGTGGAGCTGAAGATGTGTATGCTATGTGGTCCAGCAGTTTAACTCCTAGATTGTTTTTGCTTTGTATACCAGGTGGCATGTGTAAGGATGTTTATAGCACACTTTTTGTAATAGCAAAAAACCCTAGAAACGAACCCAAGTGTTTACCAACAGCAGAATGAACAAATAAGTTGGAATGAAGTCTTTCAATAGAATACTGTACTTCAATGACAATGAACAAATTGCATGGGCAATAAGATGATCTAATCTCCAGGACATAAGATTTGAGTACAAAAATGCGAAGTACTAATTAAATATACACAGTGCAAATAAAGTTAAAAACTATGCAAAACTAAACAGTATATTATTTACAGATGCAAAAAAAATATGGTAATCCTAAAAGACAAGCAAGAAAATGACAAACCCGAAATTTGGGGTGGTGCTTATTTCCAAAGTGGTAGAGAAAGATATAAATGGGTTGGGACATGGGTAATTCTAATAATCTTTAATGGTGACTGAATGATGGATATCTCTTGTATTATTTTTCCTTGTATGATTTTGTATGTATTTTATGTTCTTTTCTGTCTTTTTAGTATTTAATGTAAGGAAAAAAAAAAGGAGAAAAACCCTCAATGCTTGCTTGCTTGCTTGTTTGCTTATTTATTTGTTTGTTTTTGATGAAGGTTCTCTTCTGTTGAATGATGTCCTTGAATGGTTGTTTCCATCATAGAGTAGCAGAGAAGGTCTAGGTCCTGTCTTGGGTAATTACCTTTGTCAGTTCCTTGTTGACCCTTCTGAAGACTATGGTGAATAGGCTTTGTGGTTTCTTGGATGAGTTGTAGGTTTAGCCAGGAAGCCTTCATTCCACTGTGAACCTTAGTTCTCTGTCAGGTGGAAGACAGTCTTGCTGACCTTACCTTTCCTGTTTGCCAGTCTCAGCCACCTTTACAGAGTCTCCCTAGACCCCTAAGACTGAGTGACTACCAAGACCATAGTTTTAAGCAAACTCATGGTTTGCCTTGTTGGGTTAATAGTCACTGGCTATTGAAAATTAAGAGAAATCAGTAGTTCTCATATGTGAAGAATAGAATAGGAGCTATGACTTCTAATTTCTTGTAATTTTGTTTTTTCACAGATTGATCAGCTGAAGCAGGAACTTTCAAAGAAGGAGTCAGAACTTCTTGCCTTACAAACAAAGCTTGAAACCCTTAGCAATCAGAATTCAGATTGCAAGCAACACATTGAAGTGCTTAAAGAGTCGCTTACTGCCAAAGAACAGAGGGCTGCCATCCTTCAGACTGAGGTAAGGCACTGTTTCAGGATTCCAGACATCAGGCGTTGACTCGATAGAAAATGTCCTACCTGAACAGCTTTCTTTAGAAGATCCTTTATCCAAACCTTTGGGGTTAGATGTATCTTGGATATCAGATATTTTGGGGATTTTGGAAAGGTAAGACCCATTGCATGTACCATAGATTGTGTAATGTTCCCAATAGGGTTGCAGCAACATCCCATAAACAAGCACATGGCTATTTCTATGGAAAAAAATCTTCTTACATTAAAGTAGGATAAATGAAGACTGTGTAAGGAGACTCCTGTCAGTTCATGTTATGTTGCGCCACCAGAAGAGTTTGCTTCACACTTGTATTTTTCATATTTCAGAGGGGTTTTTTTGTTTTTTGTTTTTTGTTTTTTAATTTGGCAACCACAGATAAATGATTGGATCTAGAATGGTTTCATTTTATCAAAATTAATTTAAAAAAGTCAAAATGTCATCTACCATACTTGACTGTGTATCTGTATAGGTCCCCCTCCTGGCATTTTTGGTTCCAAGGGTTTCCTACTTCCTAAGGAATACCCTCAATTTTCAAGATTGTTTTACCCATTGAAGAAAGTTGATATTGTGTGAGTTTCTTAAAGGAAATATTGGTTTGTTATTTCTTAATCATACTTAGGAAAAAAATTTATGTTAGTATCCTATTTCTTTGCTATTCCTCATTGGATTATATCTTTGAGTATGCGAAGATATGCAAAACACAAGCTAGTTATTATGTAAGTAAAACAGTTGCCAGAAAATATAATTATTACAGAAAATAAATTTAAAAATAGATTATTACGTGTGGGCAGTAGCAAAGAATGTGGTGAATCTCCCTGGTTTTTGTGTTGAGGCAATGTGTTAGGTAGATTACTTTAGGAGAAGGCAATATAATTGAGTTGCACTTTCTTTCTTGTGCTCTTGGAGCCATGTGTTTGCATCTATAGAGAGGTTTGGATTTTCCATAGGAGTTAGTGGGCCTGTAAAGTAGGTCTGTGTCCTCAGTTAAGGCGAGGGAGAGTGGCCAGAGGAGAAGGGAAACAGGTTCCAGGTTATATAATTATTGGCATAGACCTGACTCAGCCCCTGTGCTCTTGATTGGCCAATAAGCAGTTACTTGATTGCTTCAAATCAAAACTGTCAGTTTGGCCTCAATGATGTAGATATTTCACATTTAAGAAATAACATGTTCAGTTGTGTATAGTTGCATTGTGAATGTAGAAGCATAGATATTTTATTTTGTAAGGCAGAAATGTAAACTACACAATAAATAGGAAGGGGGGAAGCATCAGTACATAGTATCTAGAACTGTGTAGTCTAATACTGTATCCACTAGTCACATGTGGCTTCCCAAATTTAGGCTGATTAAAATTCAATAAAATTTATGCCCCCCAAAGCAAGCCTTAGTAAATTTGAGAAAACTGAAATCATATCAGGCATCTTCTCTGACCACAACACTATGAAATTAGAAATCAACTACAAGAAAAAAAAACTGTAGAAAGCACAAACACGTGGAGGCTAAACAATATGCTACTAAACAACCAATGGATCGCTGAAGAAACCAAAGAGGAAATAAAAAAATACTTAGAGACAAATGAAAATGAAAATATGATGATCCAAAACCAATGAGATGCAGCAAAAGCAGTTCTTAGAGGGAAGTTTATAGTGATACAAGCTTACCTCAGGAAACAAGAAAACACTCAAATAAACAACTTATCCTTACACCTAAAGCAATTAGAGAAAGAACAGACAAAACCGGAAGTTAGTATAAGGAAAGAAATCATAAAGATTAGAGCAGAAATAAATGAACTATTGACTTAAAAAGAAAAATAGAATGGATCAATGAAACTAAAAAGTGGTTCTTTGAAAAGATAAACAAAGGTGATAAACCTTTAGCTAGACTCATCAAGAAAAAAAGGGAGAGGGATCAAATTAATAAAATTAGAAATGCAAAGGATCCTGAGAGGCTAATATGAGCAACTATATGCTAACAAAATGGACAGCCTGGAAGAAATGGACAACTTCTTAGAAAGCTATAATCTCCCAGGATTGAATCAGGAAGAAATAGAAAATATAAACAGACCAAGTACCAGCACTGAAATTGAATCAGTAATTTAAAAACTTCCAAGAAACAGAAGTCCAGGAGCAGATGGCTTCACAGGGGAGTTCTACCAAACATTTATAAAAGAGTTAATGCTTATCCTTCTGAAATTATTCCAAAAAATTGCAGGGGAAGGAACATTTCTGAATTCATGGTTTGAGGTCACCATCACCCTGATACCAAAATCAGACAAAGATACCACAAAAAAAGTATATTACAGGCCAATAACACTTATGAATATAGATACAAAAATCCTCAACAAAATACTAGCAAATTGACTCCAACAGTACATTTAAAAGATCATACACCATGATCAAGTGGGATTTATCCCAAGGATGCAAGGACTTTTCAACATCTTGATATCAATCAATGTGATACACCACATTAACAAACTGAAGAATAAAAACCATATGATCATCTCAATAGTTTCAGAAAAAGCTTTTGATAAAATTCAACATCATTTATGATAAAAACTTTCTGGAAAGTGGGCATAGAGGGAATATACCTCAACATAATAAAGGCCATATATGACAAACCCACAGCTAACATTATTTTCAGTGGTGAAAAGCTGAAAGCATTTCCTCTAAGATCAGGAGCAAGGCAAGGATTCCACTATTGCCACTCTTATTCAACATAGTTTTGGAAGTCCTAGCCACAGCAATCAGAGAAGAAAAAGAAATAAAAGGAATCCAAATTGGAAAAGAAGAAGTAAAACTGTAACTGTCACTACAGATGACATGATACAATACATAGAATATCCTAAAGAGGCTACCAGAAAACTACTAGAGCTCATCAATGAATTCAGTAAAGTTGCAGGATACAAAATTAACATACTGAAATCAGTTGCCTTTTTATATACTAACAATGAAATAGCAGAAAAAGAAATTAAGGACACAGTCCCATTTACCATTGAATCTAAAAACATAAAATACCTAGAAATAAACCTACCTAAGGAGGTGAAGGACCTGTACTCCAAAAACTATGACATTGATGAAAGAAATTGAAGATGACACAAACAGATGGAAAGATATACTGTGTTCTTGGATTGGAAGAATCAGTATTGTTAAAATGGCCATACTACACAAGGCAATCTGCAGATGCAGGGCAATCCTTACCAAATTGCCAATGATATTTTCACAGAATTGGAACAAAAATTTTTTTAATTTGTATGTAAGCACAAAAGACCCCAAATAACCAAAACAATCTTGAGGAAGAAGAACAAAGCTAAAGGAATCATGCTCCCTGATTTAAGACTATGCTACAAAGCTACAGTAATCAAAACAGTATCTTACTGGCACAAAAACAGACATATAGATTAATGGAACAGGATAGAAAGTCCAGAAATAAACCCATGCACTTATGGTGAATTCATTCACAGTTGTCTTAAGTTGGCAATAATACCAGGATTAATAGTAAATTTACTATAATTGTGTTGCTGTGTATTGGATAGAAGGAAATTTGAGAAGCAAGGCAATCTGCTGAGGTATTACCCAAACAGGTGTTCAGGGTTCTTGATAGTTCCTCTTCAGAAGGAAAGAATGAGAAAAGTCAGCTCAGGTAGGTTTACTACCTTCCTCTCACTGCTTTGTACTGATGAGTGCTGTATTCCTCAGCCTCTTTCCCATTTCTTATTCTCTCCCCTGTATTTTACCTTTCTTGAATTAATGTAGTCCAAACTAAACCTATACATATTTCATGAAGAGGATAGTGGTGACCTTATGTGGATAGCTTCCATCCCACATTTAGTAATTAAAATGACCCAATAAAGAGGTGCTGCTTTGAAGTAGAAAAAATTACTCTCCATGTGCAGAGAAAGTGAGATGATTTTCTGGTTTTCTGCTTTGAAGCTGGGAGTATGAGATTAATGATTTTATCAGCTGGAAATATCCAAAGAATTTTCTTTTGCCTTTTTTTTCTTTTAAAATCTTTGAAACGGGAAACGGAGAGAGTTGCCTAATGATATCCATCTCCTAGAGGAAGGAATTTAGGTTGAAATTAGCCCTAATTGTTGGATCATAGGCAAAGGATTTTTGGCAGCAGGATAAGATACACTAATGTGATTTTCCCGCTTCTTGGAGAAACAGTGAAATAAGAGTCTCCCTGTGTAACATGTAGTGGCTTAGTGGGTGAATATTCAGTCGGTGAGGTATGTTGTTTCATTGTGTCCTACAATGAAAGAACTGAGTTTACATTTGTGTGAAAGATATGGTGCTCATCCTTGGAAGAGGTTACATATAATAGCTCCTTCCAATTAGATTCCTGAGTCATTACTGAAAGCTGTTGCCAAAACAGAAGAGGGCTCTCTCTAGAATGGGAAGAGCCCTGCTCATTTCTCTGGAAAATCTGTGCCATCAACTTTCTTCGGCTATCCTTTTAGAATATGGTAGAAATGACAGATGTCACTGGCTTAATGATTCATCTCTTCAAGGATGGCTTTTGCCACTAGGGCGTTTGCGTTTAAGAGGTTGTAGGTTGAAGGGTGGGACGAAGAGGGAGGCAAGTTATCTGGGTTTGTGGCTATGTGGCTTGGCTCCTGAGAAGGTTTGTTTTAACTTGTACAGATGCCCAGATGCTCTTTGACATGTGTGCAATAAATCAATAGAATAATAATTACAGACACACACACACACACACACACACACACACACAGATACCACATGGCTCTTAACATAACGTTTTACTTTTTAAAATAGCTTCAAAGGACCCTAGGGCCAAGTATCTTACTTTGCTACTTCCCTTGATGTTTCCCACATACAAATTTACCCTTATGTGTCACCACATTAATTTTGTGGCAGTAGAGATAATAATAAATTAACTTCAGCATCTTGATTTTTATGGATTTCAATGAATAATTACCAGCATACCCAGAAGTTAGGAAGAAGAAAGGCCTACCTATTATTTTATGATCTGAAGTAAAATGTGACATGAAAAACACAGCATTTAGAATTGGGAGATGTGTAGACATGTCTTAGCTTCCCCGTTTAATCACTGAGATGTGAACAAGACTAAAAGACATGGTGGCTCAGAAATTTATCTACAGAACAGCAGTCATTGTGCCAGCCTGTTGCATCTATGTGAAAAGTACTTTGATTCTAATAAAGGGTTTTAGCTATAAATTGTGTTATCGTCATTAATGTGATTGTTGTTACTATCATATATCAGTATGTTTGGGGAATGCTGTACCTCATTTCTCTTCTTATCATCCATTCTGTGTTCTGCCTTTGTTAGTCTCCTTTGAATTTTTGGTGCCTGTTTTTACTGAGCTCAGACTTACATATTTTGATTGAGTCACTTTTATATGTCTTAGGATGATGCAGAGAAATGAAGATACTATGAAAGTACCATCTATTTTATTCTGTTTCCAAATTAAAAGATTTCTTTCTGTTTTCTGGAAAGTGCAGTTTTCCCTAGCCCAGCGTGATTTTCAAACTATCAGGCATGACAGCTCTTTTGCATGTTTTCTGGAAGATTTATTATTTGACAGTAGTATATAATGCTTGTTTTTATAATCATTTCTGTTCAAAATAGATCAGGGAAGCATTATATTTATCTGAGAGTAAATGATTGACAACTTATTAATTAAAGAATGTAGAGGTTTTGTGTCCATGAAAGTGAGGGACAATGCATGCAGGTTAGGTTAATGGCAGCTCCATAGCAAGGGTCGATAACATTTTTGGTTTTGTTTTTAAAACGTAATCAATATAAGAAAATCTCATGCAGTCTGCTGGCTCACTCCCAGAAAAATCCCCCCTAGCACATATGTACTCATTTTCATATGTAATAATATATATACTTGTAGGTAGTTTACAGATGCCCTAAAGCATGTCCAAGAGTTTCACATTAAAGATCCCTGCCTTATAGGTTTCATGCATTTTTTTCATTCAACACATATTTTTTTTGAGTGACTACTATGTGCCAGACATGGTTCCAGCCCTCATCCAGTTTACATTCTAGTAGGTATATGGATACATGAGAGAACTGATTTATAGTGCCGTAAACACTCAGTGATTTCATTATCACTGGTTAGTAATAATTCCACACAAAATCTTAATTGGATTTCATCTTTCTTTTGTTGTTAAAAAGAGATAAGTAAAGGAAGGAAAGAAGATAGAACTAAATGTTCAGCTCTTTGAAGACTAATGTATGCAAGCTGTCTGAAATGTCCATTTATATCTCTTATAATTTAAGGTTAATATTGCTAAGGTGATTGCTCTGATAATATTAAGACTTTATGTCTTGATTAAAACTGACCCTTTTTGAGCCCCACATTCAAGCAACCTGACTCTGCTTGAGAACGAGAACTGTGTTTATAGGCTTACAGATTATTTCAGGAGTTACTGCATCTACTTAGAAATGCTTCAGTCAGCTCTACTTTAGACAGACCCTTCCCTCAACTGAGTAAGGTATCATTTGATAATATTTTAATGAGTGTCTACGATGTACAAAGTGCTGAACAAGGTGGGACCCATAATCTCAGAAGCTATTTGACATGGTGCTATATTGATTTCAGTGAACTGTGGCTGAGTGTTTTCCGTATAATATATTATTTTAAACTTGACTTACAACTTGTGAATTTGGTATTGTTGACCCCCCTTTTTTAAGCTGAGGAAGTAGGGGTTCAGAGGGGATGTGTATCTTGCTCAAGTTCACATAACAGTGAGTGACAGGGCCTGGGTTCCCAAGTGCTAAACTCTTAACTAGACATGTGGCACTTTCCACGAGAGGTGGGATTGAGGGCTTTCTTTGTCTCAAGTAGCTGACATACATTATCTTATTTAATCTTCATGGCAAAAGTTATGGCCAGTTTCATAGTTCTGTCTTAACAGGTAAGTTCATTGGGGTTTCAAGAATGCTTACTAGGTATAACCATTTACTGGCTACGAAGAGGGATAAAAATGAATAACTCTGGGACTTAAATTTTTATAGTAAGATTATGGCTGTAGCAGTTACACTCTGGCCATAGAAATGAAGGTTGTTACGCAAACTTTATGGAGGATACCATTTTTCATGAAATCTAGAATTTTAGTATATTAAGAAGAATTTATTGTATAATATTTAGTTTTTATTTCTTTTAAAGATGTTTATGATTATGTATGTATATATGTATATATATTCATACATGTGTGTACCCTTCAGAAAAAAAAGTGTAAGAATAGACAATAGTATCTTACTATGCTTTCTTTTTGTGCTAGAGACTCAGATGATCTTTAAAGGGTCTATGATATACATGCTGTACATTTGTAATGTAAAAATTAAATGCATTTTTAACAGAAGTGGTGATGATCACTTCTAGTGGAGGAGGAGGTGTTTTCTGAGCCCATGGCAGCATTTTTTGGTCTCTGAGTCATGGATGATTCAGTATGATAATAACTAGACAGCAGACTTGGGCTGTCAGTTTACAAGATGAATCATAAAAAGCAAGTTTTTGACAATGAAAATGTTGGTGTTACATGGAGAGAAGAACAAGTTTTATGAGTCCTTATTTCTTGGCTTATTTGCACTGAAATGGGCCCTCTGCCCCACTTCATGGTGAGGCTGGGACTCTTGGGTATAAAGGTCACCATGACAAGAAATGCTTTCTGGCCTCCAGAGGCGATGGGATTAGATCCATTCAGAAGGGCTTTGAAAACTATTCAGACACTTAAGGAACTTGTTTCCTCTGAACCCCACACATTTTGAGCAAAGGAGTTTTTTAAGTGGCTGGAAATAGTATTTGCTACAATATATAAGGTGAGATTTACAAGAAGTACTCCTTTACTTTTAAACAGTAATGTCAGTTTTCCTTTTTACCTCTTGCCTTGGCAGACTGGCAAGCAGTAAAGTCCTTTTAATCACTTTATCCCAGTCTTCAAAGGATAATATTTGAAATGTTCTTTTTGAGATAATCTTTTGTTTAATGCCCTTAATAATTATGACATTTAAAGTGAGATATTTTTTCAAAAAGTTAGCAGCATACAACAAACCAGCTTTTTTAAGACTATCAAAATACCTCAGTGCCAAATCAGGGTGCAATTGTATCATTTTTAAGACTTGCAAGAAATGTGGGCATGGTGAAAAAATATGCAAAACAAAATCCTGGTGTCACTTATATTTTTCCATTCTAATTCCATCTTTGGCTTCATATTTTAAAATGTTTTTATTTGACCGGGAAAGGCATCATTTGAAATTTTTACTGATAACACTCTTAAATGCAAGAAAAAAGACATAAACCTGCAAAGCTGTAACTATCATGGTGGCCACAATCGGGAGGTCTGCAAAATGGTTTATTACCAGTAGAAAAAAATGTTGGGAACCACAGTCATTATAGGGGTCACCACCTCTGCTACGTACATTTTAGTTTTTTCCCCTTTTCATTTTGAGGGTATGTATGATGGCAGTGCCAAACTACACACTTTCCCCTCCCCTAATGTCTGTGGGCTTTGTTTTGATTCTCTTTTTATTAATGATGTGAAACCTTTGGGGTCACATAAAAATGAGCCAAGGTCAGCCTTTGTGGGCCCTAGAATGCTGAAAATATGCTGGTATCTAGTGAAGACATTGTTTAAAGGGGCCAAATTTTACTTCCTGAGATTTTTAGCTGTTTTGCAGATTTTAGGATTTTAGATATCCGGGTGAATTTTGCAAGGCAGCCTCATACTGTTGCTTTCTTAAGGTAAAACATGAAAGGCTTGTGGTGGAGGAATTAAAATGTGCTATGATTATTGGCTGCAGTTAGATGACAGTTTTTTGGCTTATTAAAGGATGGTGCAGGTAGCGACAGACATTATTTTATTCCATAGGTCAAGACTCTTGTGCTTTTGTTGTTGTTACTGTTGTTCAGGCTTTCAGAGAATGCCGTATTTAACACCTTGTTAGTATAAAATTGCTTTTGACTTCATAAACACAGGTGTTCAGTTTGAATCTTAATGAACTGTGAAATAGGTAGATGTCTAAAAGGGAATTCTATAAATTGTGAACATGGCACTGTCAGCACACTAAATGGATTAGGAAAATTCATTGTCTGCTTTGTAACTGAATACCAGCGTGATGCATGGACATGAATTAGTCCTGAAAAGCCAATAAATCGGAGGAAAAAAGTAGAACCTAGGAGATGTTGATTGTGTGGGTTCCCCCCACCACAAATGAATGCTGGTGCAGAAGGTTTCGGAAATCAGAATGGCTATTCAGAGGACAGCCAAGAAGGAATACATATGAGCAGACAACACAGAATTTATAGAGTAAAACCACAAACACCTTATTTTCCATTGTACTAAAATAATGATATTTTATAGTGCTCATTTTATATGTAATTCTGCTTTCAATTTTATATTGTTACTGCAGCTCAAATCTCATTATAAATGTTCCAACAAAAATCTCATTTTAATCAAGAACTTTCCAGTCCTTAGCCCATTGTCAACTTATTTTGATCAACTTATTTTTCTAGTGAAATAAAGGAATTTGGTCCTTCTTTTTGAGCTCATTGGCATGTTATTTGATCTGTGTGGCTAAATATGTAATTAAGACAACTGAATCATTTTAATTTCTGCATTAAATCTCTTCATAATGTACGCCCGTTGTTTTTGAGGTGTGGAGATACGGAGTCAGAGCCCTTTATATTCTTTGAAAGAAAATAAATTGATCATTAGTACATTTGCTTGGTTATACTTCTGTTTAAAAAAGACATTGTCTATGCTATGTTAAGCTGTAACTGGAAGTGACAATTAGCTAATCATCTATGAGAAAGTACATGTCCATGGTAAATGTTACTTAATGGTGAGTGGTTTGTAGGAAAAATAGAATGTATTTCTGTCATGTCTGTGGGAAGCTGACATGCCACTTTAGAAAAAGAGATGACAATTTAGGAGGAGGGATATCCAACAAAACTCTCACTGACCTCCAAGCTCACATTCTTTCTTTCTTTTTTTTTTTTGGTATGAATTTTGTGGAAAACAGAATTTATTAAGTACTTCCATTCATTTTTTTTTCCTTTTGGGGGACACCATTTGGAAATAACCAGTGTACATTGTGATTATGTTCTCCCTGACCCTGGGCCCACATTTGTAACACTTGCTTCCATTCCTTTGGAAAAAGGCTAACATTTGCTGTGGTTGGGTTTCTTTATGTGTATATTTACATACCAAACCAAAATGTAAAGAGCAAAGTTAAATTGCAAGGCTCCTGCAAGAATCTTTTACCCATTTTCATATGCACTTTATTCTTTTAAAATTAAATGCAGATATTTATTCCATACAGGTGTATTTTTTTTTTAAAAGGGGAGAGAGAGAATACAACTTGAGGAAGTAAATTGTGAAGAAAAGGATCATTTTAACCCTAGAAGTTTGTTTTTATGGCCAGCATTTCTTTCTTGAAGTGTGTGAAATTTATTATCTTGCATTTATTATTTTATTTTAAAATTTTCAATGTAGATGATTTCTTAAATCCTTGTTATTATAAGAGAATGACGTTTGGCCTCTAAAAAAACTACTTGGTGGCTGTTTATTTGAAACTGGACAGATCGCAAGTTTTGTCATTAAGATCTGGTCAGATGTGAAGGAAAAGAAAAGATTGAACTCCTCATTTTCTGAGTGTGATTCCTTACCTAGTGCCAGTGAAGCTAGGCGTCAGAGGATCGGCTCTCTCTGTAGTAATGACCACCTTTGACACCTCTTCTGAGAGCAATTGAGGAAAAAGGGAAAGGCATGTCTAGGATAATTGCTTGGGACTACCAGAGATTTAGACCTTATGATTCATCAACTCTTCAACCTTACTTCCATCCAAAGTCAAAAAGTATATTTGTGGAAAGCTGTATATGAATTTTAAAGATTTAATTTGGAAAAATGTAATCGTATTTGCTCTTTGCTGTGCTTGTGTGCATAAGTGCATGTATGTGTGTCCAATAGAGAAGACAGAGCACTTAGATATGGGAGTTAAGTGTACAGCATCATTTTGGTGACCTTTGTTGAATCTGCAATAGATTAAATAAACCTACTAAGTAAAGTACCTACTGTGTGTTAGGCATAGTGCTAGGTGTCAGGATACAGGAATAAATAAGAGATAAATGTTGCCAAAGCTACTGCTCATAATACGATTATTAAAAATGTTTAAGAATTTGTAGTTCTTTTTGTCCTTGAGTATCCACTAGGATTGATTCATGGAAAATTCAATCTAGTGGACTGTTGGTTGCTTGTCAGAGCAACCCCGTGAAGACCTTTGGTGTATAACAGGGCCTCTGAGTAAGCCACAAAAGTAACTAACCAGAAGGAGAACTTTTTTTTCATGCTTTTCATTTACAGATCTTTAAATTTTCAAGGGTCACTTTCTTGTATAAAGTCTCTAAATACGTTGTATATGACACAAGAATATAATCTCATTTCTCAGAAACATTGATCCTTTATTAACATATATATATTTATATAAGAAAACTTTATCACAATATAAGTTTCTTGAAAAAAAAGTTGAATATCTCTATATACTGGTATGGAGTGACCTCTAGGATATATGGTTAAGCGGGGGAAAAAGGTATAGAAAAGTGTATAGGCTATGTTACTGTTTGTCTAAGAGATTGAGGGAATGCAAATATATATGTATGAATGTGTATATTTACTTATATTTTAAAAAATTGATGGACAAACCACAATATTAAAAAACAAGTTTTTTTGTAATAGAATGTGGACATGGAGAGAACCTAGACTTCTTTGAATATAGTTTGTTTTGCAGATTTGACTTTGGAACCATGTATTTTACATAATTATAAAGGAAAATTAAATTTAAAAAAGCAGTCTCTGAAAAGTTAAAGGAAAATGAAACAAATGAAACGATGTGTGTATCTGAGTGGTATTACAGCCACTCAGGATCTATTCCAAGTGCTTATAAAATACAGTACTTTGAGTATACATCTCTAGTGAGATATAAAAAAATCTGCATAGAATCTTAAACTTTTCAGTGATTATATCATTGGTTGTAGTATACATATTATTCTAAGACAGGTGTGTGTGAAGACTGGGGTAAGACAAATGTATATTTCTGTTGGTTTCAGTAAGAACTTGGATTATCAGAGCTTGGGAGAAAGGAAATACAGATGCAAAATTGATGAAGTTAAGTAAAAATACTGCAGTCCTAGGATGTATTTCATATTTTAAAAAAATCTATATTAATATATCTATTTCTATTATGTCCTAGCTGTGTCCTTTCAAAGTCTTAGAAACAAGGACCGATCAATCTGGTATTGATGACCATTCCTAGTGTCAAATTTGCTGTTTTCCCACTAAAGGCCTTTGTAGAAATGGATAATTCTGTGTCTGGAGTAGGAAATGATGCCTAGAACATCTTGTCATGCCAAAAAGTAGGGAAGCTATCAAAGATTTGTAGGATATGTCAAAAGGATTCAGGAGCAAATTTTTAAAAATGTGCATACTGGACAAAGAATTTGAGCATCAATAACACATAAAATATGCTTCATTCAATCCATGAGTTCAGAATGAAAACTACTTTAAAAAATCTTTTTTGGTAAATTCTAGGGAGCCAGCACATTATTTTTAAAGCTGGTAAATAAAGGGAAAAAAATAATCATTCATCATAACTCTTTTATGTAAATTGCACTTCAGGGTAATAAAGAGTTGATGCTGAGAAGATTCTCTTTCTAGAAGTATTCCAGCTAATAAATGAAGAAAGAATGCTAGACTGTCATCATTTTGCAACTTCTAATTTAGTGGATCTGGTCCTTGAGTTTTAATGGATGCTACATCAAATATTACATGCCTCCTGATAGAAGTATGCTCTGTTGCCAATGAAGTAGTCTTGCCAGAAAAATCAAACCTGAATCTTACTGGAAACATAGAGGACAGAGAGGAACTTAGCAAACCAACTCCAAGGGATGCAGTGAGCAAGCTCCCCACGATGGGAAACTTTGTCAGGATAGATGACTCCCTGTTTTGTTTTTGTTTTTTTAAAACAAAAAAGTTTAGAAGAAAGAAGGGAGAGAGAGTTAACAGAGGGAAACCATGGATTAGAAAACTTGAGACATATGAACCAATTATAATATATGAACCTTATTTGGATCCTAATTAAAATAAGCAAAATGGTAAAACTGTGAGCCAACTGGGAGAAATTTGAAGATGAATTGTTGATAGTAAGGAATCATTGGTAAATTTTTCTTAGGTGTGATGATAGAATTTTTAAAATATAGACTCCTTATCTTTTAAAAATACCAAAATATTTACAGATGAAATGATATATTATCTAGGATTTGTTATAAAATAATCAGGGACCTGGGGAGGGGGAAAGGTGGGGTTATAGAAGAAACTAGAGTACCCATGTGTGGATCCTTGTTGAAGTGGGAAATGGGTACATGGAGATTAATTATATTATTTTATGTACTTCTTGATTTGATATTTATGTAAGAAAAGATTTAAAACAAATGAGTCAGTGGCTTGCATACACTCTTTGAATTTCATTCCCAGTGACATGAAGATGCCACAAGATGTCTCCCACCTACTTATCCTGGGACTTTATATTCTCATTTATATAGATGTTGTTGCAGCTAAATTAATCTAAATTTGATGGTGACCATGAGGATGATTTCAGAACTTTTATCAAATCAACTGAAGTATACTCTGCAGAGGGAAAAAGTCTTGTTTTAACTTTTTGTAGTTTTTCTAAGTCTTTGTTTTTATGAGAGGGTAATTTGGGTGTAAAAGACCTCGAAGAAAGAATTTTGGAAATCTGATAGGGAAGCTGAATCAGTTGGGCTTTTTATGTTGAAACTTTTGGAAATCTTTTTCAGTCCAGGCAGTCACTGTAAGACTTTGCAGCTGGCTGACGTCAGGGACCTGTTGATGACTCACTCCACTTAGGCAGGGTTGATCCTCGATAACTTCTTTGGAAATGGCTTGGGCTGCCAGGCATGACTATGTCCACATGATTTTTGCTTGACATCATTTCTTTTACCCAAATTGGTGGGTATCAGTCATCAGAGGATCTAATTTCTATCTTACTCTCAGTCTAGAAGTTTAGAAGACTTTATTTTGCCTGCTTGGATCCTTCTATTAATCTTACAATCTGGCTGTTTTCTGATTAGTAAAACAGACGTCTGACTCAAGGAATCCTAAATATTTGTCTTACATATTTTAGAAAGATAAAATATATAAAAGATGAAATATAGGTAGTAAAACCTTGTTAATTCTATTCTTTCTCCATGCTGAGTTTTTTAATATTCTTGGATACTACAAAAGGAAAAGTACTTTCAATAGGGACTTTTTAGAGTGTGCCAGTGTGTGTTTTGTAAATTGAGTTTATCTAAATCCAAGTCTAGAAGAAGTAAGCCAGTTTTCTCTAGTCTTTTTCTAGAAAGTGAATTTTAAAGTAATATCACATGTTGGGTGAAATACAGTAGAGCTAAGATCATTATCAAGATATCTTTATATATGGTAGAGTGCATTTACAAACATTAAAAAAGAAAGGGATGCTCATTAATTTTGGAAGATTTGAGAGAAAATTAAGACATAGGCGATTTGAAAATATATCTTTTGTCCAGTTATAGAACTTGCATAGGTAAGTTCCTGGCAAGATCATTTTCAGTTCTTTCTTTTCTTTAGTACATATTTCTCATCTTCATTTCTCTACATATCTTTAGGTAATGGCAAACATCTATTTGTGCTCATAATCCCTGGATGATGTGGCGTTGATCACTTTGCTCTGCTCTCTCCTTGCACAGTGCTTAACATTGAGTTTCCAGAATTGTTCTTCCAGAATTGAATTTGGCTGTAAGTTTGTTGTTGGTGGAGCCATCTTATATTTGTTCCTCCTTCTGCAGTGTCTAGTTCTGCTCAATTCCCCCTCTTCAGCTACTGTGGGTTTATCTCAGAGTCTTTACAAGTTTTAGGATTATTTCAGAGCCCAATAAAATGTTGCATTGACTGACCATTCTGGGAAAGTGAATGCAGATTTGCATATATTTTCACTTTCATAATACTTTGCTATAATGCCAGAATTTTACAGAAAAATTATTACACAAAGCCTTACCCTGGGCGTTATACTATCTGCAGGCTGAAATTTGTAATTTCAGTTAGGAATATTGCTGAAGCTCACAGTTCTTCTTTTTATTGGCAAAACTAACCCTTTCTATTGATGATTAACAGAATTAAAGTGCTTTTCCCTTAGGTGCCTACAATTGGAAAAATCAGTAGAATGAAGTTACTAGTGTCATCAATGCAATTTGACACATTTTGCCAACAGGAAGTCTTACATACCATTAACTGAAACAATAGTAGCATATCATGTTTATTAAACATTTATCGGCTACCAAGCCCATTTGTGATGCCAAATAATCCTCATATCAATCCTATGAGATTGACGCTACTTGATTCTGATGGACTTTCTTATTTTACAGAACTTTTATATGGGCAAAGTGACCATAGTTAAAATGGATTTTAGTAACTATCTGTAATCATAATAATTGAGAAACCTCAGGGTTAGTTAGATGGCATAGCCTTGTCCTTAGGATTTCCTCATGTATAGACTCAAAACCAAAACCAGCATAATGGAATATGTTCAATTATAAAGGCAGAAACAAAGAACTATGGTGGGGAGTAATGTGCCAATGGGGGAGGGAGTCAAGGCAGGCATAACAGAGGAGGGGACTTTCAAATGGACCCTGAAAGATGAAGACTGTTTTCTTTGTTGGAAAATGTCAGGGGAAAAAGGGTATTTGAATCAGAAGAAATAATACAGAGGGTGAAAGTGTGGCCTGTTTAAGGAACAGTGAGTTATTAATTGTGGCTGGAGTGCCCTTTGGGGTGTGTGTGTGTGTGTGTGTGTGTGTGTGTGTGTGTGTGTGTGTGTAAGAGAGGGAGGTAGGGTGGGATGGGTAGACAGGGCTGTATACCATAGTGACCATAGTGGTTGAGTTGATCAGGTTGGGGGTCTGAAACAAGCCTGGTTTAGAGTCCCAGGTCTGTGTCTTCCTACCTCTGTGTCAACTAAAATTTGCTAATTCATTTATTTATTCAACAAATATTCATTGATGTCTTCTAGGAAGCTGGCATTAACCTAAGTACTAGGAATGGAGTAGTGAAAAAAATAGGCAAAACCCCCTGCTCTCAGGGAGCTTGCATTCTAGTGTGTGGTTTTTTTGGAGGGGTGTAGTGTAGAGAAATCAAACAAAAATGAAAAAAACTATTTAATGGCAAGCACAATAGATTAGATAATAATTCCAGGTGGAGGGAGGAGCAAGTGCCCAGGCCCTCAGGCAGGAGTGAACTTTTATGTACACAGAGCAAAGAGAAAACTAGTGAGGCCCAAGTAGAGTGAGTGAGTGAGAGGAAAATGGGAGAAGGTGAAGTTGGAGGAATGGGCAGAGGCCAGGCCAACGAGGGCCTTGTTGGCCACAGTAAGGAAGTGAGATTGTGTTTACAGTGCAGTGGGAGGTCACTGAGGGATTTAAGCAAGGTGACAAGTGATCTGATTTGTGTTCTTAAAAGACCACTCTGGCTGCTGTGTGGGTAATGGCATATATGAGGCCAGAGAGGGGGCTGAGAGGTCATTGGAGACATACTGGTGAGGAGTTATGGTGCCCTGGACCTAGAGGTGATGTGGAGGTAGAGAGAAGAGGGTGGTTTTGCCATCCATTTTGGAGGGATCGTTATCAGGATGTGTAGAGGAATTGGATGGGGTTGGGGAAGGGTGGTGAAAAAAGAAATCAAGAGGAATCAAAACAAATTCTGAGGTTTCAGTTGGACTAACTGGGTGGGCAAGTCGCATAACTCCTTGAATTCCAGAGAGCTATTCCAAGGATTAAATGGGATAGGAGAAATACAGTAGATGAGTTCATTAAGTACGCTTTGTGCTCTTTTGGAGTATTTGAACTCAAGGTATAAAGACACAAAGCACATAGAGTGGCAGAGAAGTTGAGAGAGGGCTAAAGAGTAAGTACTTAGCAGAAGCCATGTGGCAGCAGAACCCAAGAAAAGGCAGAAGCCATGAGATGGAGAGAAAGGTGGGTGATAGTAATAGTAGTAGAAGCAATGGCCAAAGAGAGATTGAATTTTAAGTCCAGTTGACATTCTGGTGTCGCCCCTGAGCTACCTGGTTTCTGGGATACCAGAGAGGGAATTTCCGTTCTCCCCAAGACATTACTGTACTGTCGTGCACAGTTTTCTGGTTTTCCATTTGCCTCCCATGAGCCCTCTCTACTTGGGAAAAATCCCAAGCTATCTATTTATTTAACCTGAATAAGACAAAATAAGATGACTAGATTTCTTTGATGTTGGAGGACCCATCTTTCTTATTACAAATAGATTTTTATTAATCTTAAAATTCTAAAGTAATGCACATATATATTGGTAGTGTCATTTTAAAAAGTAGGGTAAAACAATTTAACATTGAGAAAAAATTCCTCTTCAGTCTTTCTGAACACAGTGAAGTTGTGTCCCCTTATCATTTTGGGGATGTGCCCTTCCATATAATTTTCTAAGTAGTTACATACTTGTTAAATATATACATATACTATTGTGGGGATTTTCTGAGCATAAATGAGATTATATTGGATGTTAGAAACAATACCTTTTTTTTTTCACTTACTGTTTCTTAGTGGTCCTTCTATGTCAGTACGCACAGGCCTGCCTCACTGTCAACAGCTGCCCATTACTCCACTTACCATGCTTTAGTCAGTCATTCCCCTATAGATGAATAGTTAGGTTATGCCCAAAGTTTTTGCTGTTACAGACTTATGTTTAAGAGCAGGACTGTGCTATTATGCAACCTTTCACTCTTGTGAGCAAAACCAAAATGGTCTTAGAGAAGTCCTTTGTCAGTTGGGGCTGTGCAGTATATTTCAGCCCTGGGGTTGTGCTGAGCTATAGAGGGAATCCATGAAGCTTGTATGGATTGCAAATCAGGCACATGTGGCAGCAATTTTCCCCATTTTCTATTGCTGCAGGGAGGAATTAGAACTGCTGGGCAGGGTGAGCCTCGAACATTGCACTATCCTCAAGAAAAACTCTTAAGTAACGTACCCTGTTTATATTAACACCTAGTAAAAGAAAATATTAACTTTACTAAAATAATATTCTAAAGAGACAGGTTTAATGAGAATTTCTGAATTAAATTTAAGGGTTTTAATTAAACATGGAAAGGATAAACAGTATCTTCAAAGTTTACCCTCAAGAAGTAATAGCTATTTCTTGAGAAGAAAAAATATTTAACTGCACTGAATGCCTGGATGTTTGATCTCTGAAAGTTGGAGCATTTGTGTTTTTGAAAATTAATATAAAAACCTGAAGTTTTATAATATAAAGACCTAAGTTAAAAGGGCACTCGTAATTTGCATGCTTTCTGTAGATAGGTTTATGGAAGCCATGGATATCTCTGAAGTAATACACCTTTGTTTTAGAGAAAGACATTGTACTTGATGAAAATCAACCAGTGTTCTAATTGATCTTATCATACCATAACTATATATTTTGCAAATACCCTGTACCTAGTAAAAGGAAAGGAAGTAAAGACAGTAAAATAATGCAAATGGTTAAGTTTCCATGTCTGTTCCAGGGAGAATGGAAGGCTGGAAAAGAGCAATTTGTGTGTCCTAGAGACATTACAGACCTTGTCTTAGATTGTTATAGCAATTCTGCAAAATAGATGGTGATATCCCCATTTTACAGGTGAGAACACTGTGACCCAGAGAAGTAAAGTAGATGTCCCAAAGACATACAGCTAAAAGGTAGTAGTGTAGGATTTGAACCTTGGGTTGGCATGACTTCACTAATCTTTCAGCTGTGTGATTCTGGGATTATTTTTGTTTGCTCTCCTTTTTGGATTTGTCAGTGATTTTATTACCAGGAACTCAAACAGCCTTTCGTCATGATACTATAAAGTATCATGATTATTAAATTTACTGGTCAACCTTGACTCTAAAATTGACTTTAAGGTCTTAGGTTAACTCCTAAGGTTACCAGAGGGCCTGGCAAGCAGAATGGTCGACATCTATTTACAGAGTAGTTTGCTGGCCTCTACTCTTAAACACAGTTCCCAGGTGTGGAGGGTTTGGATGAAATGGTTGCTACTATTTCTGCCTATGGATAACTCTCGTCAGGTATTGAGAACCCCTTGCATCATGTAATATTAAATCAGATCATTCTACAGAAATTGCTGTGGATAGTCACTACATTACTGCCATGTACTCTAGGAACTGCTTTCTCTTCCTTCTCCTATCCTTTATTTGAACATTTACAAAATTACAACTGAGGTGAAAACCTCCCACCTCCTCGATGTTTCTATTTTGGCTTCTAATCTCAATGCTATAATTTCTTTCCTTTTTCTCTCTCTGCCTCCCTCATTCCTTCCTTCTTTCCTTTCAATATCCTTTCCAAAGGAAACTAAACAATCACTCTCTCCTGTCTTTCTACTCAGCTTGTAGCCCTCTCCCCCTAAATCACCTCCACTGAGTCTCCCTATAACCTAGGGGATCCTATATCAATGTGACAGGGGCCAGGCAGGTTTTGTAACTCAGGAAAGTCAGCTGAGTGGAGACTGTTGAAACTGGAGAGCAGAGGCCCAATCTAAAGCTCATTCTTGCCCTCAGGAAGTAGGGGTCCAGTGTTGCCAGACCTTCTGATTTTAAGAGAGGCAGGAAATCCAGACTTTTGGGTGGAATCTGTCTTTTTGAAATGCTGGTAGCCAGTTTAAAAATTATTTTGCAACAGTGTGCAGTCAAGCAGAAGACATCTGTTAGACATCACTTGGAATTTCTTAGCAGACCAAAGAAAAATTTAGAGCTTTCTTATTTTGAAGGTAATCACAAAACTCCTTCCATACTTCCCTACCTTTTGACTAAGGTAATCTTATCTTTGGTACACTTATGTCCCACAAATGTTATCCCTAGATCCTTAGGAGGCGGTGGCATGTTCTGCTTAAAATCAACTTTAGTATCAGCCAAATCTGAGTTGAATTATAGCTCTGTTGCATAATGATTTTGTTACCTTGGATAAGTCATTGCAGCTTTGTGAATCACCAAGCAAAGGTGGCCACTAATGATTGTCTTAATTGCTTTATGGTACATGATGCAATAAATATTTATTGAGTGCCAACTATGTACTAGACACTGGGTTAGGTATTGGAGATGCCACAGTGAACAAAATCAGACATGGCTCTGGCATTCCTGGGGCTCATTGTCCAATGGAAGAGAAAGATACTAATCAAGTAATCTCAGTAATACAATTATAATGAGAAAGGGAGATTAAAGGCCCTGTCCAAGTGAAAGGTGATTAGGCTGGGCTTCCTGGAGGAAGAGATGTTTGGTCTGAGGTTTGAAAGATGAGTTGAAGTAAACCAGGTAAGAAAGGGATGAAATAGTTTTTCTGTCCAAAGGACCAATTTGTGCTTCCTTTCCAAGGCATTGAAATCATACTGATATTATTCAACCAGATTAAATAATGATCTGAATCCAAGTCAATTTTACATGGTCCCATTTAACAAATATTCTCAAAGAGAAACACAAAAGTCCTGTTAATTTTCTGCAGCTCCCTAACAAGATTCCCTTTGTCAAGTGTAGTCGTAGTTATATCAGATAGTATAGTCTAGATTATGCTGCAGTAACAACCTCAAAATCACAATGACCTAAGGCAGGGATCAACAAATGATGATCTGCAGGACAGATTCCATTTATGCCTGCTTTGGTAAATCAATTTTTATTGGAACTCAGCCATGCCCACTCATTTACATGATGCTGGTGGCTGCTTTCCCACTACAGTGGCAGAATTGATTAGTTGCAAAAGAGACTATATAGCCTGCAAAGCCAAAAATATTTACTACTTGGATCTTTATAAAAAAAAAATTGCCAATCCTTGCTTAAAAGTATCGGTAGGAGCTTCCTCAATGGAAAACTGGAAATTATACTGTCTGTGCATGGGACTGTATAAAGGAACAAATTAGTTCATGGAAAGGACTTAGCTTGGTGCTTGGCATGTAATATACTGCTTCCGTAATTTATCATTATTCTTAACTTTTTCTTTTTTTTGCTCTACTTAGAAACCTCTGCTCTAATTACTGAGCGTTGTGCATGTTACATCAGTATTATTACTGCCATTACTAACAATAACACTTCACATTTACTGCTCACTATGGTGTTTAAGGTATTGTGCTGGGAACTTTGTGTGTCATCATCTAGAACTCTTACAATGGTCCTATGAAGTAGAAGTATTAGTAACAAACACTACCATTGACTGAGCATTTACTCTATGACCAAGCATAAGTAATGGGTCCTTATAAAACCATCCCATTTTACAGACAAGGAAGCTGATACCTAGAAAGGTGAGTAACTCGCTTTGGGCCCCATGCTCTGCCCTGAAGTGGTAGAGCTGAGATTCTAACTGCAGCCCTTCTAACACCAAAGCCCCGATCATACAGTCCATCACTATACCATCCCATGTCCCATGAGTAGTCAGGGTAGAGTGGCTAAAATGGCAGCCTCAGTCATTCCTTGGCCAGGCTGACCCATTCCCTGTCCCAGAGCCAGCTTCTCTGTCACATTTCCTCTGTTCAGAGTAGTCTTGTCTTTTCCTTCCCAATGTCTAAGATCTGATCATCTCTAAACCCCAGTATCTTAGAGAAGCTTATTCTCATTGCCATTGTGACCTCTCCTTCCTTGGAGCTCAGCTGAACGTTGGATTGCTCATTGGATGCTGAAGTGACAAAACAGTATATACTAGGATGAGCCCCTTGCAAAGAGTAGACACACATTTAGCGTGGTTTTTCCCTTGGATTTAGTGAGCTTCACCTATCATTTCTCTTTCTCTCTTTTTTGGAACAGCTTACTAAGCACTTTTATGTATGACAGTCTTCATGCCACACACATCATGCCATTTTCATAGCACTCCTGTGAAGGGGTCCTCTTATTATCCTTATTCACAGGTGCAGAAACTGAGGCTGGCCCAAATCTCTCAGCTAGGGAGGGGACATCCAGTAAGAATGAAGATGTTCGTTGTACCAGTTGTCTTTGTCTTAGTAGCTACTTATGTGGAATGGAGGCCAAATAGTTCCCTTCTGAGGATTATATCAAATTTACATTGACATGGAGAATCCAGGTAATGGCCCATTACCAAATAAGTGACGAAGCACAATGGATGAACAATTGCAACTTATAATTTTCAAACATAATTAGAATTATTTGTTCAGCTTCTCAGACATTAAGCACCCACTATCCACAGTGAGTGAGCACTAAGCTGAGCATGGTGAGGGCATTTGCCAATGTCAGAAGCAGTATTATCCTCCTAGGCAGTATGTAACCCAGGAGGAGGCAGCATCATCTATTAAGAAGCAAGGCTTTGTGTCCAAGGGACCCAGGTTCCAATCCAGGCTCTACCACTTGACTAATATTGGAATCTTGGGCAATTTGCCTAAGTTTTCAGAACCCTAGTTTTCTCAACTGTAAAACAGTGATGATAGGCATAACTGCCTCAAAGGGTTAGTGTAAGCTTTCAGGGATAGGATGCCTGTAAGACATTTAGCACAGTGCCTGTTACATGGAACACTCAATGAAGTCTTAACTATTAGTAGATGTTATCTATAGTAAAGATAAACAGGGTCCTCAAGAAGGACCAAACAGGGAAGCATGAACGAGGTATTGGAGAAGAGGGTAAGAATCAATTCCTTCAGGCTACAGGTGTGTTGGGGAACCTCCACTATGGAGGCAAACTGGAACTTGATGGATAATAGAATCCTGATGGGCAAAGCAGCTGTGAGAGGGAACAGCATTTGAGGATGAGGAAACAGTGTGAGCAAAGATACGGAGACAGGAGAGTCAAGGGTATGTTCAGGGAATTCTTCATGGTGTTGGGTGGCTGAAAAGGGGAGGGCAAGTGGAAAGATGTGGAGAGTCTGAGTTTATGAATATTGAATAAAATATTTCTGGCTGCGAGTACGTGGTCTTGTCCCAATGAATGTGCAGCTGTTCCTTCTGTCGATGCCTGCCATTCCTGGAGCCTGCAAAGTGATCTCCTTCTCCTGCAGGAAGATATAAAGGCTTGCTATTCTGCTCTTGAGACATTAGTGCCTTGACTCCACATTACTGGCAGGACAAGTTTGTACCTCCCAGGTTCAATATCAGAGACACATCTGCCCTTACAACTTGTAATTCCATGATGGAAAACAGGCCTCTGATCATAAATGTTCCTAAAGCCAGGCTCCTGGGTCACACTTGCTTAGGTAAAGGTGAAATAGAGTTAAGCATGGCTTTCTTATTGTTTTAAAATGTAGATTTTATTTTGTTCAGGTCTAGTGAGGCCAACAGATTGGAAGACTGCCATTGAAAAGATTGTTACTCACAGTTCTCAAGAGGAGGTGGGGGCACGCCATGCCATGGTGGGGTACACAGGGATGCACCAGAGTCATTCAGGAGGCAGAGGGACTGAGGGGAAAACATGGGAAAGTGCCTTTACTGTGGTTTCCATGGGAAGGAACAGATGAGGTAAGGTAAGCAAGTATAGGACTGGCTAGCCTGAATAATTTCAGCAGGTTCTGGGGCATATGAGCTGTCCCTAGATGTTTGGTACCTGGCCTGGGGTGATTAGGGCAGGGGAACAGTGGACCTGAATATGAGATCCTAATGGAGGAGGAGGTAGGGATGTGGGCTCTGGATTGGTTGGTTTTCATATGAAAGGCACATTTGCAGGTGAGCCCTTTATTTTTTCTAGGATTTGGCTGGCCCTGTGAGGGGCAGTCTCTTCTGGGTCATCAAGGCCACATAGATCAAAGCATCATAATAAAAACAAAAAGGCATGATTAATATACTTGTGTCCTTGATAATGCAAGAAAATTGTGCCCTTCAGGAATTTAAGGAAACTCTGGTGTTTCTAAAGCATGCGCGTGCGCATGCACACAGACACACACAGAGCAAAGCATGTAGAATTTCAGTATGGGTATTACATCACAGAGGGCTGCTGCACAAAGGCATATTCTTACCTGCTTGCTCAACACCAGGAATGAGACTTTCTTATGGCCAGAGGCGACTGATGCCATGGAACACCATGAACACACCCAATTCATCTTTTCAATATTGCTCAAGTAACTGTTTTCATAGAAGCTTTCAGAGTAATGTTCTTAACTTGATTCCTTCATTTACTATCACTTTTTCCTAAATGCACCCCTTCTTCCTGTATTCAAAAACAAGAAAGAAAAAAAAAAAACAAGAAAGAAAACTTGTGTTCACACAGTGCACTAGTACAAGCTGATGTCTCCTGTGGACTGGAGCTTGTATGTTGACCTCTGTCAAGTTGTTTAATTCTCGAGACGAATATTCACACCCTCATCTATAAGATGGAGAAACACGTATGTGGAGTTGCTCAGTAATTGTCCAGAGTTTTCTGCACAAGAGCCAGAGAAGCTTTTCCTGATTTTTCATATTGCCTCTTCGGGGACCACTTCCCTGAAAGACCAAATGGTTTTGGTCTATTTTTCCTGCTTGGATAGCTAATATCTCTGATGTTGGGCCTTTATCAAGTACTGCTCAAGTTTATTTGTTAGATCATGTTTGCAGGAAATCTTAAAATTTTGCAGTCAGAGGAGTGGCACATTGATCTGCTAGTAGAAATGGGAAATTTAGTCTCTCTCCTCTCATTCTCGCCCCAAATCTTTAACGTGTGTTATCTTTATCATGGTAAAGTACTTTTTAACGATTCCTACTGGTTTTCTCATAATGTATGAAGTAGTTAGCTAAATGCATAAACCCTGCTTTCCAGTTTGTCCCTGAACTTAATATATTTCAAATTATGATTTTAAAACTCCAGGATCATCTTTTAATAATAACCATCCAGAACTAAATTGTTTAACGTGATATTCTCCTTAGAGACTAAAGAGGAATTGATAGCTGCTCTAACAGCAATTTTGTACCTTTCATAAGTGTGTGTGTTTTATTCTCTCACTCAAGGCCTATTACTCTTTGCTAGTATGCTATTACCCAGGATTACTTAATTAAACATGACTTAAAAGTTTGCATTGTACTTTAAACTAGTGACAGAAATTGCTTAACATGATTTCTTGGTTATATGCTGCCTTTGGAATGGCAAGAAAGCAGAGTCAAGAAAATACATTCACTCTGTTAAATCTTTATTTATTTTCTAAGGAGTGAGAGAGCATTTTTATCCAAGTGGTGAGAACCTCCTGGAGTTGATTGACTTAAATTAGCTTGATTGCTTTTTATCAATTGCAGCTGCACTGTTTAGCATAAAAATGCAAAACATCTAAAAAGCATTTGCCTTGCAGCATACTAGAAAGATGTTTTTAGTTAGTTTTAAGATGTTTCAAATTTTTATTCTGCACAGATTCTCTGAGAATGTATCCAGAACGTATCTAGTTACAGAGAATTAGTACAGATATTGTAAACTTTGAGAAAATGAATTAAAGAAAATATGCTGTTTTATGAATTACATATTTAGAATTTGGGCTTTTTAGCTTTTAAATGTCTCTCTTAAGTTAAACAGTTCAGCAATATTTGTTGCAGTGGCCGAGCCAAGCAAACCGCTGCTAAACATTAAAAAACAGTCGTTGGAACTTTTCACATAATGAGCCATTTGGCCTTTCTTGTGGAGCTGTGACATGGTTCAGTGGAAACTGGCTGTTGTAAAGTTAGGTAAAACCAGCTTTGTCTTGAAAGCCTATGAATGAATTTCAGACTATCATCTCCGCTTTCTCCCTGGCTTTAGATAGTTTAGTAACAGTATGGCCGACTTACTGAATGTCTTGTGTGGGTGCTGCTGGGAGTGGTCTGCTCTGGAAGGCACTCCAGTTCTGTTTCTGAATCAACTGCTGTTTCTCTGATTTCCTCTTATTTGGCAGATATTTGCTCTTTGGTGTTTTTGGGCATTATCAACACCCAAATCAGAAGAAGGTGCACTCTCAGTTGATGAGAGAGAGGGAGTGAGAGCAGGGCAGAGAGAGGGGGGTGGAGAGAGAGAGCAAGGAGAGCAAGCTGGTTGCTTGTCTTCTTATTTTAGTCAAAAACCACCCACTAGTCTTGGTTGATAGAAAGTGAATTTCTTGCAGACTCTAGGACTGAAGACAGGACTTGAATTCATAGAATAGAGCTTCATGGACACACCAGGGGCATGTTCCTTCAGCATGAGCCCTGGGTTGCAATTCATACCTGAAAGACAAATTTTCCCTTTAAGTATGTTTTCTGAGTGGAATATCAACATTTCTTTGCTGGACATTATAGAAGTTCTGTGTGTAAGAATGGTACATGCCTACCTTTACTTGTCCGATTTTTCTCCCACTTTAAAAAGTGTAAAGAGTCATGCTCTTGGGTCTGTAATGAGGATATGAGGCTACATGCCCCCAGTTGGAGAGAGAATTGGAGTCCTGGAGTCATGGTCAGGCTGTGGGCTTCCCCTACCCCTGTGAAAGCAGTTGCTGGGTAACAATCAAAAGTGGCACAGGAATTCCACATGAACAGGTAGGGCCTCTAATAAAAGCAGATGCGTGTCCTGTACTCCAGAGGTAACCTTGGCAGATACGAGATTAACAAGCTGAAGGACTTTTCATTCTGGATAAGTCTCTGATTTATCGATTTAGATTTGTAGAATCAAATAAGCCTGTATTTGATGTGTCACATCATTCTGGGGAAATTTTTGAAAAATGTTTATCTGTTTCAATACTGGCTATGGGGCACTTTTCAAAAAATCCTTCTTCCCCCCACTTTTAATGTATTATTAATATGTTCTAATGATATTATTGATGTTTAAATCAATCACAAATTTAACATTATGATAGAATTTAAAAAATTATTTCCATATTCTCTTCTCATCTTTTTTACGCTGTGTTCATGCTGTTTATGTCGTAGTTGCTTTTATATATACCTAGAATTTAAGATTTCAAGTTTTAAAATTTAGCATCATTATTAAAAGTGTTCCTGTGTGATTATAAGACTCCTTATTTTTATTGTTAATCACATTGGGTGCCATGATTTCCCCAACCACACTTCTACTTTTGGTTGTTTCTAAAAATTTTCACTGAAACAGATACTATTTCAGTATGGATATCTTTGAATATTTGGGTTGTTGGATCAAAGAATATAACCATTTTTATGGCATTTCATGTGCACTTCTAAACTGCTCTTTAAAAATCTACCAAGTATAATGCCTCTGAAAGATACTGATACCAAATTCCCTACACCCTTGCTAGCACTTGGTCTTTTAACATTAAAATGTTCAGCATAGCATTATTATGCTTTGTTATGACTTTAATTATTAGATAGAGTTGAATGTATTTTAAATATATTTGTACACTATGTTTATGAGGGTATTTTCTCCATGAATCTCACATGGTGTATTCTTAGTATAATTATACATTAGAGATGGTAACTCTTTGTCTTAGTCAGTGCAAATATTTACTCCATTTTATTACTTATCTTTTAAATTTTCATTTTGTGAGTTTTCATCAAGTTTTTGGCTATAAATGGAGTTGACTCTGTCAACCATTTCTGATATCTTATTTTTTTGGTTCTCTAGAGGTCAGAGAAGTACTCTGTTCTAATTTCAGCTTATCGTCTATGCCTTGGTACTTGTTATTGTTATTTTAAATATTTGTTTGTTTGTAGCTTGCTCTTTTTAAAAGCATGACCCATGTACAAGATCAAAATAATTTATGCATTGAAGTTGAATGTGTCCCTGTCCATAGTTGTGTACCTTCATATTCTTCAGTTAGCAGTATGCCCAAAGATTCATTCCACCCAAAGAGATAGCTGATCTCATTCTTTTCAGTACTGCATCATATTCCATTAGTAGTATGAAGTGTAATTTAAGTAGCTAGCTTGACTTTATTTGAAAAACTAATTCTTTAAAATCTGTCCAGAGTCTATTTTACCATATATTGCAAAGTATAAATCTAAGGTCAGTCTTTCCATTTGACTAATTTATCCTAATGCAATTTATTTAAATGGTCTTTCTTTACTGTTCAATCTTGACTCAATCTTTATCTTATTTGCCATACATAATTGACTATTTCTGGGGGGCTGTCTTCCTGTCAGCTTGATTATTCATGCTATATCTTGCATCAGGCTCCTCTATTTTGTGTTCTAGATAGGAAGGGAGACTGCTCCCCTAAATCCAAATTTGCTTTTTCAGAATATTTGATATGCTTATCTGATTTTTCCCCAGTTTATTTCTAGCACCATTTTCTTTTCATTTCTAAAAAGAATCATCTGTGGGGTGCGTTCAGTCTGGAAGTTCTCTTGGGACAAATTGATTAAATTAAACAAATTAAGTGAATGATATATTCTGTATCCTATATCAGGTATTTCCCTAATTTTAGTATCTTTTATGATACTTATTAAGTTTATTCATATGTTCTTTATCTTTTGTTATTATAAAGTATATATTTATATGCAGTAGGTATATGTGTATATATGTATATTTGTATTCAGATCACTTACTCTTTTTTATAAGAATTATGAATTCAATTTTCATATTATAATGTTAAGACAAATAATGTTTTTATCCCTTTGTTGTCACTGTTTATTTTTTAAAAAACTTTTCATGGGTCCTTATGTAGTGATCAAACTTCAAAACAATATTAAATAATTTTTGCTTCTACTTTCTGAAGGAATGCCTAAATAGTTTTTCCAGGGCACTATGCTTTTTTGCTATGGTGATACTTTTCCTTAATGTTGGAGAGCTTCTATTTTCCTTTAAAAATGTTATGGGAATGAAAGTTGCATTTTATTAAGTATTAATTTATTGACATGAATATATAATATCAGTTAAAATGCTCATGGTTTTTCCTGCTTTGCTTATTATTATGACATTTCTATTAACAACAGTTCTTATGCTGAAGGATTCCAGGTGAAAGCCTGTTTTTTGTGCTGTGATTTCTAAAGTATTTTAAATTCCATATGCTAGTTTCATTTGAGACTTTTGCATCTATATTAATAAGGAATATTTTATACACACACATAGCTAGATGGGTTTTAAGATGAGAATCATATTTTTCTTGGTAGTATAAATTAACATTTTTTGCCATTCTTGAATAGTTTATTTAATATGGAAGTTATTTGTTCCTTGAAAGTTTGAAAAAATTCACCAGCTGTTGTCTTAGAAGGAGTAACTGTCAATTTAGGTGTTTCTCTTTGGGTAGGATCACATCTCAAGTTTCTCTCTTACTTTGTTTAGAATGAGAAGGTTGGACAATTACTTTTTTATTAACTATTTCGTTTTCCCAGTTAATTATGTTTTATTTAGGTAAATTTGGGGGGTATAGTTAAAAAATCAGAAAGGTGACTTTCATGATAAGGAGCAGTTTCCCAGTGTTTTAATCCTTGTAGCTGCCTGCATATCTTTAGAGTGAAAGCAGAGTATCAGAGGTGGACAGGGTCCTTGAGATGCCCTCATTTTTCAGATGAGGAAACTGGAGGATAGATAGGTTATAGGTTATGGCTTGACCAGAACACATCAGTGGAAGTGCATCTTGGGAAAAAAAGGAACTAGGACCTAAAACTCTTTAGTATTTTATTCAGGCTTCTTTCTGTTATACTCTGTTGTCTTTTGTGAACTGAGAAGATACAACAATGGATATGAGGGCTACCAAAATGTAGGGAGAGTAAATCTGGAATCCCATGTCAACCTTTAGACTCTTTAGTCTTTATTCAGGCTTCTTTCTATTATACCCTGTTGTCTTTTGTGAACTGAGAGGATACAACAATGGATATGAGGGCTACCAAATGTAGGGAGAGTGAATCTGGAATCCCATGTCAACCTTTAGAGCTTAACCTCTGAGTCAGAGATCACTGTATTAAGCTTGAGGATTTATGGTCCATTTTAAAGAACAGTTGGGAAGTTTAATGGACTGTCGTTTATATTAGTCAGCATTCTTGTGCTGGCAAGTACCTGGAACCCATTTCAAATTAGTTTAGGGAAAAAAGGGGATTTAGTGATTTGTACAATTGAGGATTTCAGGATTGCATTGACTTTAGACATGGCTGGATCCAGGAACTCAAACATTATCATTGCACTTCTTTTGTTTTTCCCTGCAACTTCTTTGTCTTTGTTCCTTTTTTGGTTGTATTCTGTAAGAAGTTAGGGCCACCAGTGACACTCAAATTATATCCTTCTATCTTTGCAACCACAGCAGAATAAAATGTGTTTCCTTATTAAGTGCATTGATGGTTCTAAGAAGGACTGTAATTGGCTGGGCTTAATCAACCACCTGATTATCTCTTATCCAATCACTGTGTTGGTTAGGTCACAGTCAGTGAAATATCTCTGGCAACCAAAGTAATTAAAAAGTAATCTTCTTATATAACATAAAGAATAGTTACAAGTCTCCAATTTATAAACAACAGCAACATTTCTCTCATTTTTTAAGAACACCCAGGGCTACTGCTACTCTATCCTTGTTACTCTCTGACCTCAGTGACTTTTTGTTCCTCATCTTTCTACCCTTTCAGCACTTAAAAAAAAAATCGTAGACCTAATCTTTGGGGCCGTTTTTATGTTCCCTCCTTTTCACATTGTCTCTGGAGTCCAGGAGGGCCCCAGAAACAACCCAGAGTAAGTAAAAGTTTGCTCCCACTTCAATGCTGGTACAAGTGGAGAGGAAGTGAAGAATAAAAATATTTATTATTTTGTCCAAGTGAAACATTAATAACTTTGGTCCCTTCTTCCTAATTGTAGACGTCCACAGAAGAGAATCTAACATTCTGGTTACAGATAAACATCTATCTTTTCTCCTCTTTCCACAGGGGCCAGTGTAATTTTCCTGTGCATCTGGAGGTACTGCCAGACAGCTTGGCAGTGTTCATTGTGATTCCTCCTTAGGAACTTTCCATCTAGAGAATAGGCCCTTCTCAAGGGTTCCACTCACCCTTAGTGCAAAAGGGACCATACTTTCTTAACAAACTGGATTCCCATAGAGATTACAGTAAAAACTAATATATAGTTTGGAATTTCATAAAGGAATTTTGAAAAGTTCTTTTAGTGAACTGAAATCATGTCTTGTAAGTTTCCTTCTGTATCAGAAACACCCAGTTCTGCAGTCCTGAATTGTACACTCGCTTTAAAATAACATGCTTGCTTTAGATCATTTCCCCATTTCGCTTTGATTTTGAGGTTGTATTTTAAGAGCAAGGACTTCTTTTGTCTGATATACCCTGATTCCATTATAACATGAGTCCAACAGTCCAGTAATCATGTTGAAGTGCCTGCCTGGGCTTTTGCTAGTTTATCCCTCAGTCAAAAGGATGTGAGGACATCCTCTTGAATTGGTCCACTGTTCCACATTGTTACTGAGGACTGTCTGGATTGTTGCAGCTGCCTCCTAACTGGTCTCCCTGTTGCTCCCAATGCCTCCTCACAGTGAGCCTGTTAACATGTCAGTCCAGTCTTGTTTCTCTTCTGCTCAAAGCCTCCCAGAGGCTCCTCATTTCACCCAAAGTACTCACAGTGACATCAGGCTCTTTTCACCCTCACCCTTAGCCTATAACTTCATGTCTTTGTCACCTAGCCCATGTCCCCTTGCTCACTCCACTCCAACCACACTGGCCTTCTGGCTGTTCCTCCAACATGCCACTTTTGATTTTTTGTAATGGTTCCTTCTACCTGGAACCCTTTTCCTTGGGCTCACCACATTGCTAACTCTCTTCATCTCATTCACCTTCTTAGTGAGGCCTGCACTGGCCACCTTATTTAAAATTGCAGCCCCTTCCAACTGCAGGATTCCCCTTGCCCTGCTCTATATAATTTTATAGCCTTCTATAATTTTAATTACTTGCTATATTCACCATTTATTGTCTTTCTCCTCTCCTTTTCCTTTCTCTTTAACTGAAAGCTATTTTGTTCACTGATATTCCTAAGATCTAGAAAATAGTAGAACAAAGTAGGTACCCTATGAATATCTTTAAATAAATGAAGTTCTTTATGGATGTTTTAAGATACAGTGCAGCTGGGTACTTAAACTTTGGTTCAAAATCCCAGATACGTCCTAAAATATAACTCAAAAAAAAATCTAGCATCTCATATGACCCAGTCCTGTCACATTTAAAGACACATAGCCAATAACTACAGAAATTAAAAAGTAATTCGATTCTGTTGATTTCCCTAAAATATCACCAGCTGAATTTATTACAACTTATTTTAGTGAGGGAGAATACCACCTTGACAGAGCCTTTGAGGCTTCTCAGGAGGGGGAATTAGAAGTGGAATATTTATAGGACTTTAAGGTTTGGGCTCCAGTGGTTTAAGATGACTCTTTCCGGCATTACTAATTGGAATTGGCCAAAGTTTGTTATAATAATTTAGAGCTGGTAGACACAGCAAAGTGAGGGTCTTGAAGAGAGTCATGATAAATAACTGGTTGGTAAGAGAATGGTTTGACTAGGTGAATAGATTTTTGTTTCCAATAAAAGTGGGAATTTCTGGAAGCTAATGGTGAACTTATGTATTGGTTTCCAGCCTTGTCTTTTCTGGGAAAAGATTTCCTGGAACAAATAACCAAGATGTTGACATGGGGGTCTACAGTCATATTGAAGTTATCGTGACAAAGATAGTCTCAATTCTCAATCCTTTACTTGTGACTTGTTAAAGGAGATGCAAAGTCGTTTATTCATCAGTTTGATTGTTTGCTAATTAAACAATCTGCAAAATATTTATTGATTTCCTACAGTGAGTCGACACCAGGCTAGTAGTGCAGCAGATCTTCCTATCAACCATTCTTTCCTTTTATCCCAGGTGCCTTCCTTAACTTACTCAGCTATTCTATATCTTCTCTTTTTTAAAATCCCTGCAAACTCCTTTTGTTACCAAGCTCATACAACATTTTGGAATCTTTCCCCCTCTCCTCTCCTGCCCCTTTAAAAAATATATATATATTGACTTTTAGCTTTTTCTTAGCTTATTCCAGAGTTTCTCAACCTTGGAACTACTGATATTTTGAGCTGGATAGTTCTTTGTTGTGGAGGGGCTTCCCTGGATTCTGCCTACTAGATGTTAGTCACACTCCCTTATGCCCCAATTGTGACCATCAGAAATGTGCCAGACATTGTCAGATGTCCCAAAGGAGTCAAGATTGCCCTCACTGGTTGAGAACCACTAGCTTAGTCCATTGCTTGGATTTTGTGCAATGAAGGGAAGTGTGAGAGCTGACCCAGCAAGTGAAAATTAATCTCTCCTAGAAAGAAGAGGGAAGGTTGTGTCTGTACACACGGTAATACTTTGGCCCAGTACATCTTTGCTGAGTGATCCTTCTCAAGAGCATCTATGATCATGCCAGTGCCCGTGGCCATCAGGATAGAATCCACAATATGGCTCAGTTCATCTTTCTCATCTCTCCACTGTCGCCCTCCCCAGCTCTGTCAAGTGAACTCTATAGGCATCAAACTCTTTTTAGGTTCTCTAACCAGTACTCGATCTCCTGCCTCCAGAATTGAGGGATTTTCTGTCTCAAATGATTCTCTCCCTTTCACTGACCTTTATTCCTTCAGTCTTAGCTTCAATATCTCTTCTTCCAGGCAGCTCTCCCTACTGCATCCTAGTCTAACGTAGGTGATCCCATAGCACTCTGTCCCTTCTCTGTCATAATAGGTAGTCACGATTTACTGGGATTGCTTATTTAATTGTCTATCTTTCTTGCTAGGTTATCATTCCAATGAAAAAGATAGGACTATCTCATACACCATTGTTTATTTCCTCAGAACATGGAACTGGGTCAATTTTGACAAAAAAATTTGTTAAATAAATTTTTAAAAATTGAGTTAATATACCAATTTGGTGAATAATGCATATGTTTTTGACAAGTTTTCAGTTAAAGTCTAAAAAACTACCAACTACTTATAGTATTAATGGGTTAATTGGAAGAAGAAATTCAACTAATTTCCTCCCCATCCTTTTAGAAGTTCAGAATTTCAACATATCAATAAAAAGGACACAGTATTGTGTATTATTCTTTGTCTTATTGTAAATTCAAAGTAAAACTTTTCTTAGGAAAAAAAGAAGCTGTTATTAACAAGCTATTTCTGCTGTTCTTTTAAATGAAATGATCTTAATGTTTAGCATAAATTTTATAAGTTGGAAGCCTACAAGTTGTATCCAGTCCACAAGTTGACTTTTCTGGGCTCACCCACTGTTCTTTTTTTTTTTTTTTTTAATAAGGAAATTTTAAAAAGTTGTTAGAAATGAAAAAAATCAGGATGTCACATAATAGTGTAGATTTCTAGTTTCTCTTAAGTGAGAAACTAGAAATTTCTAGTTTCTCTTAATCTAGCACTACCATGATTTTCTCCTGGCACCCTTGCACAGGGTTGGGACAGTGGCTGCCCCTTGAGATGAGGTGTGTGCTCCCCATTTCTCTCTGTCCCCAGCCAGCCAGAGGCACTCTTTAGTGTCATTGGCCTGACCTCCTTGGTGTTTAACTTGTGACTCCAGTATTCAGTCTACTTTGTAAGTGAAATTAAGGGAGGGAAAGGTTAGCCAGTGAATGTTTGAATAAAATATGAGTGTAAGAACATCCAGGTGACAAGGATCTGGTAACAATTGTTATTAAAAGTGCCTGCCCATTTTACTGGATCTGAAGTTTAATTCTGAAAGGAAGCCCAACAAAATCCATTTTTATGCTACTAACACCAACACAGGTTGCAGAGGATGTGGGGAAGCTGTGAGGCTTCTTTGCTGAGACATACTTAGTCTACTTTCCTTAGCTCAGCAGGTCTGAGCAGAGATATCTTAATTCTTGCCTCTGAGGCACAGAGCAGCTCAGTTTCCTCTTGCTGGGTGGAGTATTTCCAACTTAGGACACTTTCTTCTCCAATGAATAACTTCCTCCTTTATATATTGGGACAGTAAAACTACAGTGGCTCCTCTGGGCCCTGATGGGGGAGGCAGAAAAGTTGAGTTGTTGAATCCTGTTTGTCACTTACGTCCTTCAGATCCCCTGGGGTCCAGACTATTCTGATGGACAGATGAGGGTCAGTTCTGAATTCTAGCCAGGTCGGGGGGGGGTGGTGGTCATGGGATAAGTCCTTCATTTTTCTGAGGCGAACTTTTCTTCTCTGAAAACAGGAGAAATGATACTCTTTACCTCATCATCATACCTGTAGGCTGGCATGCAATGCTTAAGGCTTTCGATAATCAGCAGTAGGTTTTATTATTATTACAGTGTTGTTGTTTTAAAGAGGGACTAGAATGAGCCCTGAAAAAGCATACAGGAATAATGAAGGCATATATATGAATAATGTGAACTCTTTGAAGGAAAGCAGTCTCTTTCTTTTTTTTAAAAAAATTACAATATTATTGTTATTGTCCATTGTGTAAGTGCTCTTATCTTTATTGGTGACTAAAAGCAGCTCTTGTGGTGTCTGTTTTCCTGAAGTGTGAAAAAGATTATAGAGGTGCATGCTGGAGGTCCATGTGCCCACAGCTCGAGGAGTGTAGGACCTGCTCACTCATCTCCCATCACATCGGAGTATGGCTGCTTTTCAGAGCAGGCATCATCCTATCCAATGAAATAGATCTTTATTTTCACAGTCTTTTCAGAGATTAGAAAGAGCAGAATTTCATTCATCATTGCCTGGAAAATAACTTTGCATTCAGAATTGTACCAAGAAGAGAAAAACAGGAGGCATCTTTTCCCCTCCATAATTTGATTTACTTCCAAATTTCTGTGTAGAGGACAATTGTCAGAGGTAAGAGAATGAGTTTCTAGACTCCATTCCTTGTAATTCCATCTTTTTCATAATTTTTATAGCATGTGCAATCGTGAAGTAACCAAGAGATTATTTTTCAGCTCTTATTTTACCATGATTCAAGCAAAAATATATTGCAACTTAATAATGTTAATGAAAGTAACTTGTGATGACAGGGAATACATAGAAAGGAATGTCATGGAAGCATACCTTAGCCCTGATCTTCTGAGGGAAGATATTTCAGAAAATGTCTTTTTTTTAACGTTCATAGTGATTCTTATGAGTATGAGAAAATTTGACATTTGAAAAAGGTAAATTTTGTAGGCTCCTTTGTATAAACAATGCTTAGAATTGTTAGCAATCAAAATGAAAAAAATCTCCTTCCAGTGGGATTACTCTAACCCACTTTTAGTATGTGGCCATTTTGTCAAGTGTAGATTTAAATCATACTGCTGCATTATGTGTGGCCATGTAAGCGTCTAAGGGCATCTTCTAAATGTTATGTTTCCAAGACCTACCACTGTGCGCTGGATTTGGAGTGCTTAGTCTGTACTTGCTCAGTGGTCCAGAGGGCATTTGTTCAGTCCGATGTGTTCTGCAAAAGGTGCTGGGTTCTGGGTAGGAAATGGGAAAACACTCAGACTCTGAGCTTAGCTATCAATACATATGAGAGTTTGCTGAATATAGAATATAATATTAAACTTACATTTGAAAAATAATATTATTCTAGTGCAGCATTTTCCATAGTATGTTCCCTGGGATATTAATAGGATGTTATAAAAAAAAAAAAGAGAGCATTGGAGTTAAGTAAGTTCGGGAAATGCTGATTAACCAAAGTTAAAGTGGACTTCACAGAGTGTTCTGCAAATTCCAGAAAGAGGAGTTCCCAAATTAATTCTACTTTGGAACATTTCTTCCCCCACTCCCAGTCCTATTTTCCCCAACGAGAGTACTTGTAGAACTGGTTTTCTCTGGAAATACTTTTTGGAATGCTTGGATTACACATAATAATAAATTACCACAAACTTGGTTGTTTAAAACAATAAAAATTTATTGTCTGACAGTTCTGGAGGCCAGTTATCCAAAATCAAGGTGTTGGCAAAGCTGTACTCCTTCCAGAGGCCCTAGGGGAGAATCCTCCTTTGTCTCTTCCAGCTTCTAGTGCTCCAAGCATTCCCTGACTTGGGATAACTCCAGTCTCTACCTCCATCTTCAGTGGCCTTCTTTCTCTTCTACTGCCTGTGAGTCTTTTATGAGGACTTTTATTGTTCTATTTAAGAGCCACCTAGATAAACTAGGATGATCTCATCTCAAGATCCTTAATTACATCTGGAAAGGCCACTTTTTTTCCAAGTAAGTTCACATTCACAGGTTCTGGAATATGTGCACTTCTTTTTGGGAGCCACCATTCAACCTACTGCAGATACTAAATAGATTTTTCAAGATCGGAGATACTTAAGAAACTCCATAAGCAGCTAAGGAATTCAAACTTAAAGGACATGGGACACAAACATATTTTATCCAGCAACAGATGAATTGCTCTTAGTGAATGCTTTGGGGATAGGTGGAAGTGTTTGTGCATGTTTCTGGTCATTTGTGTGCTTACCCACAAGATCCAAAGTGCCTGGTGAGAAGAAAGTCAGGAGGGAAGAAATGCCCTCCTCCATGCTCTACTTCTAAATCTACAGAAGAAATTGGGACCATTCTGGTTAATGGTGACAGCTTCTAAAAGACTCAAATTCTGCTTTCTACGTGGGCATAAAGGAATCTGGCAATATGTCTGTCCTGATAGCATCCTTGCTCATCTTGTCTTTTGTATAAACTTGCTTGTATTTGAAATGCAGTGGAGTGGCAAGCTCACTTGGTGCATTTGGTTTCTTCATCATCAGAATGTTGTAGTTTCTAGACATGTTTTTCCCCTTCTGTCTCAGACAGTACTTCCTTTTAGATTACTGCTCTCATTTCTAGGTATTTCTTGTGTTTCAGCTAGATAGGATGCTGTCAGCACAACCGCACCCCCACCCCCTGCTGGTATAGCTGGTAATTGTGAAAGATAGGGCTATGATTTTTACTTATTTTCTATCTAAGACACTTCTATTTGTAAAACTAAATGTGATGCAAATTGCTGTCTGTATCCCCCCTTATACTGCAGTGAAAATGCTTACTGTTTAAATGCATAAGTGCCTAGTGACCAGGTTTGCTTATAGGATATCAGGCTGCTCAGAAATAACTGTCCCTTAGTTTGTGGGTGGTTTGATGGGTTCCAGTATTGTAGAATGTGAACCAACAAAATGGAATCATAAAACCATAGAATGGAAGATTTGGAATTGGATCAGTAAGTTCAATTTCCTCATTTTACAGATGTGAAAATGGTGGAAACTCCCAATCACCAATTGTTACTCTTTGAGCCACTCACTTATGATTTCTCTCATAAAATAGTAGAACTCTGAACAAAGAAACCACTGCTGGAAGAATAATATAGTAGGATATGATTGATTCATTGCACACATGGTAAATTGATTTACACACACACTCAACAGATACATACACATACACACACTGAAAATTTGCAGGATGAAACATATTTTCTGTATCAAAATGTTCCCTGCCATAATAGTGTGTGATCACAGTAGATATTTTCAGGAGCAACGATGGTGAACCCAGAAAGAGATGGCTGTTCGTTTTCTTGTAGGGAAAAAAATGACCAAAGAATGTATATAACATGAGCTTAATTTTTTAAGCATCATGACAGTTCTTGCTTCTGGCTTAATTGATTTTTGTAACAATCTTGCTTCTGGCTTAATTGGTTTTTATAATGATCATCTTCTTCACTCCTGGAGCTCAGTTTATTTCCAGCTCCATGTTCCTTAGTAACAAAATGCTTTCAAGTTGGAAGAGTCTGTAACAAGTCCCAACAGAGAAACAATTGCTTGCTTTGGCCAAGGTAAATTTGCACAGGGTTTGGTGTTACCACCCTTTTCACAATCATTTATGCTCTACCTAAAAGTCAATGATGTGAAGCCTCAACTTGGCTTAAAAGTTAAAGTGTTTCTAAATTCAACACACACCCTACTGGGATGTGTTAAGGTGGAACTTTAGTAGTGAACCTTTTTTTCCTTCAACTATTTGTATGTGTAAAAGATGTTTCTGAGTATCTTAAGATAGGAGAATTGTTTTCACTATTTTAAAAAGCAAATCGATGAAAACTATTTCTGTAGTAAATATTTGGCTCATGTTGAAACATCATAGCATAAGACTATGTAGATGGAATGGTGTGTGTCTGTGGGCGACATTTTTCAGAATTTTATTATTGATGACTTTTTGTTCAGGGCATTTTAGACATGAATGGAAAATAGAGCTATTGTTTGCTGCCACATGTTATATTATTACATATGTTACATATTACACATACATACGTATGTAATATGTAGTATATAATATATGGCAGCAAATAATATATGTTATAAATTATTATTTATATATAAACATCATTATATAGTATATAGAATTTAACATATAATATGTAAACATAGATATAGTATATGAGTATATATAATATGCAAATATATAAATCACAGCTCTAACATGTTAGCCTGGAGACTCCTCAGAGCATCTATGTTTTCACCTGTAAACAATGCCCACCAATACCAGTGTGTCAGAAAGGATAAAATACGTATCATAATTTTGCAACTTTTATCTTTTTTTGCTTCATACTGTATTCTTCTTGACTCCTGTGGTTGTTATTTATGGTGTTCAAATATTTCCAACTTTCTTCTTTCTGAGCTTGATTCATAGTGGGTCTTTTGGAGTTTGGTAGACATGTGCTCCAGTCTTGACTTTGCCATCTATAATCTGTGTGGCTCTAGTCTTGTAAAATGGAGAGCAATAATTCTCCCTGTCTCAAATGAGCACATGGAGCTGCTTCACAGGTGTTAGCTAATGTTAACATTGTCGTTATCAGTGATAGCTGCTAAAATATAACATAAAGTACGCTAATGACTAAATTTACTAATCATATATGGATTATGGAATGTATAATTATCATGATAATCATAATTTATGTTGCTATTCACTATTAAACAACAGCCATTGTTCATTGATTGTTGCTACTTTCTTAGTGCATTTTAATGAAGCACCTTGCAAGTCATGTTTCAATTAATCCTTGTGGTATTGGAAGTGCTATTATCCTCATTTTATGGATGGGAAAACTAAAGTGTTGAGAGATTGTATCATTCTCTTGGTCATGGCGAGTAAGTGGAAGGTTAAGATCTTAATTTGAGAAGTTTAGCTCAATAGCCCCTATTACTCTTCCCTGTCTTTGAACAATGTATTTTGCCTTAGCTTACAACTGGAGTTGACTAGTGTGTTAATTTAATCCTTCTTTTTATCACTTATGTAACTGAACATGTAGTAGGCATTTAATAAACTCTTATTTAGTTGCTTATACGTCATTCCAGAAAAATTCTGTGTACACACAAACAAATGTTCTTCTCTTATTCCCAATTGGAAACATATACATAATGAGACACACATTACATTTTACTTTTGGCTTCCACAAAAATTTTCTGCAGTTTGCATTTTGTCTTTTTTTTCATGAAAATATTTTAATTTGTATTTAATTTTATTTGTCTAGCTTTTCCTTTATGGCATCTGAGTTTTTTCTCTTGCTTGGAAAGAATCCCCATACTTGAAAAATAAAAAGGACTCCAATATTCTAGAATTTTTATGGTTAAATTGTTTTACATGTAACTCTTTTTTAGGAATTCATTTTTGTCATAAGGAGTTTGATAAGTTTTTACCTTTACTATTATTTTTCTAAATAGGTAGTCAGTTTTTAGCCATTATTAATTAAATAATCCATATTTTTTTCTACTGAATCTTGTACCACTATCATCATATACTAAATATCTGTAAGTATGTGAATTTATTGTGGATTTCTTCTGTCTCTTTCTTTCTGCATCAATACCAAGCTGTTTTAATTACCAAAGCTTTAAAATATGTTTTAACATCTGCATCACTTACCTCCTGGCATCATGAAAGTTTGGGGTAGATGATGACCTTAGAGGTCATTGAGCAAATTTTGTTGGTTTATAGAGGAGGCAGATGAGTTGCTAAGAAGCAGGTGACTTCCCTGAAGTTTCCATCCACAGGTGCTGGCACAGCCAGAAATGAACTTGGGATGTAGGCTGGAGTGGATCCTGAACTAGAAGATGGAGCTTTAACATAGTCTACCACTTTAGCCCTAAGAGCCCTCAGAGCTTCAGTGTTTTTACTTATAAATAATACCTACCTCACGGGTGGCCCCTGAGGAATGCATAAGACATGCTGGCACATCACCTAACTTACTGCTAGCCACAGAGAACATCTCAAATGAATTTAGTTGACTCTGCAGTAGGGCCTTCTGAATCTAATCCAGGGGTGTGTTCCCATTTCACCACACTCAAACATTTCATATCCATGTCATGCCTTAAAAATTCGATGGCTAAAAGATACTTGAGAACAATCTTTTCTAAAAGGAGAATATTGTTATGTGTTCTTAGAAAACACAGGTTCTGTGGTTAAACAGATGCAGGAAAAGGTGGGTCAAATCAAGTTAAGTAAGATCTTTGCTCTGGGGCTTCAGAACCTTTAGTATGATCATATCTACCGTAAATCAGTGGGGCTCCCGTGTTTCTCAAGTTAGCTTTATCATAGAAAACAAACCTCCACTCCCCATTTAATTTTTGCACAACACCCAGAGGGATTTTTAAAAAACAAATACTCTTTACTTTAGAGAGGTATGTCTCACACTTGGGAAGAAATTCCTTTTAAAAGAAAAAAAAAAAAACATTATGAACACCAAATATTGCTTTATGTAATAATTACTACTTATGTTATTAATTAGGTGCAAAGATAAGACTAGGCATAGCTCTTACAGAAGTATGAAACCAAAATTACACAATAAATGAAAATGCAGTGTCAAAGCGTATAAAATTTAAATTAATAATACTAACTTTATATGGAAAATGATTGTGTTTGCTGGACATAAATTTACACTTGATATGAATATGGTGCCAACCACTATGGATCAGAAGCTAGCTCAGAAGTCTGCATAGTGGCATGCTATGTGATAACCTAGTTTCCTTACTGATCACTGTTTCTGTAGTGCTGATAAACTCCTTGTTTGCATGTTCACCATGATGTCCCACGGCCAAGATTTGGAGGGATTATATAAAAAAATTAAGAAGTCCTTCTGTGCTTTCTTCCCGTTTCATCCCAAAGGAAACCTCAGTAGAAACACAAAGGCAGATATTGAGATTTCTTAACAATCTTGTTCATAAGGGGTTATTTACACGATCTAGAATTAAGTTCACTTTAACTTTTGAGATAATCTCAAAAAGAAAAGACAACATAAAACTAATAGATCATTGAACACAGGTCCCCATCCTCCAAGAGTATGGGCCCTGATTTGAGAGCCATGACTTTAAAATATGGGTTTAATTCTCTTTTAAAATAAAAGGACTACAGTTCCTAATTTGTTAGTCATTTACAAACATGTCAAGCATACCTGGATGGAGGTATGCTTATTTGGATTTATTAAAAAGCACTGACCCTGAGATCACAAAGTTATTACTTGATCTTGGTACTAAATTACCCATGATTTAAGTTCTTTGGGCTTCAGTGATAGTTTAGAAAGTTCATGGCATATCTAAGTAGGACCAATATTTTAAAAATTTTATGTTAAGATACATTTTCATGTTTAAATTTGATGTGCTTACTTGGAGAGAAAGTACAAGGTGAATGATACATGGTGTTTTCTCAAACTTGTTTTTTTTTGGTAATAGTGTTTTGAAGATGGACTTTTCAAATGTTAGGAGGTACTAAGATTGATAGTTTTGCAAATTGGTTTTAAGTATTTAGAATTTATAACTATCATCATGTTGCAAAATAATATTGACTTTGGAATGGCTTACTTCCTTTTGTAGTAATTCAAAAATATTATGACAGCTATAGTTTTATAGTGAGCATAAAAACCAGTGAGGTAAGTTCAGTGAGGTAAGGTTAGTGTTGGAAGTTTTATTAACAAAAACTTTAAGTATTAACACATGAGTTACAATTCCCATGTGTTTTCAGAAATTTTCTGGAACCGAACTGAACATTAAATTTTGAACTTTGGACTAGTCTCTTAAAACCACCTAATTTTAGTGTAAGAAGTAGCCAAAAACTTAAGTATGAAAACAGGCTTTATAAAGTTGGCTGGGTTATTAACCCACATATGATATGAATTCTTCCATGTAGGTGATATGAAGCACTCTTTACCCAGCATTGTTTTCTTCAAGTAGGTGGCATGTGGGAGTTAGGTGTAATTTTTTGACGGGTAGGTAAGACAAAAATGCATCTTTACAACCTGAAAATCTCAACTGTGTTATTAACAAGCTGGTGATTGTAACTGAACTTTTATAAGCACAGCATGTGGTTATGCAATACTAAATATCCCTGAATTTTATTTTTTGAATTAAAATTGTATAAGAGAATAGACTTATAAGTTAAGAGTAAGGCTATTGTAAATTATGAAGCAATCTATAATACAGTCATTATTGTTTTTCATTGTGCTATTTAAATATCTTAAAGTATAATACAGGTCCCCCCCGCCCCAGTCAAATGTGTAAATTTTGGGTTGCTGGATGAAAGCCAGCACACAGAATTGGGATTATCTAGTCCTTCTTTCCCCCGTCATTATCACTCCACTGACTCCAATGATCAACCCGAGGGTTAATACATGATTGACATTAACTAGCCACCTTGAAGAGCTTAAGAGCATAATTGAAAAGACCAAATCTCTTGTTACTCATGACTGTGCAGGGGAGCAAGTCCTAACTAAAGATTGAAAACCAGGGACCCTTTTAGGAAAGGGATTTCTCTCAGTCTTCAGTTGTATAGCTGTTCGTTTCTTACAAGTTTTTGTTAGCTTGATCTCAGTGGGAGTAAATGCATCTAAGTGAGAGTAAATCTGTAAATATGCAGAAGATGTCCTAATCAGTCTTCTTGAAGAATGTTGATATAACTACAGGACTGCTCATCCACAGTCCTGTAGGTTATATTCTAATTCAGGTTCTGTTGTCTCAGGAGCTTCCAATTTATACAGCCATTTACCTTGTGGATGTTTCCTAGCATCTCAAGCTACATATACCTAGTCCTGAACTCTTATTTTCCTACCTTAAGTCTGATTCTCCCCAGTCTTTCCCAGAACAGGCAATAATTCCACTGTCTACTCCAGCCTGTTACCCAGGGGTTCCCTTTGATTCCTTCCTTTCTTCCATCCTCATATATACAAACCCTTACCTCTCCCAGCTGTCTGCTGATTGTATCTCAAAATATGTCTCAAACACAGCCATGTTCTCCTTCTCCACCACCTCCATCCTAGTTGTGGTGGCTGCTGTCTCTCCTCCAGTTGACAGCCTGTTCCTGACCTCCATCCCCACCCCCTAGTGTCTGTTAATAAACAGTGTCAAATTGTCCCATTATTGGCCAACAAGAAGACTCTGTTGGTCTTCCATAGGTTCCTTGCTTTCTGGTTCAACAAGATATTCCATACTTACCTTATATTTCTACAGATACAGATCTGAAATCAATCATTGCTACAATAAAACTGGTTTCTTTCATTGAGAAATGGTTTTAAGTGACCGCATTTGAGGTGGGTGATCATTGCTATTGAGGTGGTCATTTTTACCTAAGCCTTTTTAATGGACAAAGCTAGAAAATAATATTTTAAAAGAGAAAATACATCATGTGTTCATACTTATTAGTATTACAAGACTCTTTTTTAAAGACCCAAATTTACTAAAATCCAAAATTATCTTGAAAGCAGTGGAGCAAGTATAAAGTACAATTTACTTAAAGGTCAGTAAAGACCACTTAATGTTCCAATATGGGACAGTAAAGAGTAGCCATCAGTTAACTAAACCATTTTATTGAATACCAAGGGGTCAGCTCAAGTCTAATTTATAATAGCTGATAGACATTTGCTAAATCATGAATTTTATTATTTTGTATGCACACAAACACACAATATACACTTTTACCAATAAACACAGGTATCCACAAATTAGCCTTTTGTTATCCCAGCTTTTTTTAATAAGGCTTTTACATAAGTTCTTAGATTTTGTATTTGTATTACTTTCCCTCTTAACCCTAAAAATCATGTTTACTAATGATATTTATGTAATACTTACTTGCTCTACCTCAACTCCAGCTTCTCAAATACATGGTTCAGTAAGTCATGACCTGATGGTCTTGTTAAAAGGCTGTATCTCTAACTTAGGACAATGCCTGGCACAAAATCAATTCTTCATATTTGTTTAATGAACAGATGAATGAATAATTTTAGTTCCTGGAGATAAAAAGGGTACCTGCAGAGAAGAGAAATCTGAAACCAAAATAGCTGCAGAAGTCAAAGAGTGAAAAGATGTAACCCAAGCATAGGGTAAGAGATGGACATACCTTATCTGTATAGCTAGTTTTTCATGGTGCAGTTGCTGAAGGTCATTTTTTTCTGGAAGACAACTTTTGCTATAGTTACAGATTTGTGTGAAATAGTTTTTAAAAAGCAGTGATTATTCTGCATTTTTCTTTTTAACAAGACTCCAGAAAGATCTTGGCTAACTGAATCGCCAAGCCAATTAGGTAATTCTCTTTGTAGAGATCAGTAGCCTCTGATGCTGAAAGAAGGGAAGGCTGTAGGACTCCTGCCCCAATACCTTGCCCCCAGGTAGTATGTCATAGTCATACAGTCTCTCTGAGTGCTTCTTGAAGTTCCACCTCTCTGTCCTTTTGAGACTGTAAAAGGTTCATGCTAGGTCAATGTGATGATATTTTTTGTGGCAAGGCTCAGCCAACCTTGTTTGCTGTTGGTCCAGAATCCTTCCTGAAGTGTCTCTATGCAGGGGAGATCAAAATCTAAGAGTTAAAACTTTTGGGCTTACTAGAATCATAGACCTGCAGTGTCCAATATGGTAGCTATGAGCCACATGGGGCTATTGAACACCTGAAATGTGACTAGTTTTAACTGAGATATGCTGAAAGTATAAAATAAATGCTGGATTTTTAAGAGAATACTAAAAAAGTATAAAATATATTATTAATATTTTATATTGATTACATCTTAAATAATATTTTTGATATCGTGGGCTAAATGTATTATTAAAATTAGTTTTACCTGTTTCTTTTTACTTTTTAAACTTGGCTGCTGAAAAATTAAAAATTACAGATGGGGCTTGCATCGTATTTTCATTGGACACACTGTCTTAAATCTTGTTTCTGGAAGGGTAAGGGTGCCCGTGCAACGTTTCTAGCCAATCCACACATCTCAAACACCACTCATTTCACCAAGAAAAGAATCACTCCTCACATCAATTATGTTAATTGACCAAATTTCAGATATTCATCAAATACAAAGAATATTGAGGCTCTTTTGGTAGCTAACTCTGGCATGTCAGCTTTTAACTGAAGTCTTTCATAGACTAATTAACTACCCCTGGAAAGTTTATTCACAGTTAGGAAATACACCCATCTGCTCACCCACCCAGACACCCTCTTCACATAGACACATGGATCATACTGTGTATACTGAAATATTTTAAAGTAAATGACAGACAATATAACACTCTGGTACATGTTAGAGCACAACATTTTATTTGCTGGTTTTCCACTTTTCCTGAGGGCTGTTGATTAGCAACCTTTATTGCATTCCTACAGTATATAAATCACAGGGTTAGAGGCTGTGGAAAGCAGAAAAATAAAATATAATAACAATAGCAAAAATTTATTGAGTGTGTCTAGGTGCTAGGCACTGTGCTAAGTGCATTACATATGTTATTTAATTTAATCCTTGAAATAACTTGATGAATGAGGTTGTCTCATAATCCTCATTTTGGTTATAACACTTTAATTTTGTTCCCTGATATTCGGAAGGCCTGTGGGTAAGTCCATGGCCACTGCTGCGAGTTGCTTGAACACCTATATTTGCAATGCAGAGACTGCAAAACAGGTTTGTCTGCTTGAGCCACTTGATAAAATCTGAAGTTCAAATCCATGCACTTAAGGAGACTCTTCCTCTTCGATCTCTTTCTCTCTTCTCCCCAAGGTCTTGATTTTTAACTTCTGTGTTAACTCCCTAGGCTTCTGCTACTTCTTTTTAGCTCTGTCCTTTACTTTCTGTCCCTTTTCCTCCTTCTTTGGACTTGGGGTGAAAGGCCAGGAAAAGTAGATTTTGAGGTCTTACACATAGAAAGAGCAGAGGGAGGTACAATGGCCCTATTTCATTCAGGTTCATGGTAACCTCTAAGACAAACCTTCCTAGTTTTAAGGTGCCCACTTTTTAGCAAAACGAAAGCAAATTATTATAATAATTGATGAGTGGTTTAACACATCGTACTGGAAGTCGAACCCCTGTTGGGGATGGTAGGAGAGGAGGTTGGAGGTTATCCTGCTTCTCCTGGTCACTTGAGGATCCCGATTTATGGAGGTTCTGCCATGTTGTAGCTCTACCTTCAAGATCTCTGAGGAAGGGAAAGGGTATGGGGATGACACAGGCAGGAAGTGATGTATGCTGTTTCTGCTTACATTTCATGAATAAAACACATGGCCCCATCTTCCCACAAAGGGGCTGGGAAAGGAAATCATCCCTGTGTTCAGGAAGGAAAGGAGAATTGGATGTGAGTGAGAACTAGTGGTTACTACCACAGCAAGTTTTAGATTTTAGGTTATTTTTAGTGTTTGTGTCTTTGGAGGCTGTGTACATTATGCATACTTACAACTTTGAAACTTTCTCCCCATTTGAATGATTGCAAGTTGAATCAAATTCAAATATACTCTTAACCCAAGTCTACTATTAGGAAAAACAAACAAATGAAACTGAATGGGAAGTAAAACTATATTGGAAGCGTTCGTGTGTGTTCCAGTTTCTTTTTCTTTTAAAGTTGTTCTTTGTGATAGCATGTTTATTCAGTGCCTGAAGTGTTGTCAAGTAAGTAGTATTTAATCTGTGAAAATTTTCAAGTGGCCCCTTTTTCTTTCTCAAGTGTTTTTTTTTTCTCTCAAGTGTTGCTGTAGTCATTTTAAGATTGAAATGAACCATTTGATTAAAAAAATTATTTATGGCACATCAAGTAACACTTGGTATTTTGTCACAACATTGAAACCATTTGTGAAGGCCCATGTAAAATATGAAAGAAAGGTCAGAAGGCTTATGTATAGGACTTCTAGAAACATACCTCACCATTGGAATTGGTTATAATTCCTGGGTGCTGACATGAAGATTAATAATGTTTAACTCTGATTTTGGCAATTTTTGCCAATTTCATTGCCATGGTCCTTTTCTTTCAAGTTAATACCTGGAACTGAAGTGATAACAAGTGTTTCATGTTTTATACTGCCAGATAAAAGGTTAAATTTTCATATGTTACATGCTCTTTAACGTACACACACAGATATACGCACAACTGGATCAGAAAGAAGTGAGTAATTCACCTAAAATGAAAAGATTGTCCCAATTTTTCCTTCTGGTGACTGGTCCCCACGCAGTTAAGTCATATGTAAAAATTGGAAATTAAACCTGTGGCTCTTTGTGCCCTGACTATATCATACAGTTCTAATTTTCTTTTGTTTTTCTGGGAAATGATGGTGTTCTTTGCTTTGCCAAGTTTTATTACTGAGTCAACTGCCAAAGTTTAAGAGAGAGAGTCAAGGGCTCTTAAAATTATTTGGTGTTGAGCGAAGAGGCAGAGATAGGTATTTCATATTCCCAAACATTTTAACTTTTATGTCTCTACCTGATGTTGGAATATAACCTAAACTTCAAGGCTTTTCTGATTCTTTTAAACATGATGTGCATTGTCTAGTTAAGTTTGAATGTTAGTGAGAGGAACTTTAATCCTACAGATTGATACTCAGTTTGGAACTACAGATTCTAATTTTTAGTAGACTATATTCTTTCTGGCCTGATCTTCCCTGTATTTAAACTTCTGTGCATCAGAAAACCTGTGCGCCTGCTTGTGGTTTTGCACCATCTGGAAGTTAAAATTTGACTTTAGAAATGATGTCATACTTGCTTACTGCAAACTGGGCTAATGTTGGTTGAGAATTGGATGGAGTTCAGGTCAAAGTTTTGTCTTGAAAAAAAAAGATCCTTAAGCTTCGTTTCTTGATTCTAGGAAACTGTGCAAAGCTGTAAAGATAGAGTGAAGGTGATTGAAGGACACAATTCAAGTTCCTTTGAAGCTAAGTACATGCTTTGGGGTATATGGAAAATAAACTGCCAAACAGAAGACCTCAGCTGGCACAGACTGCCTCTTGCCATGTAGAGTTTGGGTGTTGTGAGTAGTGTGTTGATCACGACCATCCTTACTCTCTATTTTATTCCTGGGAAAATATTCTTACAGCTAGGGTTGCTTTTTATCTCTTCTGGGCTCAGTAAACTGGGGCAGGGCACTGATAGATCACACGTCGTGAGAAGATGCTAGAAATGTTAAGCTTATTATTTACCAATACAGAGTCTCTCTTTCTATACTCTCTCCAGCACCACTCACTACCTCCCATATTGTAATTTATTTATATCACAGTTTTGGATATTGGGCATTTCCTTTGGTCCAGATATAGACCATCCATCTTTGATAGCTAGAATGGGACCACAGTTTCTTCTCAGATTTACAGAGTCCTTGTCAGCCTGTGTGCAAATCTAGAATTAAATGTAACCCCTTCTAACCACTGTTATAATCTCGAGTGCTCGACATGTTCTGCCAGTTTCCAAGGAACCCACTAAATGCCATCCTTTATGTATAAACTAAAGATCATATTTTTTCATCAGGTAAAATGAAAACCCAAAGAGAAGTATTGCTGTTATTCCAGGTTGGTAGATGAAAATAACTTTAAACAAAGATAGGCCACTTCAGAATCTGGGATGTTTAAGCCTTAGTGCAACTGGCATGAATTTTCATTTAGGAGTAGGCATGAATATCTCCTTCACCTCCCAACCCCTAGATCTCTACCGCCAGTATGTCAGAAGAGCCATAGCTATCAGATGTTTGAAGAATCTGCAGTTCTTACCTTCTGCAGGCACGGAATGTCCTCTCTTTCTCATAATGCACTCAGGATCATTTTGCCAACAGGAATTCAAGCACTCTTCGTCCCCTCTTCCCTTGCTGGGACCTCCCAGCTTCATCCTCCTCTCTGGGACAGAATCTGGAAAAACACTCTCCTCACTCACCTACCCATCACCTTTGACCTTTAAAAACACAACTTTGGCAGCCCTTTCTCAGAAAGGGGTGGAGAATAGGAGATTCAACCTCAATTACTTTTTTATCTCTACTATCATTATCCTTCCCTGATGCATTCTGCCTAAGACTGATTCCTGACTTTAAAATCATAAAATGTCAGGCACTTAGGGATGATCTGTTCTTATCTCTTTGTTTTATGAATGAAGAAACTGAGGCTGGGAGGCTGGGTGTGGGGAAGTGAGAATTATTGTCCTGATACTCACAGGCAGATAGAAGTAGAACCTGGCCTAAAACCTAAGTGCCCTCTTTCCATTGTTCCAAGTTGCCTTTTGATTCCATGTCCTTGTAGTATTTACATGTCTGTTTGTTTTGGCTTATTACGATATTCCTACATACTTTAAAAAAAAACTTTATCTTTTTTCCTTTTAATCCAAATTTTACTAGTAGTATAATGAGCAAAATGTTCAACAAGATTTGCTGTGAGATGGAGCAGCCTCCAACTTACCCCTGTCCCATTTCTTCTTCCTCAAGACCACCTGTTTTAACTCTATGCCTGGTTATATGATATCTCTGAATAACGTCCTTGCATTGTTATTTCCTGATGGTTGACGTAGCTACTATCAATCAAATTTCTGTTATGGAGAGTGAGGATTAAAGTCTTCCATCACCCCAATCGCCCACATCACCCATGTAAACTTTTTTTGCACATTTTTTGGAATTATTTTTGAAATGTTAACATTAAAAAAATAAAATTTATGTTTCCTCATTTTCTTACCAACATTTGAAAAGCAGGAATTATAATAAGATAAAATTTTGAGCTAAGATAGAAATAGGATTTTTTTTTTGCATGCTTTGTCTTTTTTTTCTTTAGTATTTGGAGAGCAGTCATTCATAAAGCTGGAAAATGGGTGTCATTTCCACAGCATTTTCTTCCTCTAGCAGCATTTGCTTCCTCTTGGCAACATGTCTTTTTCTAATTCAGGAGTGTTTCTCTACGTGTCAGTCTTGTTCTCCCAGATGTCCGTGGCATGGCTCATTGTGTTCTCCGTATTCCTGGAAGATACTGCACAGCATGAGCAGTGTTGTGCCCACCCTGGGCTCCCAAAGACACGGAGAATTAATGTGCTTTGTTTCTCAGCTTTTGGTTTCACAACATGGAGAAGTACTACTGTTTTATAATGTCTTATTTCATATAAACCTTATACTTTAAAAAAGTATTTCACTGTTCAGGCATACATGCAACAGGACTTCAAGGTGGTTTAGTGTAGGCTGTTAAAATGCCTAGCATGGAAGTACCCATGAGCAGTGTTTGATCATGCTGTGCTCAGAAGGCATACTACTGCCCCATCCTCCTCCCAGGGCAGGACTGATGGTTACTGATAACCTCTGAGTAAACCTCAACCTTCTTTCTTTTTCCTAATCTCAGGTAGATGCACTGAGATTACGACTAGAAGAGAAAGAATCTTTTCTCAATAAAAAAACGAAACAGCTGCAGGACCTCACGGAAGAGAAGGGTACACTGGCTGGAGAGATTCGTGACATGAAGGATATGTTAGAAGTGAAGGAAAGGAAAATTAATGTTCTTCAGAAAAAGGTGAGTAACTAACATAAGCCCTTCAGGTTGAGAATTGGTATCACCCATGTTTTGTCTTTTCAGAGAAATTTTGAGCATGTGGAAAAGAAGAAATTATTCAAGAATTTTGGATTAGGGAGTGTAAACTTTAAACTTACTGATATGTAACTGACTTGTGGTTGTAACATAGCATTTTTAGCATGGCCTGATGAATTTTCTATTTGATTACCTGAAAACTAAATAGTGATTTTTTTTTCTTTTGCCAGCTTAAGCATGCAGATAATTTTACAAACTTAGATATAAATCTAAAGTAATAAAAAGTCTAAAATTTAGTTAATTTTTCCTTTTTCCTTACTGAGAGTTGAGCAGTGTTTTTTTTTTAATATATATATTTTTATTGAAGTATAGTCAGTTTACAATGTTGTGTCAATTTCTGGTGTGCAGCATAATGCTTCAGTCATACATGAACATACATATATTCATTTTCATATTCTTTTTCACCATAAGTTACTACAAGATGCTAAATATAGTTCCCTGTGCTATACAGTATGAACTAGTTGTTTATTTATTTTATATATGTTTGTTAGTATCTGCAAATTCAAACTCATAATTTATCCCTTCCCACTCCCTTCCTCCCTGGTAACCATAGTTTGTTTTCTATGTTTGTGAGTCTATTTCTATTTTGTAAATAAGTTTGTGGGGGTTTTTTTGTTTTTTTGTTTTTTTAGATTCCACATATAAGTGATATCATATGGTATTTTTCTTTCTCTTTCTAGCTTACTTCACTTAGAATGACAATCTCTAGGTCCGTCCATGTTGTTGCAAATGGCATTATTTTATTATTTTTTATGGCTGAATAGTACGCCATTGTATACATATACCACAACTTCTTTATCCAGTCATCTGTTGATGGACATTTAGATTGTTTCCATATCTTGGCTATTGTAAATAGTGCTGCTATGAACATTGGGGTGCATGTATCTTTTTGAATTAAGGTTCTTTCTGGATATATGCCGAGGAGTGGGATTGCTGGCTCATATGGTAAGTCTGTTTTCCATAACGGCTGCACCAGACTACATTCCCACCAACAGTGTAGGAGGGTTCTCTTTTCTCCCCAGTCTCTCCAGCATTTATTGTTCATGGTCTTTTTAATGATGATCGTTCTGACTACTGTGACTTGATACCTCATTGTAGTTTGGATTTGCATTTCTCCAATCATTAGTGATATTGAGCATTTTTTCATGTGCCTTTTGGCCATTTGTAAGTCTTCATTGGAGAATTGCTTGTTTAGGTCTTCTGTCCATTTTTGGATTGGGTTGTTTGTTTTTTTATTATTAAGTTGTATGAGCTGGTTATATATTCTGGAAATTAAGCCCTTGTCAGTCTCATCTTTTGCAAATATTTTCTCCCATTCCATAGGTTGTCTTTTTGTTTTACTTATGGTTTCCTTTGTTGTGCAAAGCTTATAAGTTTAATTAGATCCCATTTGTATATTTTTACTTTTATTTCTATTGCCTGGGTAGACTGCCCTAGGAGAACATTGCTAAGATTTATGTCAGAAGATGTTTTGCCTATGTTTTCTTCTAGGAGATTTATTGTATCTTGTCTTATATTTAAGTCCTTAAGCCGCTTTGCATTTATTTTTGTGTATGGTATGAGGGAGTGTTCTAACTTCATTAATTTACATGTGGCTGTCCAGTTTTCCCAACACCACTTGCCGAAGATACTGTCTTCTCCATTGTATATTCTTGCCTCCTTTGCCACAGATTAATTGATCGTATGTCTGTGGGTTTATTTCTGGGCTCTCTACTCTGTTCCATTGATCCATATGTCTGTTTTTGTGGCAATACCACACTGCTTTGATTACTGTAGCTTTGTGGCATTACATGAAGTCTGGGAGGGTTATTCCTCCAATTTCATTCTTCTCCTTCAGTATCACTTTAGCAATCCTGGGTCTTTGTGATTCCATATAAATTTTAGGATTATTTGTCCTAGTTCTGTGAAAAACGTCAGGGGTAATTTTATAGGGATCACATTAAATCTGTAGACTGCTTTGGGTAGTATGGCCATTTTAACAATATTAATTCTTCCAATCCAAGAGCATGGGCTATCTTTCCATTTCTTTAAGTCATCTTTAATTCCCTTAGTCAGTGTTTTGTAGTTCTCCACATATAAATCTTTTGCTTCCTTGGTCAGATTTAGTCCTAAGTATTTTTTTTTTTTGGTATGCAATTTAAAAAGGGATTGTTTATTTACTTTCCTTTTCTGATATATCATTGTTAGTGTAAAGAAATGCAACTAATTTCTATATATTAATCTTGTATCTTGCTACCTTGCCAAATTCTTTTATCAGCTCCAGTAGTTTTTATGTGGAGCCTCTGGGGTTTTCTGTATATAGTATCATGTCATCCGCATATAGTGACAATTTTCCTCTTCTCTTACAATTTGGATCCCTTTTATTTCTTTTTCTTGTCTAATTGCTATGGCTAGAACTTCCAATACTATATTGAATAAAAGTGGTGAGAGTAGGCATCCTTGTCTTGTTCTGGATTTTATTGGGAAGGTTTTCAGCTTTTCACTGTTGAGTATTATGCTGGCTGTAGGTGTTTTATGAGTCTTAAAGGTATTTTAGGTGCATTTTTTATTTACATAAACTTTAGTAGCTCCTATCCTGTCACACTCATACAAATTTTAGTGGGGGAGGGGTTATGTTTACACCCAATACTTAATTGGAATCAGAGAATATATAATAAGTTGTAATACAGTTACTTAACACAGAAGATGCTTTATCTCATTAAGGTTCTTCTTTACTCCCTTCTTTCAGTAATTTGTAGAATTACTGTTTGCTACTGTGTACAGTTTTGGTGGGACCATAGGGTCCGCTGCCTTCCCCAAGGAAAAGTGTAGGCAAGAAGAGAAACCAACTCCTGCTCTTTTAAGAAAAAGAAAGTGTATTGGAAACATATAGGGCTTTTAGATTAACAGGCAGGCAGCATGGAAACTGGGCAGGAACTAGTAGGAGGAAGCAGGAACTGGCTGGCCAGAACCCTGCCATAGACAGGCATGTTGCCAGACACCCATGCTACCGCTACAGGCAAATGGAATCTAACTGGCCCTCCTCTTGGTGTCATTTGTCACCAGTACCTCTCACCTTGTTTTTATCGACAGTATCTTAGCTATTTTTCCTGCTTTTATCCTTACCTTTTGTACAGGCTGTTCTTAACATAGAAGCTGGAGTAATCCTTTTAAAACATAAAACAATTCTTATCACTCTCTGACCAAAACTCTCCAGTCACAACCAGCTATATAATTTGTAGGTCCCGGTGCAAAATGCAAATGTGATGCTCCTTGTTTGAATTTTATTGAGATTTATCAGGATGTTAGTAACAGAGCATTAAACCAAGCATGGGGCCTTTCTGAGTGTGGGCCTTCTGCATCTATATAAGTTGCATGCCCATGAAGCCAATGTTTCCATCCTCAGTGGCTTCTATCCTTACTCTCAACAGTAAGGTGATCTGATAGATCATGTTATTTATTTCTGTCAAGGTCTTTACAGATAAGGCCCTGGTCACTGTCTCCCCACTTTGCAGCTCCAGCTAATTGATATAGATAATTAGAAGAGGGCTGGGAAGAGATGACTAAGGACCCTTTGAATCAAAGGACTTTCTAGGGCAGGTGAGACTTAACAGAGAAATAGTTACAGTGGCAGTTCTTGTAGCAATACTAAGAATTCAAAAGAAGACTTTTCATATAAAATCCCAGCAGAAAATGATAACAAAAGCTGATGTTTATTGAACTTAGGTTGAACACTGCTAGATACTCTGCTATACTCATTATGTGCCCTATTTACTTACTCTTTACCATAACCCTGTGAAGCAAGTATAGTTATTGACCCCAGGGATACTGAGGCTTATGGTAGGCTTGCCCAAGGTCATACAAGCTAGATACAAGTTTTTTTGTCTTTAGGAAAATAGAATAAAATAGTTATTGCAGATTAAGAGAATAAGCTTCATTTTCCTTTGGCTCTGAAGTTTATGATGATGACTCCACGTGTGAAAGTGAATCAAGGAAGAACACCACAATTGCTGAATCAGGAGTTGAAACTAAGCTCTCTCATTCTTGAGAAATGAATGGCAACAATTTTCTAGTAATGATTTTGGGAAGGCACTTTCAGTGCAAAAGTGGCAAATGGCCACTTTTGCTGATGTGAATATTTTGCAAAATTTCTGTCTTTCCCCTACAGCCAGACTCAAAGGAAGTTCTAGAGCAAAGCCTGTTGTGTATTACGGCTCCCTTGGAAAATGTGATCACAATACCACTTATTTAAACCATGGAGATAATGGATTTGAAAATACTTCATGTGTATTTGGAGAGGTTGTTTAGCTTCAAGTTTTTTTTTTTTCCACTGAGTATTTACCAATACATTTGGGGAGGAAATAAAACCACTGGCAACATAGTGAAGGGGCACGAATACCACTATACCTCCAGTGTGAAAGAGAAATGATCCTTTAAGAAGTGATGCACACAATTCAGGAACCAACTCAAAATGTGGAAATAATACAGAAACTGATGGGCTAATGGAACATTGTCTTTGGACTGGAGACTCCGTACAGTTTTGATCACATTCAGTATAATTGGCTGTTTTAGGGCAGGCCTGGATTGGAATAGCATAAGCTTTGGATTAGGGTGTGTTAGCATGGAAGAATAATAAACTCATGTCAATGTCAGAAGTGCAGTATTACTTAATATTTCTTTCTCGTAGACTCTTTGGCAACCAGCACTGTGCTTTGATGCCAGTAGAACTGGGTATGCTCCCTTCATAGCCATGTTTAACCTGGCGAAGCTAGGTTTGCACCTCGTATCCGTCAGCTCTGCCTTCAGAGTACTGGGTCTCAGAAGTCTTGTGCGCTCCATCAGCCACTTGCACAGGTCATATGTCTGAGCAGCAGGAACAGACACAATGCTCTAAGCATTTTGTTACTTGAGGAAGGAAGTGAAATTGAATAAACAGAGAACCTCAGGTGGCATAATATCTCTGACCAAACTTTTGTAGGAGAACAGACGTCATCAAGAATGGATTTGGTCGCCATGTTTTTGGCTCTACCCCATAATTCCAAGAAATGGAGTTCTTTTAGTAGAGGTCAAAAATATGCATGTATGAAAATTGTTGAGTGAATTATCCCCTTGTGGCTATGATATTGAAGTCAGAGAAGCAGCACAGTTTTCATGCTGCAGCCATAGCATTCTGTTCCCATACCTGAATTCAAACTTCCACTGATGAAGTACTACCTGAATATTGAGTTTTTGTAGGAAACGTCATAAAACCTTGATGACATTGTACATTTGGAAAGTATATAATGTCCAGTGTATAATTTTAGAACATGGTAGCAATATTTGTACCAGATCAAATTCAGACTGTTGTGTAACTCATAGATTCTTGCAGCATAAACTTACTACCCAAGAAATTTTTTCTTCAAGCCATTAAGTTAGACAAAAATTCTATCTCAATTTTCATTCTAGTTCTCAGTCCCACAAGCAATGTGAATTTATAGAGCAGAGGTACTTTATTTATTAGTGGTAGAAAAACAGATGGTGATATCTCTGGAAGCCAAGTTCACTAGCTGCTTACTGAGCTTCATAGATTACCCTATGGGTTGGAAAAGGCAGGGAGAGGGGCATGTAGTTGGCTCCTGGGAGTGGTGTATATGGACCTACACACTTTAACAGCTTTATTCTACCCATTGGAAATGTGATGGTGAAAATTCTGAGTGATGAGAGAGCTAAGAATGCTACAGGAGTATGTTTACTAGCATACTGGGTTGCTTCATGTAGTTTATATATATATATGTAATATCTGAGAAGATGACTATGGAACATAGAGATTTCCATGTTAGTGTAAAATTGACTTAAGGTACAGAGGACTTTTTGACTCAACTGAGTTCTTTCTCAGTGTTAAACATCCAGTTGAACTTTTATATTTATTATTGGCAAACCTCCTAATTTCCTCCTAATTTTTTGAACATGTGCAAAATCGTAGTCATTTTGCATTTACTGAGTGTCAGTCATTCACTACTCTAGGTCCTGGAGGTTTAAAGAGAAATAAGACATTCTTTAGTCCTCAAGAAGCTATGATAGTCTGGTTGGGGAGATGGACTTGTATAATGTGGCATGATACCAGAAGCAAACCACTTGATGGACGCAAAGAGCAGAAACTAATTCTGGTTACCTTAAGCAAAAGGGAATTTACTGCAAGAATGTCCAGAGCCCCAGTTTCTGGCTGGTAGAACCATATTAGGGATGATTAAGAACCAGGGCAGCTCTTGGAGACCAAGAAAAAGGAGATAGTGCCCTGATCGCATAACCAGAAGTGTCTGGTCAGGTGTCTTCTCTGCTGATGGCTGCCCTCGCACCCTCGCCACTCTGCCCTTACATCCTGCTGTTGGTCTAGAGTTCAAGTACTAGGACAGAGCTCCAAATTTCACACGTGTCTCTCATTAGCAGGATCTAACCAGACCCTCCCAAAAAGGAATCTGGGAAATGTGATTCCAAGCTTTACACCTGAGCTTTCCACTCAGTTACTGTGTCACTTAGTTAGGGAAGTCTTTGTTAACACTGTAGGCTGGGAGCAGTTTTACACTCTTTGAGAACCATTTCTTGTTTCAGTTTGAAATTATGCATCCCTTTAGTGAATGTTGGCTTCCCTCCCAGGGCTAAGCTCCTTGAGTGTCCCAGCCATGAGCATCAAGATACCTCCAGCTCCCCGCAAAATTCTTTGCAGGTGATGGTCCTCCGTCAGTATGCATTTGATGAATAAATTGCATCAGTAAATTCTGAATGAATGAGAGCTTGGGAGAAGAGAAATCACTTTGAGATCCATCCCTGGCCCAAGAATATTGTTAGCTGTGAGAAGAGTCATTTGCCCCAGTGAAATGTCAAACCCACTTGTTCCCAGGACAGTATGTTTTGTGTAGCCTGCAAGATGGAACCATCTTATGAATAATAAAACACAGATAAGGAAATTATTATTGCTTTACCCACATCTAAAACCTCCAGCCTCTGTTCCATTACCCTGGGAAGGTAAAAACGGATGAAGACTTGAGTAAGGGAGTTTAGCCACTCTTCCTTTATTTTCCCTTTTCATGAAAAGAATATATGACATTTATAATAGAAACGCTGTTTTGTTCCTCAAACAGAATACTTCCTCTTCCAGTTCTTACTTCTAACTTACTGGATTGTTACAGGCATGGCATTTTATGAGATTGATACAGTGAAATTGCTGATTCTCCATGGTCATTTCTAATTATTACCATGCATAATTTTTTGTAACAAAAGGATAATCTGCTATTGACTGAGCACTTACTATATACCAGGCACTGTGCTAAGGGCTTTATATCCTTAGGTTGAGTCCTTATAACAAACCTAATGATACGTAGATAGAATCATAATCTCTAGAGAGTGACTTGCCCAGAGTCACATGGCAGGGAGATGAGATAGCTATTCTTAACCACCACTCTGTTCTGATATTTTTCTACTTATGATGCTGTCTCCCTCATGAGACAAGTGGGATCATTTACTTTTAGGGATTAGCTAAACTATAATTTGAACAATTTACCTGAGGATGCACAAGGATGCCTATTTTTAATACCAAACTGGCAAGAGATGCAGCTACTAAGTACTGTGATGAAAAAATAGGAGAACAGTTAAATTAAAAATATATGACATCATGTCTGGATTTTTTAAAATGTATGTTAATCTATATTTTAAAAAGGAAAAAACTTTGATGACCTTCTGTTTTTGTTTATTTTTGCCCCCATAAGATTCTTCATGTATCATTCTACGACATTGGATTGCCTCGCATTTTCCTTTTCAAAGGACTACACTACTTTTGCTTTCATAGTAGTTTCACTTTGTTTTGGTTTTTGGCTTAAGGGACTGAGACTTCAAAAGATGATTTGAGGCATCTAAGCAGCTTTCCTGGACTAGTCATAGATGAACTCATAATTTGGTAGACTCCTTTCCTAGTCCTAAGAGGAAGCAGTCTGGGAAGCCATTCCACTTTGCAGTGAGCTTGTCACCTAAGGTCTGACCTCGCTGTGAGCAGGCTCACTCTGCATCTGAAGCTAGGAACTGGGCTGATGTTCAGGGATTGTAGCAGTAACCAGGGTGGCTGTGGGTCTAAGGCAGCAGTTCTCAACTGGGGTATACTTTACAAGCCCCAACTCCTCCCCAGGAATGGTTGGCAATGTCTGGAGGTAGTTTTGGATGCTACACCTGGAAGATTGCTGCAGACATCTGGTGGATAGAGTCCAGGGGTGATGCTAAACATCATACAATGCACAAGAGACACCCTCTGCCCCCTCCAAAGCAAATTACTATCCACACCTAACACTGCTCTACGAGGAGTCCTTTTCTTCCTGTATATGGACCAACTTACTCATCTTGGATCCCTGACTTGAGATAGTATTCCGTAAACTGATTTTTACTTAGTATAACAGACATTTCTCTGTAACATTTTTAGCTATACCTTTTCTCTGGCATGATTATAGGCAGTTTGCAGAGGTGAATGTCGTGTGTGTGTGTAAGTGTGTAAGTGTGTATGATTGAAGTATTAATATTATTTTCTCTTTTATAGTTTTCACATATATGAATCCGTATTTATATGTATAAAGAGTATATATAGCACTCTTAATAATTCTAATAATTTTAATTGTTTAAAACCGATCTGACCACACTGAGCAATTTCAGCTGATTTGGAGATGAGTGCTAGTCACCTGTAGTATAGGGAATATATAATAGAAATAAAACATCTAATTTAGAATAGAGATGGATTACCCAGCAATTATCATCTGGTTTAAAATTTCTTTGGCTAAATGCTAGAATTTCAGTTATTTGAAAAAGTGACCTTTTAAGACTAATTTTTTTCCTGACAAAAAAGCACTTTATTTTAGCAGCTAGTTGGGCTCAAAATATGATTTCTATATTAACATTTACCATATTTTTCATGTATTTTATCTAGTCATTTGGAGTATGGTAGCATCATTTGTTCAATGTTGACTCAGTGTAGATTTACCTAGTATATTGCTTAAATATCTTCAACTAAAAAGTATTATGTAGGTTTGTGTTTATGATTTGCCATTTTTTTTGAAACTGCCTTCTTCAGTATTTGAAAATATGAGAAAAAGCTAACTTACTATATTACATAATAGATTCTCTGTATGTATTCTGTGTTTGTAGGGTAGCAGTATGTCATTGGGTCTAAGCAAAAGTGTCTTTAATCTGACTCATTTAATACCTTGCATCTTTGTTATTGCATGAGGTTGATATCAAGAGTTCTAGTGTAAATTAAATTCCACAGGACAAATGAGCATGAATGGCTTCTACTCTTAGCTGGAATTATTTGCCCACTGTTAGCAGTGGCCTAGGAAAAAAACAACTTGGCGATTTTAACCGGTTGATCCTATTGATCATTTTGCCTCAATGAAGTGATATATTTAAGATTACTTTGTGTCTCTTGAGTAAAGATTGTGACTTCCTCGGTAAGCCTTAGCTTCTCTGTGAAGCAATAAATTCACCAGCCTTCTCCATTGTGTATATTACTTCTCTTCTAAGGGACCTGGAGTTGCCCTCCTCTTGGAGATGACACTGATGAAATCACATTTTATTAGCAAAAGAACCAAAGCTAAAAATACTCACTTTCTAATGGAGTCATTAAAGAGATTTAAGGAAGCCTCTTCCTTTATTCATGCATTCATTCAGCATCTACAGGCATTGTCTTCAATTAGCTGCATCTTTCTATCCCTTCACTCTGTTGAACACAACTCAGTATTATTTGACTTTAAAAGACATGTTAAAATGGGTATGCTTATGAAACATGGACAGTCCTGAAGACAGAAAAATATGAGAAAACATAAACCTGAAAGAGACTTGATGGATTTTCCTAGTCTAGCCTTTTTATTTTCCCACTCAGGACACAGAGGTTCTGAGAGATGAAGTGACTTGTTTGCAGTCAAAGAACTAACTAGTGATGAAGCCTGGACTCTGATCACACTTTTCATTTTTCTTCTCTCCATGCCCCTGTGGACGTATGAGACCTTGGGCACCGTTGCCCTATTCTGGACAGTTTGCTTTCCCTTTCTTCCTACCATCTAGTCATCTAATAGTACATATTCAGCCCCTGTAATGGTCTGGATGCTCTGCAGGCACCGGGGGATACATAGGCTATTGAAGAAGGCATAGTTTCTGCCGTTTGGCTGCTCACACATGGAGGAAAAAAACACTAAACAGGAAATTGCAGGATAGAGTGTGACGTATGCTTTGCCAGCCAGGTACATGGTGCACGTAGGAGGGGCACCTCACCTATTGTGGGGAGTAGGATATTCAAGAGGACTTCTGGAAAAGTTCATGACTAAATTGGGATCTGAAGGAGTAGGAAGTGTTGTCCAATCAAAGCAGCAAGACTAGCACTTGCAAAGGTTTGGCTGGAAGAAGCAGCACAGTGTGTTTGGTGGAATTAGAAGTGATTTAATATAAATGGACCACACTCCCCTGCCCCATTCAGGAAACACATTTCACAGTTAGAAGTTTTTCTATTCTTTACATCTTCAAGCAATCAAATATATTTTATAATTAAACTTTGAGAGTCATTTTGACTTCCATATTATAAATGTTCTCTTCCAATCCTTTGTGACTTGCTAGTGGCAATAGTGATTATCTGTGTTATTTCAAAATGCAGTTCAGGGCTAGATCATGCTGAGAATTGATTCCTATTCAATGAGAGGGCTGATTATGAGCCAGGAGAGGCAAATTCTCCTTTAAATAAATATTTGCTTTTGGGTAAAGACCTTATATTCAGTACTTAATTTCAGCATGATGGATTTTTTTTCAAGGTTTGTTTATAATTACCTGCAAAAATCCTCTGAAGATTTGAAATAAAAATGCCCAGAGTGCCCTGACTGTGGCTGCTACCCTAATGGGTACAGGCATCTTGACATATCTGTCAATCTTAGCTGCTAGCTGTTGTTTTGTGGTATGGAATTAGAGTTGGTTGAGCTTTCACGTATTTTAGTCTGTAGATGATTCCATTTTTCTTCCCACATGCTCCCCAAGCCATTTTATTTAAATTAACCTTATTTATGTGGGAAGGAAAATTTTCTCTCTGTCTTTTTTACTTATCCTGTGTTTAGCAATGGATTCTACCTTGCTGTGGAGAACTTACGCATATCTATATTAGCATTTATTGTGTTACATGATACAGAGAAATCCATAATTCAAGAATTATATAATATGTGTCTTAGGTTTTCCTTAAGAATAAATGTAAATTAGAAGTGGTGTGTTCTTGGGGCACATTGCTCCACAGTTATTGTGGGTAAGGGACACCTTAATATTGTTCTGATATTGCAGTCAGTCTCATTGCCATTTTTATCCTTTTATCTTTAACCTGATTATACTATACCTTTTTCACATTAAAAGATACTACTGCTTTAAACAGACTACTTTCCAAGAAGTTGAACTCTAAATTAATGGCAGAGAGTATATGGAAGTTTGAGGCCTTCATCATAACATTTTATCACACTCATATCCTTTTAAGATTGCTGATTTTTGAGAACCAGCAATAGCAGCAACATGTAATCAGCCCATGGATAAAATAATTAGTTTTTTGAAAGTAATTTATGGTTCTAACAAAAGTGCTATGATGGGTAGAATTCTAAGATGACTTCCAAGATTTTCCATCTCCCTGGTGTACATTCCCTGAATAATGCTGAGGACTGGATATGATGGGTTTAGCATAGATTATGATATATGGCACAGATGACATTAAGAAAGGGAGATTATTTGGGTGCGCTTGACCTAATCACATGAACCCTTGAAACCTAGATCCTAAGGTCAAAGACAGGGAAGTGAGGAATTCAAAGTATGAGGGAGAGTCACTGCATGAGAAATTCTCCACTGTTGATTTGAAGATGGCAGAGACCACATGGCTATGGCATGGAATGTGACCACCTGGGGCTGAGAGTGGTTCTCACTGACAGCCAGCAAGGAAGCAAGTACCTAAGATCACAAGAAACTGAATCTTGCTAATAACAAGAATGAGCTTGGTAGTGATTTTTCTCTAGAGCCTCCAGATGATTAACTCATTCTGACCAACATCTTGTGGGTACTCTGATCAGAGACTGCAGTCAGACTGTGCTGGACTTCTGACCTACAAAACTGTAAGCTGATAGATGGATGTCATTTTTAGCCATGAAATTAGTGGTATTTTGTTGCATAACAAGAGAAAACTGATACAAGTGCATATTAATATGACTTCAGTACTAACTAACAAACTTCTCACAGAAATCCAGAGGCAAGTATACAGTAGTAGAGTTCATAGGGTACTAATAAGTGGTGTTGGCTTTAGTCACTAATGTGGTAGCTCTTATAACTGTAATGAAAGTAGCATCCAGTGCCTTTGTTCAGCTTAGAAACCATCTAAGTGTTCATGTAGTTTTGTATTTTGAGGGAGATTTGTGTGACTCATATGCATGTAAATGAGCCTTTATTGCATTTTTCAGATTGTATTATTCCAGGTTGCAAAACTAAGATTTCTTAAAATATGATATTATCTGCCTGTGTCTGTTTCCCCATTAAATCCTGAGCTCAGCAAAGGAAGTGACTGGGTGTTACTCATGCCTTTATCTCTGGTACCAAGCACAGTGCTTGTCATGTTGTAGGTGCTTAATAACTATTAGCTGGAAAATTGAATATAATAGAATGAACACACAAATCTCTCTGGTGAGATTTAGGGTGAGTAAACAAATAGGAGTGGCTGTGTTCCAATAAAACTTTATTTACAAAAAAGAGGCAGTGGGCAGATTTGGCCCAAGGGCTATAGTTTGCTGAGCTTTGGTGTTGATCACAAGTTATTATAGCTTAAAGGCAATTCTAACATATAATAACCTTCATGGCAAGTTTGAGACTTTAAAAACTATATACTGCAAATTTTTGATAGAGTTGAACAAGGTGTGCTTCTTTTTGGGACCGTGTTTACTACTTGTCTCAGACATTCCTCTTGGTGCAATGGAAAGTAAGTCATTTGCTTCCAAGCTGGTGGTGTTCCCAAGTTTCTGTAGCATTCTGTAGCTTTTTTGGTGAGTAAAGTCTGAATGAAGCAAAGCTAAGCAAACAGGATGTGCTCGAATGAATAGCACTGATTAACTTGGGGTGTAGATACTTCTTTAGTATTGACATATGAAGTTAAATTCTTTAGCTTGCACAGGATACTTTGACTTATAAAAGTATATGAAAGGTAGCATACATACACTGAAGCTTCCCCAAATTATGAATGTTTGTGAACTTGTGAACAGCTGGAGGCATAGGCAAGGGTGGCCAGGTGGGAAGGTAGGAGTAGAGGCAAAGATTCTTTGCTGCCATTCTGTGTTACCAACACTTTTCGTTAGAACTTATTATAGGGGAGGGTTCTCAGAGAGAGAGGGAGATATAAAACATCAGGCAGCTGGAGGAAAGATAAATGTGGGGCAGTCAACTAAAGCTACTTCATCTATAGATTCTTCACCTAGGGATTCATCCTAGGAAAAAAATTTAAGAATGTAGACATAGATTTAGCCACAGCCTTGTTCCTAATATGGTTCTTTTTTTTTTTTTTTTTTTTTTTACCTGTAGAGTGAAAATACTATAAAGTGGAGGAGTGAATAAATAAATGATGGCATATTTCTACATGAAAACTCAACAGAAATGATGTTATAGAAGAATATTTAATGACATACAAAGATATTCACATTATTTTGTTAAGAGAAATAAACTATTTACAATATGTATGTACAAAAAATGAGAATGCTGTTTTCTCATACCCTCACCACATAGTATGATACTTTTTTTGTTTTTAAAAGTTTATACACACACAAATGCATCAGTGTAATTAGCTTAAGAGCATGGACTGTGTGAAGACTGACTTTGAATCTCAGCTTAAGGGCTTTTTAACCTTAGGCAAGTTACTTACATTTTCTATGCCTCATTTTCCTTATCTTTAAAATGAGGATAAGCTGACATCTCACTTTCAGTCTCAATTCTCCTCAGCATTGTAGGTATTTAAGAAATATTTGTTGAATAAACAAAGTGCCTATTGCTGCTCATGCACAGGTAATTATTATTTTATATTAAAAATCAGAATTTAAATGTTAGATCCAACAACTTTTTCAAAGAACTTGGAAAAATGGAATTACTTTATAAGGATTATTTTAAATTGATTTTTAAATTTATATACAGTAAAATTCACTCTTTGTTGCAGTTCTTTGGGTTTTGACAAAAGCATAGAGTTGTGTAACTACCTTCACAGTCATGATACAGGACACTTGTACACCTGACAAACCTCTCTTGAGCTTCTCCCTCTGTAGTCAACCCCTTTCTCTAGCCCCCAGTTTTTGGCAACCACCAATTTGTTCCCCATTCCAATAGTTTTTCCTTTTCAAGAATGTCATAGAAATGAAATTATACAGTATATAGCTCTTTGCATCTGGCTTTTTTCACTTGGTATAATGCATTTGAAATTCATCCATGCTGTAGCCTTTATCAATTGTTCATTCTAAAGATAAAACTTTTAAAGATAACTCCTATTATTTATGAAACGTCAGTATCATAACCACACAAGTATTTTTATCCTTGAGGTTGTCCTGAAGCCAGAGTTGTGACAGTGTAGAATGTTAGCACTGAAGAAGATTTGAGAAACAGCCTGGTTTAACTCAGACAGTTGAGGAGATGAGGGTTCTGAGAAACAGAAATCAAAGGCATTACCTCAGGTGAGCTCAAATCAGAGTTGAGACCAGAATCCAGATCCTTGTTGCTAAACTAGCAAAGTTATATTGGAAGTCAGATAAAGGAAACCATTTTAGTGATGGACTAGCAGAAAAGTCCCTGAAGGGCAAGGAGAGGAGAGTGTATGTGTATACATGTGTGTATATTTGTGTGTGTGTCTGATGTGATGTGTTTTGTTGAAATGATGACCTTAAATTATTTTTAGAAGGAAAATAAACCAGCACTTTTTTGTGTTTAGATTGAGAAGAAAGGACCTTCTGTTACTATTATTTTTTAAATTGAAGTATAGTTGGTGTACAATATTATACTAGTTATAGGAGTACAATGTAGTGATACACACCTTTTAAAGGTTATACTCCATTTATATTTATTATATAAATAAATATACTATACAATAGTATAGTATATACTTCTAGTATATCCTTCTAGCTTATTTTAATGCATAATAGTTTGTACCTCTTAATCCCCTACCCTTAAACTACTACTCCCCTGGTAATCACTAGTTTGTTCTCTATATCTATGAGTCTCTCTTTTTTTTTTTTTTATTATATTCACTAATTTGTTGTATTTTTTAGATTCCACATTTAAGTGATATTATACAGTATTTGTCTTTCTCTGACTTATTTCACTTAGCATAATACCCTCCAGGTCCATGCATGTTGTTGCAAATGACAAGGTGTGAATTTGTGTAAATCTACCTCAATTTTCTAGCATTCATAATAAGCAGTGGTTTGAAGAATGGCCAGCAGGTATCATAGAAGTTGATTTCACCCCTGAACATATTAAATATATGTAATTGTCTAAGTTAACAGACATGGTCCTGTCTAAGCATCTATTAGACATTTAGTACAAGCCAAAAGGTCCTTGATATTTGGTCTTGTCCAGAAACATTTGGCTTGGACCAAATATGCTCATAGACGTTTTGGGTAGAACCAAATTTCTGGGACTTTTTGGCATGGACCAAATGTCTCTGTGGACATTTTGGACAGGACCAAATGTCCTGTAAGAATTGGCCAAGTCTTTTAAACATGTAAGCTTGGTCTGATGAGCACCGGATCCCTACAGAAAGCTTACACTAGATCCTGAACTGTACAGAGGTGTGTAGATTGCTTTGAAGGCTGAGTTAAATTGAGTCCTTTTATTGTTTATAAGTTATTTTTTATTTCTAAAGGCATAGTACTACTTTATTTAAAAATACTGTACATATACATATGTATGTAAGTACCATATTATATCTCTGTTTCTAAGAAATAAAATAAAAAATAAAAATATGTTTTTATTTCTTAAAAATTGAATTAGGTTTTAAAGAATGGAATCTCTTAGATATATTTCAAATGTTTATCCATTTTTATTACACAATACAATGAACCAAAGTAATATTTAACCTTAAGGAAAATTTAGACTTATGGTTTATAATATGAAGAAAACTCCTGTAAATTACATGAAGCATTTTTTAATTTAAGTAATGCATATCTATACCCGTGTACATGTCAACTCATTTTCCTCTACCTTATTTTAAACCTCCCTTTTAAAGCAGTTGATTGAATGTCACAGACAGAACTTAATCACCAAGGTGATTTATATATTTGCTCTGATTATAATAACTTTAATTTAAATCTTTAGTAAACATGGTACTTGTTGTAAGGAAACATATGCTATTTGCCATGTTCAAATCTGAACTCTCAGAAACAGTTTTTAAGAAACTGTAATTGTGTCTTTGGTTTGGTATTTCATTTCCGTTTATAGTTCAAACATTTGTTGTACATTTCTTTGTGGTTTATATATTTTTTTATGTCAGTGCCACAAGGCCTTCACTTAGAATTTTAAGCTAAATGTTTTTTCTTTGAATAATTTATCCCTTAAAGTCCTTTCCCTCCTTTTGTAGAATCCCTACCATCAAGGATATGGAAACTAAGCAGAGACTGCTAAGTGTTATGGTAGTTGACAAACTAGTTTGGTTAGATAAGTCTCCCAATTGGAGTGTCAGCACAAATTAGTCTAGCCCATGGAGAGAAGAAAGTAGAAAATAATGTCTAAAATGCTTAAAAAAGCAATGAGCTGTGACAGAGAAATGGCCTGAGACATCATCCCTGTGTTGAATTGAAGGAAAAATCAAGAACGTCAATTTTAGCTATTGAAATTGCCTTACAGTACATGGGAGGTGCTAATTTGCTCAGACATCTTTTGGCAACCTTGCATGTAGAATCTTTTCTGTTCTGTTGTTATTTATGTGCAGTAATGTCTGCAGCCAGAGAGCTATCTTTCTGGACTTGCCTTTTTCTAAATGAGAATAAAGGCTTGAGGAATATGAGAGATGTCAGTAGCAGCAAGCAACTTGAATTCTTCAAGATAAAGACCATGGCTGGGAAGAATTGAGCAGGCAAGTCAAGGTTACTGACTCCACATTAGTAATAAATTTACGAGAGTACAGAACAAATCATGCCAGGCCATCTTTATCGTTTTCTAGGTGGATGTGCAAGAGTAAAGAAAGGAATTCAATTGCTGTAATATCTGGAATTGAGTAAATCATCTAATTCCATGTCTCCACAAATCTTTGGGGGCAGTGGGGGTGGGGACAGGGGATGGGGAGAACTTCAATGAGAATTGGCTCTGAGCACCGTCATGTGGATTCAATTTGGCTGTTGTAATAAATTACAATGGAACAAGGTCCACTGGGATGATGTTGGGATCAATAGAAGGTCAGGCTGTAACATCTCCAGCAGTGGTCTGGAAGAATGGATAACACACTTTATTAAGCTTGGCAGGCCAGCAGCTTTTGGTACTATTGTGGTCACCACCGCTATCATTAGCCCTATGAAGCACCTGTCAGGTATGCAGCACTCTGGTGGCTGCTAGTAGAGAGACTGAATGTGTACAACTGTCCAAATGGTCAATCTGTTTTAAAATGATGATAACAGATACAGTTTATTGAATAACCTCTACTGGACATGTCAGAATTTGTATGATTATAGACAAGAATTATTTTCATTTCTATGAGTTATCTGTATTTTACCAAGTTGCAAAATAGCTCAAAGACAATGAAAGACTAGAAATCAGATAACCTGGAAGGGTATGATCTAAACAATAGTTTTCTGTTGAAGCACAGTTTTTTCCTGCAAGATTAAAGAAAGAGAACTGCTATGCAGCACAATAGGGTATGATTTGGGATAAAAGACTTAAATACAGAGAATAAGTCCCCCTCTCCTAAGGACTTCTAGGCAGATACGGGAATTAAAATGAGAATCTCTAAGCTGGAAGGCATCTCAATTTTCAGATGGGGAATCTGAGGCCTAGAGAACTAAAGGCAATTATCCAAAGTCACTTACCTCCTTAGCCCAGGAAGTTTTGTAACTTCTTTTCCGTGATCCCTTACTGGCCTTTGGCCAGAGGAGAGTAGGTAGGCCTCAGACCAAAGTGTCTGTGGTTGGGAAGGAAAGACGAAATGTATTACTTAGGATTCTCCAGAGAAACAGATCCAGTAGAGTGGATAAGTATGCACATGCACACACACACATTTTAAGGAATTACCTCATGTGATTGGAGAGGCTTGCAAGTCCAAAATCTGATGGAAGAGGTAGCAGGCTGGAGACTTAGGATAAAGTTTCAGTTTGAGTCCAAGGCAATCTGCTGTTAAACCAGGAAGAGCTGATCTTGGAGATGAAATTCCAAGGCAGTCTGCTGGAAAATTCTCTGTTGCTTGGAGGAGATCAGTCATTTGTTCAATTCAGACATTCAGCTGATTGGATGGGGTCCAGCTCACTTTATGGAGGGCAATCTGCTTTACCCAGAGACCACTGATTTAAATGTAAATCTCATCTAAAAAACACCCTCACAGCAACATTCAGAATTATGTTTGAACAAATATCTGGTCCGTCTGTAGATGGATAGTGGTGATGATCACACAACAAAGCAGATGTACTTAATGCCACTGAAATGTATATTTTAAAAAAGTTTTATGTTATGAATGTTTTACCACAATTAAAATAAAAATTTAAAAAATTTTTGAAAGTTAGGATTTAATAGCCATTGTTTATGATGTGTGTGTGTTGGAGGAAGGAGGGACAGGTGAGAAATAAACATATTTCATTGGAGCAATGAGAAGCAGAAAATACATGGAATTAAATTTTGGCTTCTGCTATTTAGACTCTGTGGCTTAGACCAGTTCTTTAGCTGCTCTCAGCCTCAGTTTCCGTAATTTTTGTGATAAAAATGACCATAGTACCCACCACAGAGAAGTTGTAAGGATTCAAGGGAGAATGAGTAAAAAGGGCCCGGCAGAGTGGCTGGCTCCTAATGAATCCCCTTTTAAGGAGCATTTCTAATCAAATGATCAGGGCAGACACCTTTATTCTTGCCAGATTCTTACTATATTTACTGATTATTTTTATAAGGCAGTGAGTGCAGGATTGAGAGCTCTCAGAGACCAACACCAGAGAGCACTTTACACATGGTCCTTTCTATTTTCTACTCAGATGATGTTAAGTAATGACCAGTCATTACCAACGCTGACTTCTTAGCTCTTAAAGGTTGATACCCTATTGTGTAAGTTTCTTCCTATGTCTGAGCAGTGCTAGGAGACCGGGCCAGTGTTGCTGATTTGCGTCTTTCTCATGTATGAGAAGGTTGACAGTGGGGCCCCTGAGTTGTAACTCTTCTTTCTTACTTGGGGCATTGAGAGGTGGGTTTCTCCTGTTTCCCAAGAGAAACATAACAAAGTTGTATCAAGCATGCAAATATCCTTATGGCTTTGAGGCAGCTATAAAGACTTAATGGTGTTTCATGTCTTCCTTCCCTCCCTTTATGGGAACTGATGTAAATTATCTCTTAGGAATGAAACAGACCAACCTTGCATCCTCTTGGGACAGATTTTTGAAAGTGTTTGTCTCCAGGTGAATACATTTGTCTCCAGGTGAATGAAAGATTGTCACATGGCAAGTAGTTAAGGTGTTGCCTGGCAAGGCAGGATGATCTGGGGGTTTTCTGGACATTGCTGAATGAGCAGTCATTATTACTTAACAGAGATGAATTTACTGGGAAGCTAATTATGCTCAAGTTTTATGCCCTCCCTTCTGCAAGTCTCTTCTGAAGTCCTGGCACTGTATTCTCATGTTTATGTTTTTTTAACTTTTCAAAATTAAGTTATTTCTGTATTTCTTTAATGAGTCTTCCCTATTCCCACTCAATTCAGGCCCCACAAAATCTGGATCCACCCTTGTTGTTATTGTTGCTTAAAGTACCAACCACAAAATGGCAACCCTCAACACAGAGGGACAAGTGCAGGTAGAAAGAGCTCAGAGGAGGGTGGACCAAGAGGTAGAGATAGAATTAATTCAACAAAAATAAGAAGAGAGTCTCTTCAGCTGAGTTATGCTAATGATGGGGCTCGTGGGCCTCCAGAGAGTGGCAGATTTGGAAGCCAGCCTCCAGTACCTCTGAAGTCTATCCGTCTTGCCTGTTGTACAGGCCATTCTAGTAGGAAAAGTACTGCTTGAGCTCTTTGGGGCAGACTTGATGACTAATGTCTTTTAAGTCAAATTTTCTCTGAACAATAGAAGCTAAGGTTGTATATCAGAACTAGACATAAATATATTTGGCCATGGATTACAATAAAATTTACTGGTGCTGAAGATAATCAAACCATTTCACTTTCCATGAATTTTATTGTCTGAAAAAAGTGATATCACTCCTTGGAAGAGAAGAGAATAACTCGCTCCATTTGCTATTCTGCTGGGAGAGAAAAGCTCTGCAACCTGATGGCAATGAATGTCTGTCTTTTCTCCTTGAGTCTGCCCTCCCCATGAGAGAACACTGCCATCTCATGTAGAATGCATGAGCTCAGGTTGTTTGCTTGCCCTACCCAGGCTATATAGTAGGGAGGCTGTATCACATTCCCTTTGCTGTCTGGTGCAAAGAGGCAAACTGTTGAGCAGATGTTGAGCAAAGGGGCCCAGGTTCGCCATGTTTGGGATTTCAGTTTAAATGTAGTGGGACTTTGATAGTTTATACCCAGGGGGCCCGTGTCTCGCCTGAGGTAATGAGTGCTGCAACCGAACACTAGCATTGTCTTTTTGTGCCCCTGTGTTGGAATATTGAATTACATTGCACTGCTGTGAGGGCTGTGAACCTCTGAAGACCAGCATTTGGCCTATGTCAGATCATAATTTCTTTTTGATAGAAAAGTACATACACTGAAGGCAATTTTGAACAAATGAATAAAAATCGAAGCATCTTGAAAACAGGCTTTTGCTTATATGTATGTACTGATTTTTCCATCTTGCTTGGGTATTGGCAAAACCACTAGATTTTAACCATTATACTAAAAGATCTGGCCCATGTTTTTATTGATAGATGGTATCTTGAGCCAGTGACTACTAGCTAGGTGGACTTAGTCAAGTTATTTTATCCCTTTAAGCCTCAATTTCCTCATTGATAAACAAAAACAATTTTCCCCCGTTTTGAGAGTGAAATGAATTATGGATCTTCAACATACATGAGGAGAGTACATGAGGCATAAGATATATTTAATATGCAATAGCCAATCATATTTACATATATTCAGAATATACTGAGAATCATATATACGAATGGCACTTATTCAGTCATTTATCTAATATTATTGTTCACCCACCATGTTCCGTGTTTAGAATTCATTCATATGTTATCTCAAAATAAAACTGGCTATAGTGGTTTGAAATGGAGTTTCTCTAAAATTTTTATTTTGAAACCCTTGACCTCCCTTTTCCCCATTCAGCAATGTTTGCTTTTCCTATTCCATTTCAAACCAGGTTCATTACTTTGGGCCATATGAGCATAGCACTGCTATTTCTCTTTAAGCACTATTTGATGTCCCCTAAAGAAATAGTCCTATAGCCCTAGGCTGGGATGCAGTTACTGTATACAACTTTATTAAAAGGATAACTTTATATTATTCTCATCTTTTTTTCCTGAAAGAGTGTGATCTTAATTCTAAAAGACAAATGGGTATGATTATTGCCATACAATTGATAGCTATTACAAAGTTTAACTTAGTAGGAACTTGAAGGAAGAGTTCACAGATGGTTCAAAGTCACACTTTTGAATAAATAATCTCAGCCTATTGGAAAAGGGGACCATGAGCTGTGCTTGGCTTGTCTGCCTCTTTGCATCTCCTACTGCAACTTTGAGGAGGTTATCAGTTTTATTGCCTGGAATTAAGAGGGGAAAAATGTAAACTATTTCTAGATGTTTGAAGTTTTGATTTTAAGGGGTTAGACTTGGTTAATGCTTTACCAAAAAGTCAACTACTTCTTAATGTTGCCACATGATGTTGGTATGGGGCTTTACATTTTTCGAAGGGCACATGTTGTCCATTCAGTCCCCTCCACAATCCTTTGGGGTCATCAGGGCAGCTATGTTTATAGATGAGGAAGCCGAGGCCTAGAAGTAGTTAAATGGTTTGGTTGAGATTATGAGATACAAAAGCAACTGGAATCAAGTTTTCTGACTTCCACTAAACAAGAACAGTAATCACAATGGCAAGGATATGTGAAAGATCAGGAAAGCGGTTTTTTTGTGTCAGCTTCTATCCTAAGTTCCTGAGTGTGTAACTCAGGTGCTAGCCGAGGTCATCCTGTCCTTTGAGATGAGTAAATACAGCTTGCTTACCCTCCCTCATCCAGTAAGAAGCTCATCCCTTCTCAGGAGTCCTCACCATCCCTCAGGGCTTCCTGTTCTCAGGATGGCCTTCAGTTGTGAATTTCCACCCCTGTTGCACTGTTGTTTCCTATGCCTTCTTCACTGAGTCTGGTTGTTCCATTATCCGGCCATGGAACACAGCCCTCTTCCCTTAATGTCCACTGTTACCACTCGCAAAAGGAATCTGGGGGGTGGGGGAATGTGAGAGGCTTTTCCTGAAACTTTGAGATGGGAGAGCAGGTCATAATAGGGTGGACCTGAGAAAATGGCTCCTCAGTTTTCCCTGATTCTTGAGAAAGCTTGTGTTGCCTCGTCATGTGGAGTTTCTCATTGGTCACCTTTGTCTGTTCATTTCAGCAGCTTACCAAGTTGCTCAGCCTGTTTCTTTCCCACATCTGTCCCTGGCCCACCTAACTACCTTTCTTCACAACTTAGTCCTAGCCCACTTGAGTATAGTGGAGTTTAGGTCTCTGTTCCTCTGCCTTCCTATAGACCATACCTCCAGCCCCTCATCTTTTCTATGTAAAATAGACTGTGTAATACTTCATATTTCCCTAAGCAGGGACAATTTCATCCCAAAATGAAATTCAGGTGCCAGCTCTTAAAGTTCCATTTTCCCTCTTTAGCCACCATAATTACACTATGGGATAGGTATTCATATTATCTCATTTTACAGTTGATGCACCCAAGGCTCAAAGAGATTGGCTAACCTGCCTAAGGTCACCGAGAGATCTAATCTCCTCACATCCACTGCACTGGCAGTCATCAATATTTTCTTGAAGGACCAGATAGTCTCTGTTGCAACTACGCAACTCTGCTATTTGAAACAAAGCACTAAAGCTGATAGAGACATTATATGCACAAACAGACATGGCTGGGTTTCAGTAAGTTTTGTTTACAAAAACAGGTGGCAGGCTGGAAACTAGCCTGTGGTCCAGAGTTGCCGATCCGGCACTTTACTGTACTGCCTTTTCACATAATACTGGCACTCTATTTAATGTCTCTAATTTAAAGCCTAAAGTAGATTGAGAACAGAATCCAGAATGGAATCCACTTGGGCTACATCATTTCAAATTCCTTTTCATTTTCTTCCTGAAAGCAATCTGTAGCTCTGCACAGAGCAAACAAGTCTATAATAATTGTTAAATTATCTATAGTGTAACTGTGATATTGCTGCCTCTGAACTTGGTTGGAGACATGCTAGGGTTTTAAAGTCTGGGCCAAGGACACATTTCTGGAATTGTGTGACTGTTATTTATATTTTCTTTTAAGTAAAATGGACAGTGTGTGAAATGCCCACATTTCTCAAAGTCTGATTTTCTCTCCGAGGCTGTAAGGGACCTTAGAGTGCATAGTTTACGCTCAGTTTATTGTGTGTAACGAACAGCAGGAGTTGCTGTTTCCTTGGGACACTAACTCTGACAAATATATGTGACCAGATTAAATTTGTGTGTTTTTTTTAAAATGACTGCCCAGTGTGCCGTGGTGATGGAATCAACACCCTACTTTGCCTGAGTCAACTTTCCCATGAAAACATTTCCCACATTTGTGCAATGGGTCTCATCTCTGATCACCAGTTCTGAAGATGTTGAAAACAGAGATATTTTCTCTCTACAAGAATGATTTAAAGAAACACTGAAAACTGCTTTTTCAGTTTTTCTTTTTTTGGCAATTCAGTAACTTACAGGTGGCCAAAGGTTGGACTTTTTCTTTCTTTCTTTCTTTTTCTTTAAAAACATCTGTGAAGACAGTCCATCATTATCGGCAAGTTGCAGTTTAGAATTAAGTTTTACAGCTAGCTTGTTCTATAAAGTCCCTGAAAATAGGCTTTTATAATGGAAATGTTGAAACCACCTTAATCTGTGTGTAAATATTTTCACTCTAGCACTTATCTGAGTTCTAAGAGGGCCATGGAAAATTATTCCTGGGCCCCTTATTGAATCTGCGAATCAGGAGTTGCATTCATTCTGAAACAAGCAGAGCAAGGTTCCCATTAAGCCTACAGCCTAGGAAAGTGCCTCATTCTGAACTGTAAATAGGTCCTGCATGCATATGTCTTATCTTGAGTATTTCAGCTGCATGCATCAGGGAAATGAGTGGGAAAGGAAATTACTTCTCTCTGTAAAAGCCTTATAAGTGTTTCTCATCTGTTTTCCCTAGCTGCTAATTTAGAAGAATCTGGATGTTCCATGGCATCTTCAGCAGACCTAGTATTTCTAATGGGCAACTTACTGAAATTCATTGAACGCATATGTATTGAGGACCTATTATGTGGGGCTTGAAATACAGCATAAGATGAGAGAGATAGAGTCCCTGCCCCATGGAGCCTAAACAGAAAGTGATAGTCAGTGAACAAAAGTCAAGCTATGATTATGAATGTGGAGTTAGTGACCTGGTGAAGTTGCAGAGAGTGTCATGAAGAAATACAGGTGCTGAGAGCTTAAGAGTATGTAATTTGGGGTGGTTAGGGAGGGTGCTCCCTTGTCAAGGGCTGGAAGGTCTCAGGAAGACTAAGGAAAGAGGGAAAGAAGACAAGGTATTTGACAAACTACAAAGGGTGAGGCTGGGGGAGCTTAGGATTCAATGTGACTTCAGTAAAGAGGAAGGGTTGAGAGGAGATTGGGAGTTAGGGATGGCCAGTTTGCAGAGGGTGGGGGTATGTCTTATAGGCCTGCATGTATTTCATCCTTGACCTCAATACTTCCCCATCTCTTTTTGCATATGAAGTTGAGACAAGGGAGTCTCAACAATCTGCAGCCACCTTCTACTCTGGTCCCCTGTGGGTCCTAAACCCAACTACGGGGTGTTCCAGACTGACGGAGTTGTGCAGAAACAACTCCTGGAGGCCACGGGCTATGCCTCTACCTTGAGTCTTAGTGGTACAACCTTTAACCCTATGAGCAATTTTAGTGGTACAGTGACTTAAAAAAAATGATGTAATATATATATAGTAAAGTATATCCTATTTGCATCATGTAACTATGCATTTATTAAAAATGCATGCATCAAAATTATGGAGACAGTAAAAAGACAGTGATTGCCAGGGGTTGAGGGTAGGGAGATGGTTGAATATATGGAGCACATAGAATTTTTAGGGCAGTGAAAATATTCTGTTTGATACTACAGTGGTGGATATTTGTCATTATATAGTTTGTCCAAACCCATAGAATGTATAACACCAAAAGTAAACCATAATATATAAAGTATGGACTTTGGGTGATCATGATGTGACCATGTAGGTTCATCAGTTGTAACAAATATACCACGCTGATGAGTGACGTTGATGATGAAGGAGGCTATGCATGTGTTGGAGCACAGGGTATACAGGAAATCTCTGTATCTTCCTCTCAATTTTGCTATGAACCTAAAACTTCTCTAAAAATAAAGTCTTTTTAAAAAATCTTAAGAAAAATGCATACAGTCATATGACCATCACTGCAATCAAGATACACAACAGTTTTATCATGTTGCAGAATTTCTTTGTGTCCCTTTGCAGTTAGCCTCAGCTGCTGGCAGCCGCTGATCTGTTGTTTTGTCTTTTTATTTTTGCCTTTTGTAGACTATCATATAAGTGGACTCATACATATATATCCTTTTGAGCCAGGCTTCTTCCACTTAGATAGTGCATTTGAGGTTCATTCACGCATTTGTGGGTATCAGTCTGTGGAATATCAGCAGTATTCCATTGCATGAACTGCAGTTGTTTGTTTACCTGTTGAAATTACTGTCACATTGGGTACCCCTTCACAGTAATCTTGCCTGCATGACTGTGGGGGCTATCTGCCCTTCCTGCTTGCACTGTGTCCCCATACATTCACTCACAGCAGCCAGTACCATCTTTATCAAACAAGTAGAGTCATGCCATCCCCAAGCACAAAACTTTAAAGGCTCCCATTGCCCTTAGGATAAAGGTCCTCAGCATTCTTGCAACACCCTTTAAAGTTTGGGCCTCATCTGTACCTTCACCCTTGTTTTACTCTCTCCTCCAGCCATTTGGACCTACTTCCAGGTCCCAGAAAAAAAAACGTTGCTCTCTTTTGCCTCTTACCCTTTGCAAGCTTTCTTCCCTCAGACTGGAACATTCTCCTCTCCTGCCACCTCATTTCCCACCTTGCTAAATTTTACTTGTCCCTCAGGTATCAGCTTGGTTGTCAAGTTCTATAGGACATTTTCCTTAACCCTACATAATAAGGTTGGTACTCTTCCTTAGGGGCATGATAGCTCTATACTTACTCATTATATTACACTGTATTGTAATTCCGTTTATTTCTGGGTCTTCTCACTTTAGACATGAAGTTCCTTGAAGACAGGAGTGTGTTGTTTACTACTGTGTCCCAATACCTAGTGGTGGCCAGTGTTCAACTGATTTCTGTTGAATAAATGAGAATGGCTGGGGAAAACTTACTATCATTCTAGTTAGAGAAGTTAGAACACTGGAGCTTGGAACATCCAAAAGCTTTATGTTGCTTGTATAATTGGGGAAATTCCAGCTTCTCACTAACCTGCATATGCTATCATATGTGATATGACCCTTGAGGGAGCCTCTCCAGTTTTCTACAACACAAAATGTCTTGTTGCTGCAGGTACTTTTCCCCTCTTTCAGCCTAGTAGTGAAACCTAGTAATGCTTCTAGAAGTAGAATCCCAGCATCTCTTGAAGTTCAAGAACATGCTCCTGTATCCCATCCAGAGAGTCTGAGACTGAACACCACTTGACTTCAAAGAGTTGCCCAGTCTATTACTGAGTTCATCTTGGCATTGTCTGGATTTGGGGGGAAGGTTCTGTTTGGATCTCTTGCATCAGATTTTGCTTTTCTTCTCTCTCTGTGGTGTCCCTTCTGATATGCTGTTGATGAACTGACCTCTAGATTAGGAGTCACACAGTAGGGAACATATCTCTGTAAATCATCTAACTAGGCAGCCCTCATGTAGTGGACACTCAATAATTATATGTTAGGTGAATGACTGAATAAATAAATAATGAAAGAATGAATGACTGCCTCAGTTTTTGCATAGGCTTCAATCACGTCTCTTTGGAGAGTAAAAGCTTTGTTACCAGGTAATATGATGCTATCTGTTGCCCTGTGTTTGTGAAGCCACCTTGCTATTTGCTGTTCCTCAACTCCTCTGTCTCCTTTTCACCTCAGGACCTGCATTGCAGTTCTCCCCAGGTGGTTCACAGCACCCACATCTCTGCTCAGATGTCACGTCCTCCAATAAGTCTTCTTGAGCACCCCATCTGACATAATTCTGTTCCAACCCCAATCATCCTCAATTCCTTTATATGATTTATTTTATTTTCATAGGACTTTGTACTTACCACTATCTGAAGTTACTATGTTTTATGAGCATTTGTTGACTTCTTTGTTAATTCTGTCCCCTAATGTGCATAAACTCCATGGAGGCAGGGAGCTTGTCTGGCTTCTTCTGAATAAATTAAAATATATATATTTTACATATATGTATTTTATTACACACATGTATATATGTAATCACACATATCAGGAAAGAATATGCCTTTTGATTTTCTTATTAATGAACAATTTACCATACATTGTCTTATGACTGACTGATCTTTACTGCGTATCTGTGGGAGGTATGCAAAGGAAAGTGTTACTGTGTGTAGTCAGACCCGTCTAGAATAGATGCTTATAGAAGAGCTGTTCTTGAGCATACTGTGTCTAATTCACATTTAATATTAAAAATTAAACATTGCAGTGGTGGCTAGGTGACTGTGGTTAAAAATAAAAAATAAAGACGCAATGTTAGAATCTGACAGACCTGAGTTCAAGTCTCACTTTTCCTTCTAGTAGAAATGTGATGGTTTCCTTGTCTGTAAAATAAAGATTATTGTCATCAAATCATAGGGTTCATGAGAATTCAATCAACAAACATAGCACCTGACGTGGGAGGCCTCCCTCTGGACATATGGTTTCCTTCTTGTACCCTTCCTTCTTGAATTAAAAAAAAGACTGAGGTAGAGTTAGGCCAAACACTGAAGGAACTTAAGGCTTAATATTTAAACCAAGATAAATGTCGTAGAGCAGATTTGCCTTGATCATCTGAATATAATTCTGTTTTTTTGGTGGTTCTTATTTTCTTGTTGTAAAGAAAATCACCAAGGCAGCACATTTAGGGGACTAAATAGAGATGTAACTCATGAATTGCTGAGTTATTGTGTTGCCTCTCTTGGAGTTCCGCTGTATCTAAGCCTCTATGGTGTAGAAGCTACTTTTTTGTGGGTACAGGTCTACATCTGCAACTGATTCAGTCTGCAGATGGGCCTGTACAGAAATAATTAGCCACTTGCCCCTAATTTTGAGGTGTAACTGGCCCCTCTTGCCAGCAATTACTGAATCATGGAAAAGAGGGAGCCTTAGGAGAGAGAGTCTGTGGAAATTTAAGCATGAGGGCGAATTGCTTTTATTTTTTAAAAAGTTACAGCTATCTTTTTCTTTTAAAAATACACTTGCAAGTATATAAGCTGCCTTGGAATGGACCTTACCAGTAGTAACTCCATGTACCTTTCCTGGGGTGAAACACTATAAATATTCACACACACACCCCCCACTGAATTTTATTCTAAGGACTTATTTAAATATGCCACGTGCTTTAAGTGTTGCATTCGGTTTCACAGTCAGTTCACACTTCACATTAACTAATCATTGGTGAACTATCTGGCTTGTGAACTTTGATCCATTTTCTTTTGGAAAGATCACTACATTTTTTAGTATGCTTTTGTGGGAAATTTTGCATTAATCTGTAGTGTGACACCTTTGGATACATCTGGATTTGAATCATAACCCCTATTGCATCCTCTGATTAAGAGCAGCATCCAGTGATATTAGGGGACCAGAGGAATTTGTTAACAAAGGATAGAAGTTATTGATGACCGTCTTGAAACATCGATCCATGAGATTCAGAAATTACGTGGGGAAGTTGCCTTGGACAATAAAAGAACAAAACACATTCTAGATCTTAATAGGAAACAAAAGTGCATAAACAAAAGCAGACTGCTTCTTTAAATATCCAATTTCAGAACAAGACTAACCCCCTAGGAAAGTTTAAGGAACCCTGAATCTAATTGGGGAAAGAAGCCGTTTATGTTTTCTTCAGTGTCAAGCTAGCAGATGAGATTGAATTTTTGACACTTTGCAGAAGACAGACCCCTTTCCATTAGCTGAATGAATCCGGGGCCTGAGTCATTATTTTATTTTGTAAATTCTGCATGTGCTGTAATCAGACCTCTCAAATGCAGACAGTTACTGCTGGAAGGAATGATGTTAAACTTTGAAGGGAAGGAAATGAAAGGCCTGCTTAACCATTTCAGCTCATCTATCCAGCCCCAGGGTTTAAATCACAGGCTTGCAGGTTTACCATTCGTAATCTTTTGTGCTTATTTTCTTCCAATACATTTAATAAGTTCCCATGAAGTTCTTCTACCAGGAACTTGAGAGGCAGAGAATATACATAATCTGTTTCAATTGTACTGAAGCTCTGTCCACTAGGATCTGCCAGGTCCCATTGTTTTTATGTTTTTTTTGTTTTTTTGTCTTCAGCCTTTTTGTTATATCTTTGGCCTCCAATGGGTTCTAAGTGAAGATACACTGTGGGTAAAGTTTGTCATAAGTAAAGTTTAGTCACATTTGAAGAGTCTTTCAGGGAGATTGGATACTTGCAGGGCCTTGTTTTCTCATAGAAGATGCTCCTATAAAATGCAAACACCACTGATGAGAAGGAAGGTGCAAGAGAAAAGGAACCCTCTCTCCAGCCTCCACCTGGATCCATAATCTGGAGATGGTTTTTGAATTCTCGGATCTTTGAAAAATAACTTTACTTATGAGATACTGAGGGAGAATATTGTCAATTTTCTAGAAGATGATGATGATTAAGGGAAACATGTAGTCACTATTTCTCTATTCAGTTTGAAGTAAAAATGCTTCCGCTTCAGTGTTTTTAAAACTTTGGCCTGTGGACTGTTAGATCAAAATCACCTGTAATACTTGTTAAATATGCAGATAACTAAACCTCGCCCTGGACCCAATGAGTTATCACCTCTGGTCCCGGGGCCCAGGAATCTGCATTATCAGGCACCTAAGATGATTCTTGTATGTTGTCAAATTGGGAGCCACACTGTTTTGGATAATTTTTATATTTTAATAATTGGTTATTTTTTTTTTTTTTTGCAGATATGTGATTTATCACAACACAGTTAGTGATAGGAACAGATTTTCCCTATACGACCCCTGAGAGCATTTAATTGTGTAAATCATTTGGATGCTAGTGTCTCTCAGAGGTTGCTGAATTACATTCTTGTGGGCTTTTGGTCTATCCACCCCTTTCTTCCAATGAAGAATATAACTCATTGTGTCACAAAAAATTATTGAGAAGGAATTTGGCCTTAACCTCATGAAAACTGTTCATTTCCACAGATTTTTTTTTATTCTTAGTTCCCAAAATATTTGAGATAAACGTTGAAGATGTTCAAAATTATTGTATAACATTTGTGAAGCTCAGACATGACACTGTGGCTTTAGTCAGAATGATATGTAAGATTATGTGTCCCTAAAGAAATCTATCTGAAGTGAAGTTGGGGCATAGGTAGGATCTATCTTTGAGGTCCTGCCAGAGCCATGTAAGACTGGGCTCTGGAAGGTTTAGGCTGGGGCAAGTCTTGCCAAGTATAGATAAAGCGCATGGTTTAAAGAGTCAAATGTAAAAGTCAAAGGAAAAAAATACTATGGTATAGAATGATATTCCAACAGGTCATGCTGCTCATGAATTGAAGGACTGTTACTGTTTGTTTATACTTCTTGTTGTTTCTAAGATGAAAATAAAAAGTGAATTTGCAAATCTTCCCTTTAATACTTGTGTGTAACAGAACCCTCTTTTAAAGGTAGCCTGATGATGGTGAAATATACTTTAATTTCTATTTCAGAAAGCTTTCATTCCAACTGAGAGAGAATTCTTATATACTGTTGAGTTATTTTGCAAACTATATAAATAGTGAAATTCATACATACTGAGCTTCAGTAGTAATATGAATTTTTCTAATTTACCACAAATACATACTGTAGTCACCAGAGATATTGCTTTGGTTGTTTCTATTTCCAGCACATGTTACTGTGTTTTTGAAATGGAACATTTGCTGTGGGGGACAGAACATTTAGCGTGAAGGATACTAACCAATAACAAAATAAATTGTCTGCAAATAATGATGTAGGGTGCTTTGACATAATGTTTCTATTTTTCAGTCTGGTAGTTATGTCCCTGTCCTTCTTTTGGGTTTGTATTTGATTTGGGGAGAAAGAGCCAGGATTTATTTATTTAGGAAGTAGATGCAGGAGTCCAAAAATGAACCACGTCCTAATCCTCCCCCCAGTAGCTCTTACAACAGCATGGTGGGGGTATTTTTTGAAATGCTATCTCTTCTTCAGAGGAAATTTTCTGTGATGTGAGTATTTTATCCTATTAAGTATTTCTTAAATTAAATTAAAGAGCATAGATTGAATACTTTAAGTTGAAAAATAGTTTCATGAGTCCTAGAGTGCTGTCTTTTTTTTTCTTCAAATGCATACATACTTTTAATCTCAAGTTCAGTTTCTTCTATTTCATTTTTGAACTCAAAATAAATAAATTTTATTTTGATTCCCTCCATGGGTTTCAGATGTTTAGCTCCTAAAATTATATAATCTCTTAAAAAAGCAAAAGACCCTAAGCCAAATTTAGAATTCAAAACAAGGACTATAAATAAAATAATTCTTTTAAAATAAAAAAAAACTCTCTTAAGACCCCAAGAAGACAGTCAAAATTGTGAAAAGACATTAACTTAAAGTAATTTAAATGACACAGTTTTATGACTGTCTTAGAATGACCTTGAGAAAATATTTCCCCCAAAGAATCCTCTCTTAAATAATTCTTTTAGACAGTCTCTTGAAGAACAAATTCTCTTGAAGTGAATTGTTTTCTTTGATGCTGCTATTTTCCTGCAAATTCCAGAGGACAGAATCTTTGGTTTTAACTTAAGATAATGAAAGTAATTTTCCTTTGAGAACCAGATTTTCGGCCAAATTGTAAAGCCTGTCTGCAGGTGAGATTTAATTTAATCCTTTGAGTACTTAAGAAGCATTCCTGAGACAGTGGCCAAAAAAGTGACAAGATTAGCACTTTGTTTATTGACAGTGCATGGACAAGAAAAGACTTTTATCCTGAAGAGTTTAATGATTTTTTTTTCTAGTGATCTTAATGGCAATTTTTAATTACTAAACATACATACATTATTTAAATAGTCAAAGGTTAGATGATGCACTTAAAATTTAAAGTTAGTTACAATTGAATTGTAGCCTAGGAATTAAGTAGCAGCAAAGCAAGCATGAAAGGCAGGTGCGGTATCTTGCTAACTAAATTTTAAGTTTAGAATAGATTTATAGAGTGAAAAATGAATATGTAAATATCAAAAGAAAGTGTATAAATGAAAATCTGCAGATCAGTTGTTTCTGTCTCAAAATCAGAATCATCCATATATGATTTTCATGAGATTTTAAATACTTTATAAGATGTTTTTGTCCCATTATTTCCTCTTTAGTTCCTCTTTTCGATGTGTTTTGTGTTTTGCAATAAACAAACCAATTTTTCTCATGTCAGATACTATATGAATAAATTAAAAAGTCCCAAAAAAGAAAGGTGTATGCATGGTTGAAACTTGAAACAAAAGCTGTATAATGTATATAGCTATGACTTTCAGATAAAATTAATATCATAATTTTTAAAATTACTTCCTGTTCAAGATGTGTTCAGGTTGTACTTTTGCTACAGACAGTAATTTCCTTGTATATATCTTGTTTATTTTCTTTTGGGGAGTACAAAATATGGGAAAAAAGGAATATTTTGCATTCTAAATTTAGTAGATTTTCAGCTTTTTTATGTGGAAAACCAAAGTAAAATCTTTTTATATTTTTATCATGACATTCAATAGAAATTAGAGCATGATATTAGGAGATTTTTCTGTTTGGGAGGCTCTAGACCTCTTAACCACCTGCCATCCTCTCAGTGAGTTTAGCTGTGGTTAGCAAACCATGAAGATGTAGTTTACAATGATAACTTACTAATATTTTTATATCATGAATGTTTCTAGTAGCTCCTTTGGATCTTTCCTGTCATTTTATCATTGGACATTTTCAGGATGTTCAATCTTAGAACAATTTGGGTATGTTTTAAATTTGCTGCCTAGTCATTTTATGTCTAAAGGAAAAATTACATAAAATTCCATACTATTTGGGAACATGCTGTCTTGGTTAGGGTTTGGATCACATTTTAAAGTTAGTTTTAAAAGAAAGGAAATCATATAAATGCTCTTCCCTGCACCAAGCATGGAAAGCAGGCACTTTTATTTTAGAGTGCTTATCCATTGGGGTCAGATTGTTGATGATAAAGAACATTCTAGACCTTTAAATATTGATTATGCACTTTGGGAAACTTTTATTTTCTGCTTTCCCCCTGTCCATTTGAATTTGGGTTTTGGTAGAAGTTACAGAGTGCAGTGTCTCAACTATTCCACAGGGTGTCATGATGTGGTTGTTTCTTCTCAGGAAAACTGTTGTGGGAGGTAATTTGAGCCAAGGCTCATCCAGCATTTAAAAGGACTGGTTTATTTTGGTTATAGGCAGTAAATATTTACCGAGGGTCTATTACGTGCTAGCCCCATGATAGGAAATGTAGATCCTAGTGGTATTATGCAAGTCCTTTTCTTCACTTTGTGTTAGGCATTTTTGCTGAGGGAATATTTACCAGCACAGTGAGTTTGCTTGAGTTTCTTTGAACTTGCTTGCCATGTAACTTCATGCCACTTGTGAGTGAATCTCAAATGAAGTCAAATTTGGAAACTACTCAACCCTCCAGTTAGACTCTGCTTCCTTTCCCTCCATCATCTGGTGTGAATAGGTCCCTAGGTGTGCCAGTATAGGGAGGGGGCTGAGAGTTCCTGGTCTAAAATGCTCCTGGGTTGCCACGGGGAATCTGAAGTAGGGCAGGGGCCCCTGGAGTCAAACTGTCTAAGTGTGACTCCTTTCACCACTAGTTGTCTGGGTTACCTTAAACAAGTTACCTAGCTTCTTTTGTTTAAATCAGTGATAGGATTTTGAAGAACAAATTAAATAATCCATTTCTGAAAAGCAGTTAGTGGCTTCCAATTCTGGAATAAGATAACATAAACTCACTTAACCACTGTCCTCTCTAAATACAGCTTAATTCAAATTATCTGGATATAATTAAACAGACAATCATAAGAGGACTCTGAAAGCTAGAACAGAAGGAGAAGGACTGGCTAGGGGCCTCAAGAATTGAAGAAGGACACCACAGTGAGTTTCCTGGGTTTTCTCTTATTCCCAATGCATCCCTGATTGGAGCTAGTGAGCCCTTCGATTCTGAACTGCCAGCAAAAGTAGATGAAAAGAAGAGGAGGAGAGGGGGAGAGTGGAAGAAAGAACGAGGTAGGGAGGTGGAGAGGGTAATGAGAGTGGGAGGAAGGGAGGAGTAGGAGAAGGGAATACCTGCTTTCCCTTCTGGGAAAGGGGAAGCCCAGCTGGGACTTAGCAGCGGCCCAGTCTGCCCACAACAGCATTGCTAGCAGAGCCTCAGTGGGCCAATCCATATTCCATCTATACCTGCCAGCAGTGGTGGGAGCAGGCTACCCCTAGCAGCTTCACCAGCAGAGCTAAGGCAGGCTAATCTGTCTCCAGCCCTCAAATCCCTAGCAGCAAGCTGCTCTGCCCTTAGCAGTGATGTCAGCAAGTAAGGGAGGTCAATCAGAACTCACATGCTAAACTGAAACAGGGTGACTGCTTGCTAAAATAGAGGATAGAAATAGGAAAATAAAACCAAACAAATCTTCTAAGGTATATTCAAAATCCAGGCTACAATAAAAAATCTCTCATCATATGAAGAACCAGAAAAAAAAGCACAATTTGAATGAGAAAAGAGAACTAATGCCAACACCAAGATGAATCAGATATTGGAATTATCTGATAGAAATGTTAAAACAATTATCATAAAATTGATTGAACAAGTACTGAGTCCTTCCAGTGAGGTTTTCCACTATTTCAAGATTTCAAAAAGTGGAAAACCTCACTGGAAGAATTCAACAGTAGAGTGGAAATAGTAGAATCAGCAAAATCAGTAGGACAGATCAATACAATTTACTTAATCTGAATAACAGAGGGACTGTAGACTAGAAAAGCAATGAACACCACTCAGGGATCTGTACAAAAACAAATGTCTAACATATTGTTGGAGCACCAGAAAGAGGGGAGAAAGATTAAGGGGCTGAAAAAGTATTTGAAGAAGTAATAGCTGAAACTCCCCAAATTTGGCAAATGTATAAACCTACAGACTCAGAAAAGTGAGTGAATTTAAAATAGGCTAAACCCAAAGAAAGCTATACCAAACACATCATAAGTAAACTTCTGTAAACTGAAGACAGAGGGAAAAAAACCTTACAGCAGTCAGAGATAAACTACTCATTATCTATAGGGAAATAAATATCAATTCAAATGATGTGATTTTTCATCTGAAATCATGGAGGCCAGAAAGATTTGGCACATTTTTCAAATGCAGAAAGAAAAAACACTTTCCTTCACAGAGTCTCTACCTGGTGAAACTATTCTTTAACAATGAATAAGGAAATGAAGACATTTTCAGATAAAGGGAAACCAAGCGTATTTGTCACCTAGTACATCTACCCTTAAAGACTGACTAAAGGAAGCTCTCTAAACAGAAAGAAAATGATAACAAAAGATAGACCAGAACTTCAGAAAAGAAGGAAGAACAGTGGAATGGAAGAAGATAGGATGAATATAATAGACTATCCTTCTTTAAGTTTTTAAAATCATATTTGATGTTTGAAGCAAAAATCATTACAATATCTGTCATGGTGCTCAATGTATATAGAGGAAATAATGAGACACCTATATTTTACAAGTGGGGAAGATAAAAGGACCTTAAAAGAAGTAAAATTTCAGTACTTCACTTGAAGTGGTAAAACATTTATATCAGTAGGTTGTGACATGTTGTATATGTAAATTTTACCACATATGGCAATTACTAAGAAAATATGTGAAAACTATATTCTCAAAACTGGTATAAATAAATGGAGATGAAATACTAAAAATATTTCAAGTAGCTAGCAGAATTAAGCCCTAACATATCAAAAATTACTTTGGGTATATGGTCAAAATATACCAATTAAAATACAGAGATTGCCAAAGTGTATTAAACTAAAAAACAAAACATGACATAACTGTATGCTATCTATACAAATTCACTTCAAAAACAATGACATAGGTGTGTTGAAAGTAAAAAAAAAAAAAAAACGGAAAAAGATATATTATGTTACCATTAATTTTTAAAAAGGAGGAATGGCTATATTAATATCAGATAGGGTAGAAATAAGAGTGAAAAAAATTTCTAGGGATAGGGACAATAAGTGATGTTACATGATAATAAAAGAAATCCACTAGGAAGTCATAGCAAATCTAAATATGTATGCACCAAACAGAAGAGCTTCAAAATATATGAAATAAAACCAGTTATCCAGTTTTATAACAGGAAGGAGAAATAGACAAAGTCACAATAATAGTTGGGCACTTCAACACCCCCACTATCATCAACTGATAGAACTAAATACAGAAATTTTGCAAAGATATAGAACTGACCAACTCTATTGTTAAAAAAGCTATAAATGTCAAAAAGCTATTTGACATTTATAGAACATTCTACCTAACAATTGCAGACTATACATTCTTTTTCTTTTAATTGAAGTATTGTCAGTTTACAATGTTGTGTCAATTTCTGGTGTACAGCAATAATAGTTCAGTCATACATATACATACATATATTCATTTTCATATTCTTTTTCATTTTGGTTACTGCAAGATAATGAATATAGTTCCCTGTGCTATACAGTAAAAACCTGTTGTTTATCTATTTTATATATAGTAGTTAGTATTTGCAAATCTCAAACTCCGGATTTATCCCTTTCTACACCTTTCCCCTCCTGGTAACCATATGTTTGTTTTCTGTGAGTCTATTTCTCTTTTGTAAATAAGTTCATTTGTCTTCTTTTTCTTTAGATCCCACATATAAGTAATATCATAAGGTATTTTTCTTTCTTTTTCTAGCTTACTTCACTTAGAATGACAATCTCCAGGTCAATCTATGTTGCTGCAAATGGCATTATTTTATTGTTTTTTATGGCTGAGTAGTAGTATTTTGTATAAGTATACCACAACTTCTTTATTTAGTCATCTGTCGATGGACTTTTAGGTTGTTTCCATGTCTTGGCTACTGTAAATAGCACTGCTATGAACATTGGGGTGCATGTATCTTTTCGAATTAAATTTCTCTCTGGATATATGCCCAGGAATGAGGTTGCTTATCATACAGTAAGTCTATTTTTAGTGTTTTGAGGAATCTCCATACTGTTTTCGATAATGGCTGCACAAACTACTCTTTTCAAGTATACATGTAACATTCACCAATATAGACCATACTCAGAGTTGTAAAACAAACCTCAACATACGTAAAAGAATTGAATTCATAGAGTATATTCTATGAACATAATGGAATCAAAATAGAATGTCAGTATTTTGTAGAAGAGAATCTACAAATAATACATGGTTCAAAGATGCTAAACAAATAATAATCCATGGTTTGAAGATGAAGCCTCAAAGGAAAAATATACTGATAACTGAATGAAAATAAAAATGCAACATATCAGAATTTGTGCGATCCAGCTAAAGCAGTGCTGAGAGGGAAATTTATAGCATTAATTACTTATATTAGAAAAAACAGGAATGTCAGAAGTGAATAATCAAAGTTCCTACCTCAGTAAACCAGAAAAAGAAGAACAAAGTAAACCCAAAGCAAGTATTAGGGAGGAAATAATAAAATTAGAGAATAAATAAATAAAATTGAAAACTTAGAAACAATAGAGAAAATCAATAAATTTAAAAGCTTCTTCTTTGAAAAAAATCAGTAAAATTGATAAACCTCCAGCAACTCTGACAAAGATAAAAGAGAGAATACACAAGTCACCAATATCAGATATGAAACAAGATACAACATTATAGATTCTGTAGTCATTAAAAAGTTGAGAGAGGAATATTACAAACAACTTGACAGTCATAAATTTGATAGCTTAGTAGAAATGGCCTAATTCCTCAAAAACTACAAACTACCAAAACTCAACCAAGATGAAATGAATAACATGAATAATCTTGTATCAATTAAATACATTGAATTTTTAATTTAAAAGCTCTTGAAAAAGAAATTTTCAGGTCCAGGTAGTTTCACTGGGGAATTTTACCAAACAGTTGAAGAATTAACACTAATTTCACTTAATCTCTTGCAGAAAAGGGAAGTAGTAATTTTTTCCAACAAATTTATGAGGCCAGTATTACCTTGATACCCGTAACAGAAAAAGATAATACAAAAAAGGGAAAATAACAGAACAGTCCCCCCAAAGCAAAGCTATGGACCACTGTTTCTCATTTGTGGTGTCTAGTATCCTGAGACTTTACTGAGCCCACAAAAATAAGTTATATTTCTATTTGCTAACAGTGAATATGTGGAAGCTAAAATTAAAAATACAATACCACTTATAATCACTCCAAAGAAAATGAAATGCTTAGGTATGAACTTACCAAAACATGTACAGAATCTGAATGCTGAAATTAACAGAAACTTAATGAAAAAAATCAAAGAAGACCTAAGCAAATGAGTTATGCACTGTATTCATAATTTTTAAGACTTGACATAGTAAAGGTGTCAGTTTTTCCAAAACTGAGCCATAAGTTTAATGAATTTCCTCTCAAAACTCCATCAAGGGTTTTTATTGACATAGACAAGCTTATTATAAAATTTTTATGGAAGGGCACAAGTCTTAGATTAACTAAAACATTCTTTTTTAAAAAAGGAATAAGTTAGGAAATATCACTCTACTGATATTAACTTCTACAATATAGGTACAGTAATCAAGAAAGTTACATTATTGGAGACATAGAGCAGCTTTGAGCAGACAGAAGAAAGAATCAACAAATTTGAGGATAAGATAATGGAAATTTTTAAATCTCAGGAACAGAAAGGGAAAAGAAAAACAGGATTGAAAAAAAGTGAACAGGGCCTGAGAGACCCATGGGACACCGTCATTCACACCAATACACACATTGTGGGAGTCCCAGAAGGAGAAGAGAAAGAAAGGGATAAAGAGAATATTTGAAGAAATAATGTCTGAAAAGTTTCCAATTTTGTTTAAAGATGTGAATATAAACTTCGAGAAAGACAAACTCAAAGAGACTCAGACACGTTATAATCAAACTTCTGATATCCAAAGGCAAAGAGCTTCTTGAATGCAGTAAGAGAGAAGTGGCTTGCAGGAGATCCTAGATAAGATTGTAAGCAGATTTCTAATTAGAAACTTTAGAGGCCAGAAAAGTGGGCTGACATATTAAAAGTGCTGAAAGGAAAAAAAACAAAAACAAAAACAAAACCCTGTCAACCAAGAACCCTATGAGATTACAGCAGTACTGTTCTTCAAGAGTGAGAGAGAAATTAAGATACTCTCAGATGAAAAAATGCTGAGAGTACCTGTTACCACTAGAGCTGCCCTGCAAGAACTGTTCAAGGGAGTTTTGCAGGGTTAAATGAAAGGATACTAGATGGTAACTTAAAGCTGTGTGAAGAAAAAAGAAAAAAAAGCTATATGAAGAAATAAATATTTCAATAAAGATAAATACATTGGCAATTATAATACCTACTATTACTATAGCAATGGTTTGTTTTCTACATGATTTAAGGGACATATATTTTTATAGTTATTTGTGTAAAAGCTAATATTATTGTAATTTCAGTTTGTAACTCCATGTTTGTTTTCTACTAAAGAGACCAATGCATTTAAAAGAACTGTTAGTTTGTTTTTGAGCACACAATGTATAAAGATGTAATTCTGTAACACCAGCAACTGAAAGGGGTGGGAACAGAGGTTAAAAAAAAAAGCAGTATTTTTGTATGCTATTGAAGTTAAACTGGTATAAATTCAAATTAAGTGTTACAAATTTGGGATGGTAAATGTAATCCCCATGGTAACAACAAAGAAAATAACTATAGAATGAATATACACAAAAGGAAGTGATAAAAGAATTGAAATACTTTACTACAAAAGATCAAGCCCAAAAGAATACAGTAATGTGGGAAATGAGGGGCAAAAATGTTTTAAGGTATATAGAAAACAAGTAGCAAAATGACAAAGTCTCTCCTTTTCAGTAATTACTTTAAATGTAAATGTACTAAATTCTCCAAATGAAATATTGATTGGCAGAATGGATTAAAAAAAAATGATCCAATTATATGCTATCTACAAAAGACTTACTTTAGATCCAAAAACACAAATAGGGATGGAAAAATATATTCTGTGCAAAAAAGATCAATAAAATTGACAAACCTTTAACTAGGTGGACTAAGGAAAAAAAGAGAGAAAACTTAAATTACTAATTCAGAAATTAAAGTGAAGACATTACTACCAATTCTGCATAAATAAAAAGGGTTATAAGAGAGTACTATAAACAATTGTATGCCAACAAATTGGTAACCTAGATGACATAGACACATTCCTAGGAACACTAAGCCTACTAAGAGTAAATCATGAAGAATTAGAAAATCTGAATAGACATAACTAGACAAAGAAAATCGTGGACCTGATGACTTCATTGTTGAAGTCTACCAAACATTTAAAGAAGAACTAATATCTATCCTCCAAAACCTTCTCCAAAAAAGGAAGAAGAGGGAGCACATCCTACCTTACTCTATAAGGCTAACATTACACTGATATTAAAAATAGATGAAGACACTACAAGAAAAGAATACTACATACCAATATCCCTAATTATATTGATGCAAAAATACTCAACAAAATCAAGCAAATAAAATTCAGCAGAATATTAAAAGGATGATATACCATGACCAAGTGAGGTCTCTTTCTGAAATGGTATGAATGGCTCAACATACAAAAATTGATTAATGTCATATACCACATTAACAGAATAAAAGGGAAAAAATACACACGGTCATCTCAATTCATTCAGTAAAAACACTGACAAGATTCAACTTCCTTTTATGTTAAAAATATTTCAAAGACTACAAATAGAAGGAAACTACCTCAACATAATAAAAGCCATATATGAAAAATGCACAGGGAACATCATAGCCAGTAGTGAAAGAGACTGAAAACTTTTCCTTTAAGACCAAGAACAAGGCAAGTATGCCCACTTTCACCTCTTCTATTCAACACAGCACTGGAAGTTCTAGCCAGAGCAAGTGGGCAATAAAAGTAAATAAAAAGCATTGAAATAGGAGATGAAGAAGTATAAAATAATCTCTGTCTGTTGATGATATGATCTTATATGTAGAAAACCCTTAGGATTCCATACCAAAAAACTGTTGAAACCAATAAAAAATTAAAAAATGGAGCAGGGTCCAAAGTCATCACACAAAATTCAGTTGTATTTCTGTATACTAACAATGAACAATCTGAAAAGGAAAATAAGAAAACAATTCCATTTAGAATAGTATCAAAAAGAATAAAATACTTAGAAATTAAGTAAGGGGATAAAAGACTTGTACAGTGAAAACTGCAAAATATTGCTGAAAGAAATTAATGATGACATTAATAAATGGAAAGACATTCAATGTTCATGGATTTGAAAACTTAAAAGTCAGATATTAATACTAACCAAATTGATTTACAGATTCAATGCAAGCCCTATGAAAATCCCAATGATTTTTTTGTAAGAATAGGAAGCCCACCATAAAGTTTATATGAAATGTCAAACGACCCTGAATGACCAAAACAGTCTTGAAAATGAAGAATGAAGCTGGAATCATGTTCCTTCAAAACTTACTACAAAGCTGTATTAATCAAAACAGTGTGGTACTGGCATAAATACAGGCCATGAAATAGAACAGAGCCTAGAATTAAACCCTCACAAATATGGTCAAATGATTTTTGACAAGGGCACCAAGAGCATTCATTGAGGAAAGGAGTCTCTTCAACAGATGGTCCTGGGAAAAAACTGGGTATCCACATGCAAAAGAATAAAGTTGTACTCTTACCTAACAACATATACAAAAATTAATTCAAAATGGAACAAAGACCTAAAACCTAAAGACTTCGTCTAAAGTCTTCTAAACCCTTAGAAGAAAACATGAATCAAAAGTATCACAACATTGGATTTGGCAGTGATGTCTTGATTATCACACCAAAGGCACAGGAAATAAAAAAATAAGTAAATAAACAAGTTGGATTTTATGGAAAAAAATTTTTAAAGGTGCATCCAAAGACAATATCCACAGGGTAAAAATGCAACCCACAGAATGGGAGAAAATATTTGTAAATTGTATATCTGATAAGGAAATGATATGCAGAATATATAGAGAAATAAAACTTAACAAAAGTCAAATGACTGGATTAAAAAAATGGGCAAAGGACTTGGATAGATATTTCTCCAAAGAAGATACACAGGTGACCAATAAGCACATGAAAATACCACTCAACATCATTAGTCATTAGGAAAATACGAATCAAAAATACAATGAGATACTATCTCCCACACCCATTAGTATGGTGACTATCCCAAAACAACAACAACAACCCAGAAAATAATAAGCGTTGGCCAGATGTAGAAAAATTGAAACTTTTGTGTACTATTGGTGGGAATGTAAAGCCACTGTGGAAAACAGTATGGTGGCTCCTCAAAAAATTAAAAATAGATCTAACACATGATCCAGCAACTCTACTTCTGGTCATATAACCAAAAGAATTGAAAATCTGATCTCAAAGAGATATTTGTACACTCATGTTTGTAGCAGCATTATTCACAGTAGCTAAAATGTATAATCAACCTAAGTACACCAACAGATGAATTGATAAACAAAATGTGGTATATACATATAATTGAATTAAAAAAGAGGGAAATTCTGATGTATGCTTAAAAAGGAGGGAAATTCTGATGTATGCTATAACATGGATGAACCTTGAGGACATTATGCTAACTGACATAAGCCAATCACAAAGAAAACAAATACTCCATGATTCTACTTACATCAGGTACACAGAGAACTCAAAATTGTAGAGATCAAAAGTAGAATGGTGGTTGCCAGGGGCTAGGAAGCAGGGGAATGGAAAGTTATCATTTAATGGGTGTAGTTCCAGTTTTTCAAGATGAAAAAAGTTTGGGAGATGGATGATGGTATTGGTTGTACAACATTATGAAGGTATTTAATCCTACTGAACTACTACTGAACTACACACTTAAAATGAGGTAGATGGTAAATTGTATGTATTGTATATTTTACCACAATTTTAAAAAAAAGGAGAAGGAAAGGTATTTCCGAAGCATTGTGAGAGATTAGCAGGCCTGTAAATTCATGCCTCCCAAGCAACCTATTTCCTTTTTTAAATGTCTTAATTTGTCGTGGAACAATATGTGGTCCTACTATGTATGATCACTGTGCAGTTCTGGTGTGACACATGTGACACATGAGTTCAGTAACATCTCATTTTGTCTATACACTGCTCGTGGTTACAGCCACATTCTTGAATATTGGTATAATAGACAGGCAGTCTTGATTTCTGTAGTTATTTTATCATAGACTGGTAACAGTGTTGAATGGACCACATTTGGAAAAGTGTCTAAGTCAGATCTTAGCTTTATAGACCTGTAGGAACTTAGAGAAAGTTCAGAGAAATTGTTTCAGGATGGTGCAATTTGCTGGTTCTGGAGCTGACACCCAGGTTCTCTCTAGGTTTTGTGGTTATATGTCTTCTATTTTGGCTACCCATACTTTGAACTGTCTTCTGATCTTATGAAGGACCTTTCCTGATGGGAGGTGAAACTGTCAATACTTGATTTCTTAGCTCTCCTTGCAGTTGGGCTGTAAACTGTACCTTGGCTCTGCTCATTAGATGTACCTGCCCCAGAGTTGTTGGAATGTTGGGAGTGTGAAGGACTCTCTGCTGCAGACACAGCAAGGTCAAGGCCATGGGGCTGCACAACTTCAGGGCTAGTGGTGGTGTCCAGTGGTCCACGGCAGCTGGGTTGGTGCTCTAAGCCTCCATTTCTGGTATTCTGCAGCTGGGGCAGCAGTGTCTGCACTAGACCAATTGCATCAAAACTTTGGGCATTTTTCTGGGTTATTTTCCCCTACCCTGGTTCTCCAGTTTTTGGTGGTTTTGTGAATTCTCCTTTTCTGCTTAAACCAGAGTGGGTTGTTTCTGTTGATTCAGCTAAAAGCTTTGACTGATACCCTAGATGTGGATAACACAAAGTACAGAGATACATGTTACAGAGAAAAGATTTTTTTTAGTAGCTAAATGTCAGAACTCTATAAAAAAACAACCAAAAATATACCTTTGAATATTTGAAAGCACAAAGATGCCTAGGCATATTTTAGGTACACTGTGGCTATATATAGACTTTCTCCATTGCTTTTAATTTCTTCTTTGTAGAATCTAAGTGCTGAAGGAACCCTGCTCTGGTCTCTTCCTTTTATATAAGACACTGTCTTTAGGGTTCCTTCCTTCATTCTTTCATTTATTCAATAAGTAATTGTATGGTATTTCCAACATAGCTGGGAGCTGTGGCCAGAAATACGAGTATGACAGAATTCCTGTCTTAATGGAACTCACGGCCCCATTGTGCAAAGACAAGAGGTGATTTTTAAGAGCGTGTGAAAAGTGCAAAGCAGAAGACAGCCTGAGCCAGAGTGGGGTTGTGGTTCTTGGAGGAGGTAAGGAATATGTGATATCTAAACATTTGAGTAGAACTTATGTGGAAAATTGGGATGATAAGAATCTTCCAAGTAGAGGAAATGAACAGGCAAAGATGGGGAGGCTGTAAACAGCCTGGTTCTGGGAGGTAGCAGGAATGATTTGGCAAGGCTGGGGCAAGGCTGGGGCAAGGCTAGGGAATCCTGGGAGACCAGTTGAGCCATGAAGTGCCTCATATATGATGTCAGGGAGTTTGGGCTTTATCTGGAGGCAATGTGGAGCAACTGAAGTGTTCTAAGAAAGGAAGTCATCCAGTCAGATCTGCATTATAGGAAGATTACAATTGTGCTACAATTTGGAGACCAAATGAGAAGGGGAGTAAATGTGGAGTCAAAGAGGCTGCTGCTGTTTAGTCAATGACAGTTCTCCCACTGGGGGCTGTACTTATGTAAAATCTTTGCATGAAAGCTCCCTCTAGGCATTGGCCCTCTTCAGTCTTGGTGGGCCTGGAGCTTTAGAAATCAGCTTGAAGCCATTAGGATTAGGGTTGTCTGTTGACCTCCAGGGCCTGAGCTCTCCCTGACCCCTCCCTGATCCCTCTCCAGTGACATGCTCTGGAAGGTGCAGGTACTATTTCAGCAAAACTGGCTCCTTCTGAGTCTGCCCAACTCTGATGGAAAGGCAGCTCAGTTCAAAGGCAAGGACAACCCTGTGCTCAGGTCCCTCTCCAGCCCCCTTCTGCTCAGGTGCATCTCTTTTTATCACGTCTAAGTGACCAGTGAGTTGGTTTATGTTGCTAAAGCGGATTCCATTTTTTGCAGCATGTGGAATTTCTCACAAAATCTTTACTTTCCATCCCCAAACCTCCCCATCCTAACTTGTGTTTTCCTTTGCTTATTTTCCATTGCCTGCTGTTTGAACTTAGTACAACATTACCTTTGAAAAAAAGTTTCCAAACATTTTCCCTTGTAAATCATTAATAACCGTGAATATCAGAAAGCTTTAAATAATTTATAAAAAGATACAGAAGTTTACATTTACCCCAGTCTCCTAATATTAAAATTTTAGGAATTGAGTCCTCCTTGAAGTAACAAAGTGATAGTTCCTCCTACAATGAGTCCTTTTTTTTTTTAACATTTTTTATTGATCTATGATCATTTTACAATGTTCTCTCAAATTCCAGTGTAGAGCACAATTTTTCAGTTATACATGAAAATATATATATTCATTGTCACATTTTTTTCTCTGTGAGCTACCATAAGATCTTGTATATATTTCCCTGTGCTATACAGTATAATCTATTTATCTATTCTACAATTTTGAAATCCCAGTCTATCTCTTCCCACCCACCGCCCCCTTGGCAACCAGAAGTTTGTATTCTATGAGTCTATTTCTGTTTTATATTTATGCTTTATTTGCTTTCTTTTTTTTTTTAGATTCCACATATGAGTGATCTCATATGGTATTTTTCTTTCACTTTCTGGCTTACTTCACTTAGAATGACATTCTCCAGGAACATCCATGTTGCTGCAAATGGAGTTATATTGTCGGTTTTTATGGCTGAGTAGTATTCCATTGTATAACTATACCACCTCTTCTTTATCCAGTCATCTGTTGATGGACATTTAGGCTGTTTCCATGTCTTGGCTATTGTAAATAGTGCTTCTGTAAACATTGGGGTGCAGGTGTCATCCTGAAGTAAGGTTCCTTCTGGATATATGCCCAGAAGCGGGATTCCTGGGTCACATGGTAAGTCTATTCCTAGTCTTTGGAGGAATCTCCATACTGTTTTCCGCAGTGGCTGTACAAAACTGCATTCCCACCAGCAGTGAAGGAGGGTTCCCTTTTCTCCACAGCCTCTCCAGCATTTGTCATTTGTGGATTTTTGAATGATGGCCATTCTGACTGGTGTGAGGTGATACCTCATTGTAGTTTTGATTTGCATTTCTCTGATAATTAGTGATATTGAGCATTTTTTCATGTGCCTATTGATCATTTGTATTTCTTCCTTGGAAAATTGCTTGTTTAGGTCTTCTGCCCATTTTTGGATTGGGTTGTTTATTTTTTTCTTATTAAGTCATATGAGCTGCTTATACATTCTGGAGATCAAGCCTTTGTCGGTTTCATTTGCAACAATTTTCTCCCATTCCATAAGTTGTCTTTTTGTTTTACTTATGGTTTCCTTTGCTGTGCAGAAGCTTGTAAGTTTAATTAGGTCCCATTTGTTTATTCTTGCTTTTATTTCTATTGCTTGAGTAGACTGTTCTAGAACATTTTTGAGATGTATGTCAGATAATGTTTTGTCTATGTTTTCTTCTCAGAGGTTTATTGTATCTTGTCTTATGTTCAAGTCTTTGATCCATTTTGAGTTTATTTTTGTGTATGGTGTAAGGGAGTGTTCTAGCTTCATTGATTTACAAACTGCTGTCTGGTTTTCTCAACACCATTTGCTGAAGAGACTGTCTTTATTCCATTGTATATTCTTGCCTCCTTTGTCAAAGATGAGTTGACCAAAAGTTTGTGGGTTCATTTCTGGGCTCTCTATTCTGTTCCATTGGTCTATATGTTTTTGTACCAATACCATGCTGTCTTGAGGACTGTAGCTCTATAGTATTGTCTGAAGTCTGGGAGAGTTATTCCTCCAGCCTCTTTCTTTCTCTTCAGTAATGCTTTGGCAATTCTAGGTCTTTTGTGGTTCCATATACATTTTATTATGATTTTTCTAGTTCTGTGAAATATGTCCTGGGTAATTTGATAGGGATTGCATTAAATCTGTAGATTGCCTTGGGCAGTGTGACCATTTTAACAATATTGATTCTTCGAATCCAGGAGCATGGGATATCTTTCCATTTTTTAAAGTCTTCTTTAATTTCCTTCATCAATGGTTTATAGTTTTCTGTGTATAATTCTTTCACCTCCTTGGTTAGATTTACTCCTAGGTATTTTATTACTTTGTGTGCTATTTTAAAGGGGATTGTTTCTTTACTTTCTTTTTCTGTTGATTCATCATTAGTGTAAAGAAATGCAACTGATTTTTGAACGTTAATCTTGTAGCCTGCTACCTTTCTGAATTCTTCGATCAGCTCTAGTAGTTTTTGTGTGGACCTTTTAGGGTTTTCTATATATATAGTAACATGTCATCAGCATATAGTGACACTTTTACTTCTTTTCCAATTTGGATCCCTTTTATTTCTCTCTCTTGCCTGATTGCTGTGGCTAGGACTTCTGAGACTATGTTGAATAGGAGTGGTGATAGTGGGCATCCTTGTCTTGTCCCAGATTTTAGTGGGAAGCTTTTGAGTTTTTCACTGTTGAGTACTATGCTGGCTGTAGGTCTGTCATATATAGCTTTTATTATGTTGAGATGTGTTCTCTCTAAACCCACTTTGGTGAGAGTTTTTATCATAAATGGTTGTTGAATTTTATCAGATGCTTTTTCTGCATCTATGGAGATGATCATATGGTTTTTGTCCTTTCTCTTGTTGATGTGATGTATTACATTGATTGATTTGCGTATGTTGAACCACCCTTGTGTCCCTGGGATGACTCCCACTTGGTCATGATGTATAGGCTTTTTAATGTGTTGTTAGATTCTATTTGCTAATATTTTGGTGAGGATTTTGGCGTCTATGTTCATCAGTGATATTGGCCTATAATTCTCTTTTTTTGGTAGTGTCTTTGCCTGGTTTTGGTATCAAGATGATGGTGGCTTCATAGAATGAGTTTGGGAGTATTCCCTCCTTTTCAGTCTTCTGGAAGAGTTTGAGAAGGACTGGTATGAATTCTTCTTTGTATGTTTGGTAGAATTCCCCAGTGAAGCCATCCGGTCCTTTTATTTGTAGGGAGGTTTTTTTTTATTGCTATTTCGATTTCATTTCTAGTGATCAGTTTGTTCAAGTGGTCAGTTTCTTCTTGATTCAGTCTTGGTGGACAGTATGTTTCCAGAAACTTGTCCATCTCCTCTAGGTTATCCAGTTTGGTTCCATAGAGTTTTTCATAATATTCTCGTATGACATTCTGTATTTCTATGTTATTTGTTGTAATTTCTTCATTTTCCTTTCTTATTTTGCTAATTTGTGCTCTCTCTTTTTTCTTTGTGAGTTTGACCAGAGGTTTGTCGATTTTACTTACTTTTAAAAAAAACCCAGCTTTTGGTTTGATTGATTTTTTTCTGTGGTTTTTTAAATCTCTATTTTATTTATTTCCTCCCTAATCTTTATAGTTACCTTCCTTCTGCTGCCTTTTAGGGTTTTTTGTTCTTCTTTTTCTAGTTCTCTCAGCTGGTGGGTTAAATTGTTTATTTGAGATTGTTCTTTTTTGAGGAAGGCCTCTATCGCTATAAACTTCCCTCTTAGCACTGCTTTTGCTGTGTCCCATAAATTTTGTGTGGTTGTGCTTTCATTTTCATTTGTCTCAAGGTATTTTTTAATTTCAGCTTTGATTTCCTCATTGACCCATTGGTTTTTTAATAGCATATTGTTTAATCTCCATAATTTCCTTTTTCCCTCCTTTGTTTCTCTGTTGTTGATTTCTAGTTTCATGGCATTGTGGTCAGTAAAGATGCTAGAGATAATTTATATCTTCTTAAAATTGTTGAGGGTCCTTTTGTGCCCAAGTACATGATCAATCCTGGAAATGTTCCATGTGCACTTGAAAAGAATGCATATCCTACTTTTGGGGGGTATAATGCTCTGAAAATATCCACCAAATCTAATTTTTCTATTGTATTATCTAATTTCTCTGTTGCCTTATTTATTTTCTGTCTGGAAGATTTGTCTAGTTATGTTAATGTGGTGTTAAAATCTCCAACTATGATTGTATTCCCATGAATATCCCCCTTTATCTCTGTTAGTAATTGTTTTATGTACTTAGGTTCTCCTATATTGGGTGCATATATATTAGTGAGTGTAGTATCCTCATCTTGTATCACTCCTTTAATCATTATAAAATGTCCTTCTTTATCTTTCTTTATAGCCTTTGTTTTAAAGTCTATTTTGTCTGAAATCAGTACTGCAACACCTGCTTTTTTGGCTTTTCCATTTGCATGGAATATCTTTTTCCATCCTTTCACTCTCAATCTATATGTGTCCTTCTCCCTAAAGTGGATCTCTTCTATGCAGCATATTGGAGGTTCTTGCTTTATTATCCAGTCTCCCACTCTATGTCTTTTGACTGGAGCATTTAGTCCATTAACATTTACAGTAATTTATGATAGATGTGTGTTTATTGCCATTTTGAACTTATCTTTGCAGTTGATTTGGTGATTCCTCTTTGTTCCTTTCTTCTTCCTTTTGTGGTTTGGTAATTTTCCTTTGAATTATCATGGATTTTATTTAGTTTTTGTGACTCCCTTGGAAGTTTTTGGCTTGTGGTTATCCTGTTTTGTAAGTCTATTAGCCCATTAATATAACTGTTTTTATTAAACTGATAGTAACATGATCTCAAACCCATCCTATTGATAACAAAAAATTTTAAAAATGAAGAAAAAAAATCTATATTTTCCTGCCTCCCTCTCCCACTCTCAATGATTTGTATGTCTTCTTTTATAATTTCGTGTTTATTTGTAATTCATGAGTTACCACCTTTCCAGTTGTGAGTTCTCATATCTGTAGCATCCTGCTGCTTTCCTATTTAGAGTAGATTTTTCAATATTTCTTTTAGCATGGGTTTAGTGTTGCTAAACTCTTGTAGCTTTTTCTTGTCTGTGAAATTCTTTATGTCTCCTTCTATCGTAAAGGATAGCCTTGCTGGATCAAGTATCCTAGGCTGCATCTTTTTTTCATTCAGGACTTTGAATATATCTTGCCACTCCCTTCTGGCCTGTAGTGTTTGTGTAGAGAAATCAGCTGAGAGCCTTATGGGGGTTCCTTGTAACTCACTCTTTGCTTTTCTCTTGTTGCCTTTAGGATCATTTCTTTATCCTTGACTCTGGCCATCTTGATTATGATATGTCTTGGTGTAGGTCTATTTGGGTTCTTCCTGTTTGGGACCCTCTGAGCTTCCTGTACTTGGATATCTGATTCCTTTTTTAAGTTTGGTAAGTTTTCAGTCATGATTTCTTCAAAAACCTTTTCAATTCCCTTTGATCTTTCTTCCCTTTCTGGGACCCCTATTATGCGAAGATTGGCACACTTTATATTATCCCATAGGTCCCTTATGCTATTTTCATTTGTTTTTGTTTATCTTGTAGCTTTTCTTATTGGGTGCTTTCTATTGTCATGTCTTCTAGGTCACTAATTCGTTTCTCTGCATTATCTAGTCTGCTTTGCACAGCCTTTAGATCATTCCTCATCTCAGTCAATGAGTTTACCCATTCTACTTGGCTCTTCTTTATAGCTTCAATTTCATTTTTGATATATTTTATATCTCTAAACACTATTTCTTTTAGTTCCTTCAGTATTTTGATCACTCCTTTTTTGAAATCTTGATCTAGTGGGCTATCGATGTCTATTTCATTGATCATTCTTCCAGGGGATTTCTCTTGTTCTTTTAATTGGGAATGGTTTCTCTGCTTCTTCATCTTGCTCCTAATTCTGGCACTGTGGTTTATGGAGTATCAGTTATCTATTGTGGTCCTTAAGGATTTTATCTATCTAATGCCTATGTAGGAATAAAGCTTAGAAAAGAAAAAAGAGAGAGAGAGAGAATTTTAAAAGGAGGGAGAAAAAAGGTTTGAAAACAGTGTATAATGAATAGTAGAAGACCAAGTTGAAGCAGAATAGCAATCGGGTTGAGATGTCCTTTAAAAACCTTTAAAAAAGGAGAAAAGAGGAAAAGATGTATTTGAAACCTGTGTATAATCAATAACAGGACATCAAAACCAAGAAAAATAAAAATGAAATGATGTGGATTTTTAAAAATAATAATAATAAAAATATTTTTTAAAAATTTACAAGAGATTAAAACTGGGAGTATATATAATTGTTTAAGAAGTAAAAATTAAAAGGGTAATAGAAAATAGAACAGGTAAAAACAGATTTAAAAGAAAAAAAAGGTAGGGGGGGTGGGTGTTCTCCTGGAGACCATGTGCTTTTAATGCGAAGTCTTTCTGTCTGCGTCCTGTTTTGGAAGCTCAGCTTGCTGTTTCCAGAGGCCCTCCATTCGCTCACTCATCTGTGCTACTCCCAGTGCCTGTCCGCAAGCAGATCGCGCCTCCTCCCAACACTGGGTCAGGTGCAGCTCTCCTTTGCTGTGGGCAGGCGGGTCACTGACCCTCTCGATGCCACAGTCAGATGTTGCAGACTGGCCGGGTAGGAAGGCGGGTCGCGCCCCCTCCCAGCACTGCGGTCAGGGTGCTGCGTTCCTGCCTAAAAGGCGGGGGGCCGCCTGCCCTCTGCCGGCACCGGTAGCCCCGCTGCTCTGTGCCGCTGCGCACTCTGCCCTGGTCGGTACTCTGCAGGCGGGCTGGGGGAAGACCGAGGAACAGCCCTGTCCCTGCTGCAGGCCAAAACCTAGCTCCTTGTTTGTCTTGGCGGAGCAAGTTCTCTGAGGGACCAGGACAGAAGGATCCTAGCTGCCTCGCAGTGTAGGCAAGTCTCTGGCCTTTGAGGCTGCTAAGTCGTTAGGTGCAGATTCAAGTTTTGCCCCCCTCCCTGCCTGGGTACTACATGCCGGAGGATATGGTGGCTGTGCCTGAGCCCCGCCTCTCTTCACCTGAAAACTTTCCGAGGGTTTTCAGAGACAGGGGTATGCACCCTTCCCCCCAGGGCACATCAGCCATGTTGTTTTATGGAGGGCCCAGGTTGTTCTGCCCTGTGCACCCACAGCCATGGCGCACAGCTCCCTGCAGTCCCCCTGGGCTGCCTCAGTGCAGCCATCCCCGTCCTCTGCCTGTCTCGGGCAGCCTGGCCCTGCCCCCGGCTGCCGGGCCGCGTCTGGGGCTGGGTGTCACGGGGACCCTCTGTGCCCGTTTAACTTAGTTCTGTCGGTCAAGGGCTGCTCTGTACAGAACCGAGCCTCGGAGGCTCCCCCTCCGCCCCGCTGGTCTCTCAGTTGGAGAGGAGAGACCCAGCGAACGAGCGCCAGTCTTCCTTTGCCGCTTCCTCCCTGCGGGACCTGTCCCATTGTTTTGCCTTTTCTTCTTTCTTTTTTCCTTTTCTCCTACCAGATTTTTGGCATCTCTATCTTTTGAAGAGGAAGATGTTCTGTCGGAGTTCCGCAGGTGCTCTGGTTGGCTGAGTGGGTCTGTGGATGTGAGTCTTGGTGTATTTGTGGGAGAGGGTGAGCTACAAGCATCCTTCTACTCTGCCATCTTGGCCTCCTCCTGTAAAATGAGTCCTTTTGAAAAGCACAAACTTACGTTCAAAACACAATTAAAGAACAATTCTGATATTTTGTAGTTGGTCTTAAATATCTTTTATTCTGTTATGTTCACAGAAAACAACCTGGGAAATGCAGGAAAGTATAAAGAAGAAAACTAAAATCACCAGTCATACTATTGCTAAATAAAATTTTATTGAGTTCCTTTTATATATGTTTTTATTCTGTGTTAGCTAAAGTTTTTTCTTTGTACAAAGAAATGTCTTTTAAGAAGATTAAAAATTATCTCAAGCATCTTTACTGACCACAATGCCATGAAACTAGAAATCAACTACAGAGAAACAAAGGAGAAAAAAAGGAAAGCATGGAGATTAAACAACATGCTATTAAGAAAACAATGGGTCAATGATTAAATCAAAGTTGAAATCACTAATTATAAGAGACGTGCAAATCAAAACTACAATGAGGTATCACCTCACACCAGTCAGAATGGCCATCATTCAAAAATCCACAAATGACAAATGCTGGAGAGGCTGTGGAGAAAAGGGAACCCTCCTTCACTGCTGGTGGGAAAGCAGTTTTGTACAGCCACTGAGGAAAACAGTATGGAGATTCCTCCAAAGACTAGGAATAGACTTACCATGTGACCCAGGAATCCCGCTTCTGGGCATATATCCAGAAGGAACCTTACTTCAGGATGACACCTGCACCCCAATGTTTACAGAAGCACTATTTACAATAGCCAAGACATGGAAACAGCCTAAATGTCCATCAACAGATGACTGGATAAAGAAGAGGTGGTATATTTATACAGTGGAATACTATTCAGCCATAAAAACTGGCAACATAACTCCATTTGCAGCAACATGGATGTTCCTGGAGAATGTCATTCTAAGTGAAGTAAGCCAGAAAGTGAAAGAAAAATACCATATGAGATCACTCATATGTGGAATCTAAAAAAAAAAAAAAAGAAAGCAAATAAAGCATAAATATAAAACAGAAATAGACTCAGACATAGAATACAAACTTGTGGTTGCCAAGGGGGCTGGATTTGGGAAGGGACAGATTGGGATTTCAAAATTAGAATAGATAAACAAGATTATAATGTATAGCACAGGGAAATATATGCAAGATCTTATGGTAGCTCACACAGAAAAAAAATGTGACAATGAATATATATATGTTCATGTATAACTGAAAAATTGTGCTCTTCACTGAAATTTGACACAACATTGTAAAATGATTATAACTCAATAAAAAAAAGTCATATGATTTTTACATACTACTTTTTTCCCTCCTCACTCTAGTATTTCCACTTAGTTATCAATTGTATGCAAACTTGATTTTAAATAGTTGCATAATGGTTTAAAAATTTTTATATACAAATATAAACTAAAATGTCCTATAATCTCACCAACCAGATAATTTCAGTTGGTATTAAAAATGAATAAAACCTACATGGCTAGAAAATTCAAGCAGAAAACTACAGAAATAAGAAAAAGAAGCTCCCTTCCACCTGTTTGCAACCTAGACCCTTTCCCCCAAAGTTAAACAGGTGTTAACATTTCTTGTGATATTTTTTCCCAGAAAAAAAATTTTATTTCAGTAGCTACATATATGTATCTATCTACAGGTTTTTAAAATTTTACAAAAGAGGTTATATTCTCCATCCTGGTCTGTACCTTGTTATTAAGAATCATTCCTTATCCAGTCATTTGTCTATGGGCATTTAGGTTGCTTCCGTGTCTTGGCTATTGTAAATAGTGCTGCTATGAACATTGGGGTGCATGTATCCTTTTGAATTAGAGTACCCTTCAAATATATGCCCAGGAGTGGGATTGCTGGATCATATGGTAAGACTATTTTTATTTTTTAAAGAATCATTATACTGTTTTTCATAGTAAAATATGCTGCACACCAAAAACTAACACAACATTGTAAATCAACTAACTACTTCAATTAAAAAAGAAAAATAATTTTTGGCGATATTATTGCAACATTTCTTAAAGTAGTGTATTCTTAGCTTTATAAACATCTCCAGTTCCCAGATGTGTCTTTTGGTCTTGTCTGCGGTATAATTGGCTCTTCTGCTGAATTCTTAAGATCTGACATAAATAGATCTGTCACTCCTGTGTCCCCAGGTCTCAGCAGCCCACATTTCTCCAAGTCTTATCTCCTACCTGCATACTTCTGGGACCCCTGACCCTCAACATCCTTAGTCTTCTCAGTAATTTGAGAAGGCCCCAGGGAATTTCACACAGGCTAACAACAGTCTTCTTTAATCTCTATTTCCAGAGCCCATAGTCTCTTGAAAACAGTGATGCCACTGCCCCAGTGCTGACGCCCTGAGGGAGAGTCTCCTCTCCCCTGTCTAGGGCACTGTCTTCCAGGTTGGACAGAGGGAAGTTAATCAGTTTGTTTGCAGCCACCATGGATTTGCACACATATGTGTACACAGATGTATCTGTGGGTGTAAGTGTGCTCAAAATAATAACACACATTCTCTCTCAAGAGTCAGTCCTCTCAGCTGCTGGCTCCTTCTATATAATGACTATCATTCTGATATGTAGCCATCCATATTTTTGCTCACTTGTATATTTGCCTGTGGTGTTGTGTAACCACATGAACACTTGTCTGGAATGGAGGAAGCCTTTGTTTTGACTGTGGATGATAATACCTTTTGAGTTCCTGTGTTTTTCATGGAGGGACAGTGAATTCTCACAGTGGTAGCTGGATAGGAACACAATGCATTTTTATGAAAGAGAAGGTTAATCATTTGACCTAAACCAGGATGCCTGTCTCAAGGCTGAAAACATGTCATACTAAAAACCTCACTGGCAAAAAAAGAGGAAGAAGATGGTGGAGGAGGGGGAAGGAGAAAGGAAGGAATAAAAGAAAGAAGAAGGAAGGAAAGGAAGGTGGAAAAATTGGAAGGAAGAAAAGTTTCTCTTCATTAGCCCACATCCATTTTAACCATTGGAAAAATTAACCAAGTCCTTTGTTCTTAGATTAAGGGTCAGCAGAGTCGTTATCTTTGCATTCAGAGCTATTTTGATGCTGCTACTGCTCCCACTTCCACTTGTCACCCCTCCTCCTCTTCATTATTGCTTCTACTATTGTCATTATTTGTATTGCCGTTCCAGATTCATGCTATGTGACTTGAGTAATCCCCAAATTTGTTAGTTCCACATTGTGAAACATGCATTTGGAATGATTTCCTGAGAAAGCCTGGGTGCAGAATACAAATATTTTGAATGGGACTTATCTTAGAGTTGTACTGCTTTTTTTCCTTGTCATTTTAAAACCCTTAATACGAATAAATTGTTTGTACAGTGGGTTTTTTTAATCCTTAGATAAGAAATACATGGTTTGAAAGCAGAGAATAAAAACATGAATGATAATGTATGAAATGCCCAAGAGAAGGTCCTTGCTGTGGCTCCTGGGCAGGCATTACAATTGGCTATTTGCTGTGTTTATTTCAGGCTGCAGATAGTAGATAATAATGGCTGGTTGGTTGCCAGCACATGACTTAGTTGCCAAATGGAGTGTTCAGTACTTGTTACATTTGATTTATATCACAAGTTCTTCCCATTAACAGTCTACTGGTGATAACCTACTTGGCTTTTCATGTGGTTACTTTAAAACAGCCACTTGACAACATTTGGCATATCACAAAGTTTAATACTGAATAAAAGAGTGAGTGAATGACTACATAGGTTCTGCCACATACTGATAAAGGGCAGAATGGGCACCCAATATGTGCCTGCTTATTGAATGAATAAGTCCTGTATGTGTGTTTCTCTGATTCACTACACCAAGATTAGGTTTATGGACTTGAGACTTAAAAAGGACTGGTGAAAGGAATAGAAATATATAGAAATAATAGTGCTTATGTGTCTGGAGGGCTTGCATTTGCATGGAGGAAGATATGCTGCTCATCTGTATTGCCATTTAAAAACAAAGTTGGATTACATGAAAGAAAGAAGGTCTCATCAAAATGGCCTTGATTCTAAGTCAAAATGTAACGTTGTAATATCGACAGTTTCCATAATCTTGGGTGTTTTTTTTTTTTTAATAGGTCCACTTCAGGAATCTTGGCATTAGATATGTAATAAAATGTGTATTAAATATGGTGCTCTTTACTTTCAGATTGAAAACTTACAAGAGCAACTTAGGGATAAAGACAAGCAACTGACCAATCTGAAAGACAGAGTGAAGTCCTTGCAGACTGATTCCAGTAATACGGACACTGCGCTGGCGACACTCGAGGAGGCTTTGTCAGAGAAGGTGAGCTTGGACTAAAAAGCAGGGATATCAGGATTTAGGGTAACAATGGTTGAGAGGAGATGATCCCAATGCACTTCAGTGTGCCTTCTTTTCTCCGTGCACTCACACTAACCCTGGTCTCAGCTGGGCCTCCCACTCCTGTGCTAGCCCTCTGCAGTAGACTTGGCACACTGGAGCCAAGGGCATCTTTCTGAAATGCATATCTGATTGCATCACCCTTGGCCCTGCTTGAAAACTTTCACTACCTTGTCATTATTTTTAGTATGAAAGAAACTGAAATTTTTAACCTTCCCTGTAGGGTCTATCCCTTCATTTGCTCTGGCTCTTGTATGAACAGCCTGCTTGCCTCACTCTCTCTCTTTCCTTCCTTCTTTCCTTCCTTTCTTCCTTCTTTTCCTCCTCCCTTCCTTCCTTCCATCTTTCCTTCCTTCTTTTCCTGCCTCATCCTTCATCTCTCTTCCCTTGTTATTTGTGCTCTAGCCTTGCTGGCCTCCAAGATTTTTAACTGCACCATGTTCCCTCCTGCCTTAGACCCTTTTCACATGCTATTACTAAGCCTAGAATGTTCTTTACTGTCTGCAGACTTAATTCCCCTTCTGAGAGCTCAGCTTCCTGAGAAGCTGTATTGCGTAGTAGTAAGAATGTGGACGTTGCAGCCATACTGGTTGGATTTAAATCCTAAGTCTGACACTGACTACTTTGGACGAGTTACTTAACTGCTCACTTTCTCCATTTGTAAAAGAGGATATAATAGTACCTACTTTAGTGGATTATGTTGAGGAGAAATGCATTAATATATTCAAAGTGTTTAGAAAAATTGGTATAACAAGTTATAGCTGTTATTATTACCATTTCCTCAGGGAAGCCTCCAGGGTAAAATCCTCTGTTATGTTCTCGTGAACACCATGAACTTCTCAGAGCTCTTGTTACAATCTTAATTGTTCATTTGTCTGTTTTTATGTGATTAATCAGTCTTCTCTGCTAGACTCCAAGCCCAAGCAACATACCCATATTTGTGTTAGCTTGCCTTCCCCCAATGCTAGCACAATACCTGCATGAAGGAGTACTCAGTGGGTGCTGGTGGAGTGAGCCCCCACCATATGACAGGGAGTGCTGTGGGCACTGGGGATCCGGCAGAGAAGAGAATGGGTGAAAATTCTGGCTCTTGTGGAGTTTAGATTCTAATGGGGGTAAGGGAGCCATAGACAATAAATAAGTAAAACACTTGGGACTTCAGAGGGTAATAATTTCTGTAGAAAAAAAGCATGGAGGGATACAGGTAGTGCAGGGATGAAATGGCCAGGTTTGAAGTCTTACTGAGAAGGGGGCATTTAAGGAAAGACCTGAAGAAAGTGAGGGATGAACCATGAGCACTTCTGGAGGGAGGATGTATTGGAGGGGAGAGCAAGTGCAGGGTGGGAGGGGGAGGAGAGAAGGAGCAGATCTTGTAGGGCTTTCTGAGAAAAGATGAAAAATTTCGACTTTCACTCTGAAGAGGATAGGAAACCATTTGAAGGGCTTTGTTCTGACTTACATTTAAAAGGATTACTTTGTTAAAAGAATGAATGAAATCTATCAGGAGAATAGGTCATTCTGATGTTAAAAAATTTCTAAAATGATTTCTAGTGCATTTAATTCTAGCTAATTAGTTGATTCATTTTCTGGGCATCTATTGTTGGACTGGAACCTTGCTGAATGTTTGCAGTGCACTGAGCTGGGCAGCAGTAGGCCTTGGAGTTGGATTTGCATGTTTTATCTCCCGTCACTTCCTAAGAGTCAAAGAACCAGTACCCAAGACTAGAATAGGTCAAGTTCATAGGCATTCTGAGGAGACATAGCTTATTTTTGGTTGGACATGTCATGCATCAGTGCAGCCTTTGCTCCCGTGTTATTGACATAATTATTTTCAAACTCAGCTTGAAACAAAGAAATTTTAACTTTTAAAGTATGTGAGTAGACCCCCATTATGTTCTTTTTCTTCATGTTTCTCATCATTTTTGATTCTGCAGCACTTTGCAGGCTTTCTCACAAATGTAGGGGGTAGTGGTCTTTTTTGTGGGGGGTGTTACACTATAGTAACAGCATTATTTCCTTTATTCTATATTATCATAAACTTCGGGGTAATGAGATCAAGTAGAAGGAGACCTAGGAGCCAGTCTCTGCCACTAACAAACTGTGTGACCTTTACAAATACTTTTCTCTCCCAGGGCCTCAAATTTCCCGTTTGTAAGATAGGGGAATTAGATTCAGTAGCCCACTGGTTCCCTAAGTCAGTGATTCTTAAAGAAGTCTTCTCTGACTTCTACTTCAGAACCAACAGGAGGTGCCTGTTGAAAATATAATTATTAGGCCCCATGTATACCTACTGAACCAGAACCTTGAGTAGGGCCTGGAAGTCTGCACTATGGCAAGCTCCTAGGTCATTGTGATGTACGCTGTAGTATGAACCACTGCTCTATGCTAAAAATATAGAAGCTAAAAAAAGATCCATGATTGTATGGCTAGATAGTTTTAATGTCCCTATTAAAAACTGTTAAGATTATAATTTTAGGATTAGATTTTAATTGTAATTATTTGGAGACTTATAAGAATAAATAAAATTTTTTCAGGGAAAATACCCTTTTTTCAATTTTCAAGAATTTAGTATCAAAACTTTCTTATAGTAATTTTGCTTATGAAATTTGAATAAGGGAATGTCTCAAAAACTATTAATAATTATGCATCTCCTTTGCAGTTTTGATATGATGTCACCCCATTTATACCTCTTAATTTCCTTCTCCAAATATACAGAAGTAAACTGATTTCCTATAATTTTCTGTGTCATGGATTCTTTGCAGGATTTTATCATTTTTTCCCTTGGGCCCTATTAAAAATTTCATTTATTCTGGTTTAAATCCCAAAACAGTTCTCAAATCAGAAACTACTCCCTTTATTTCAGGACTTCCTTTGAGACCCAGGGGAAGTCCAGGAAAGAAAGCTGAGGTCTGTGAGGGTCTGGCCTCCTCAAACTGTCACCACTACTTGATAGTTGTATCACGTGGAGGCAAGCCTCTTCTCTTCTCAGTACCTTATCTTCAAAACACACATTTAAATTAGCTGACCTCTAAATTCCATTCTCTTTTGGAACTACATTAACAATAATTATTCAGTTTGCTAATCCACAATCTCAGGCACGTGAAATCTCCACTGGACCATGGATGAGGAACTGAGAACTTAGATGCCATGAAGGTCCAGGTAGGGAGCAGAAATGAGGGAAGTACATTTGGTGTTAAGCAGTAAGGACTGCTGGTGACTATGGCAGGATGGAGAGTCTCAGACTTATCTCAGAATGCTCAAGTTCAGATTTTAAAATATGACGCTCAAGCCAAACAAAATAGCTCTGTGAACTCTTGGTTTCCAAACCCTATTTGCATCTGATTTTTCAGTCTTTCACTTGATGAAGAATAAAAGCAAGCGCAGAGCAATTTACTGGTAGAGGATTTTCAAAAGTGCCAAAGTCAGAGTGTAAGTGTATTTGAAAAACAGACAAAAACACTGAATAGGAACTGACAAAGTTCTCTATCAGAGACGAAGAATCGTAGACTTTTTTTAAGTATTTGTTCCAGTGGGTATCAAACTTCTGTGTATATCCAAATAATCTTATCTAGAAAGCTTCTTAAATATAGTTTCCTGGGTCCTATTTCCTAGTGATTTTGATTCAGCGCTTTGCAGTGGGGACCAGGAATCTGTGATTTTTAACAAGAATGCCTAGTGATTCTGATGCAAGTAGTTGAAAGACCACACTTTGAGAATCACTAAATCCATGCTCTTTCATTTTAAAGATGGGAATTGGGCTTGGTGAGGTGAAATGACTTGCCCAGAAATGAAAATCTGGGACATGTGCAGCACCGTTCCTTATTTCTGGGCTTTAGGCAGACATCATTAATCAAACATGACACAAGCTAACTTCTCAGCCCAGCTTTCCGGAAAGTCACTTCTACTCTGTCTAAATTCATCTTTGATTGGGACTTTGTTGCCTCCCCTGTACTATCCCAAAGCCACTCAGCTCATGGGTAATGGATGGGACTAAAACATAAATGTTCTGATCTTTGTGCTTTTGACAACATCACATTCTCCTTTAATGACCTTTTCCTCACAAGTTCCATTTTTATCCACATATAATTGGACAGATCCTCTGCAACAAGACATGGTTCAAAAAAGAAAGTGATTAATTAAAAATCGTGGACTTCTAAGAACGTTTAATTATTTACTGTCTTTTGGCTGATGAATAGAACCCATTAGGCACTAGTCACCATTTCACTTGGATTATTATATCACAGGGAGTGTGTTATTCCTTTTAATTTCCCAGAACTTATTCAAATATCCAGAGTGTGTAAAAAAATAATGCTGTTTAGTGAGTTAAGATTGAGTATGCCTTAGCTCTAGGATTGACACACAGAAGCTCAAGAGACAGAACCCCCAGTATTTACAAAGCTGGTCTCACCAAGCCTTGCTGTGGCCACATAGCCGATAAGCAGTTAGCAGAAAGCCAGATACCGGAGCTGGAGGCTACTGCAATGCAGTTCCCATCCAGTGATAAAGCATAAATAGATTAGACCTCTGCAGAGCCAGATGGGTGTACAAGGAACACTTGCCAATGCAAATAAGACTAAAACAAGAACACATTGTTGGAATTTCTGCAAGTTAGTTGTTAATCAAGTAGATCATGGCATATTAGGGCCTTTTAACACATGTTTCTGACATCTGGCCCTTTGCAGCTGACAGTTAAATTAGTTTTGTGATTGACAGAGAAATATTTTATAGTACTGAATCATCAATAACACTTAAAAACATTATACTGCTTGCTGATTTTTTTTTTTTTGTCATCGATGCTTAGTCAATAGTACAAGTGCTTAGAGCAAATCAACCTAATGTCCAAATGACTCTGACACCTTCTAGATGTTAGCACGCATGCTTAATTTTCTTTCCCTTCCTTTGAGGACAAGATGATCCCTAATTTGAATTCTTGTTCTTTCTATCAGCCATTTTATGCCAGACGGTTTGCCCAGCCCTGGGCTAAGAGAGTCATAAGATTTGAGTGCTGCCCTTTGGAAAGCTAGGCTGAGAAGAAGGACATACCGAGTGGGAATAAATGCCACATGTTCTGATCAGAGCAATTCCTGGGAAGGTTTCCAAATAGTGAGGTGACATGGTCAGTTTGGGGCTTAAAATGTCACTCCAACAGCCCTGGGATGGAAGCAATGGGATGGAGAGGGCTTGCTTGCTTGGTGATCAGTCGTGAGGCTTTTGCAATATGTGCAGGCAAAAGGCAGTGAGGGCTCAGTTGCTGAAATTGTTAAAAGCCCTTGAAAGACTTAACGTTCACTGAGGCCATTCCTTCTTCTGTCAATCACATAAACATCCACTCACCAATGTCACAGACAGAGTAAAATAGGTCTGTAACTAAAACCAAGAAGAAACAAATGTAGGCAGTTAGTACTTACTTGTTCTATTTATACTTGCACTCTTATAATAATATACTTCATTTTAAAGTGTTTTTAAATAATTGCAAAACAATAATAGTATTCTTTTTCTCCCTTGAAAGCATTAGATACATAAATTATTGTCACTGGGGTAGAATAGTTGCTTGCCTGCAGGATCTTAAATCACAGGCTTAGTGTTCAAACCAACTTCCCTCTGAATTAAACACTGGGCTTTACAGTTGTCTTATGTATCAGGCATCGTCTTGTACTTTGTATGTATAAGAATGTAAAAGATAGTATCCTTAAGGATATTATCCTTGAGCATCATTGTTGAAGCAATATTTTTTACCTTGGCCATCCAAAAGGAAGTTCACATATGTATTGGCTAATTTGAAACAAATTTCAGAAATCTAACTAAAATTTTACCCAAGTGGAATTTTCTTTCCAAAAAGAAGGTTCTTGTTTTGACATCAGTAAGATTTCACATTTTTGAAAACATGTCTACTGGAGTAATGTTTTCACTTTAATATAAAAGTCAAGGACAGACAGGTCTTCAGATCTCCTTGAATCAGTCCAGGCACATGTTTGTGGCACTGTGATCTCATGGGTGTAGCTAAGACTCAGACGGCCCTGAATGCCAGTGTAGGCCTTTGGTCTTTGAGCTGGGTCCCCTTGGATGAGTTAGTTGGCCTCTCTGAAGCTAGGTTTCCTCATCACTGCACTGTTAGCAGTAGTACTAGTTCAGTTCTCACAGATGTAGGGAGGACTTAGATGAGAAGGGTACATCACAGTTCCTACCATTATAATAACCTCTCAATAAAGGAAGCTCAAATTCTAGCAATGTTTTGGAGTCATTACTGATGGCCATGAAGTCATTAAAAAATAGGGAAGTGAATAAACACTTCCAGACACATTGGAAAATCACTTATATAATGAGCTTATTCTTTACTTTGCTTTGATTTCTCACTGGGAGTCCAGACCTAAGTCCTGGAGGGTCTCCGTCCTGCCCTACTTTGATCGCCTTTCTAATGAGAAGAATCTTCAGAAACCAAGGAAAGTTCATTGACATCAAATAGGAAAGCCAAGTGAAGATCCTGGTTCTGATCCACGAGTTTGGTTCTGCTTCTTCCCCTTGCTTATACAAGGCTTTGGGTCTTGATGCCTAAAACTTACTCCTCTGGAATTGCCCTTGGAATTTTCCTGGTACTGCCATGAACTTTAGTATTAAGGTCCCTTGCAATCCTATGATGCTAACTTTTATTAACAAGCTGAAAGCTATATTGATTGTCTTTCCCAAATACTATTGTGCACAGCCTCTCTTCACAAACCCAATTTTGAATATCTTTTGTATATTAATTCCTGTAGAGCATTTCTTACATGTATTACCTCTTATTTCCTTTTGTAGCATGCCTTGTCACACACACTGATGTGTTCTTACCTCTTCTTTTTTGACAATTGCCTCACAGGAAAGAATAATTGAGCGTTTGAAAGAACAGCGGGAGAGAGATGATCGAGAAAGACTAGAAGAAATAGAATCATTCCGAAAAGAGAACAAAGACTTGAAAGAGAAAGTCAATGCATTACAAGCTGAACTGACTGAAAAAGAGGTGAGTCTTGAAAAATGAATGAACCAATTGATAGTCCTCATAAACCTATAGCCACAGTAGCCTGGAGAGACTTAGTGTGAGGGGATTGTGTGAAGGCTTGGGAGACACAGTTACTTTTGCTTTGTAAAGCTGTCTGAATTCAAAGAATATTTGCTATAACTCCCTTCATCCAGTGATGCTCTGTGCATGTATTCTGTACTCTGCTAACCACATACAATGTAGCTCCTTGAAATTTTTCTTAATGTCTTACATATCCATATGGCTTGGAGGATTCTGTATTTTTTTCAATGTCCCATGATCCCTTGTTTGAGATAACAACAACAACATTGATAATAGCAACAGCTTCACTTTACTGAGGGCCTCTTATGTGCTTATCCTTGTGTTGGGTACTAAAAATTCATCTGTGCTTCTCAAATAGATCACTCAGTAACTCCCAGATTAGGACCTATGGCACCATGCTGGACACACAAGTATAGGTTGTAGCTGCTTTTCTGGGACATCATTTTTATATATTATGATAAATTATTTGAAACAGTATTTCCTGGTAGAGCAAACATGGATACACAATACAAATCTCACCTGCATTTTTAATATAAAACAATATGCTTTAAAGAAATTTTTTGCTTAGTGGTTATGGAGAGTGTCCTTACTCTGAGGTTTACCTCTTAACCCCTAGGTTTACTTAGAGATACTTTGGAGAGAACTTTGAGAAGGAGCAATGCGTATTCTTTTATTCAGTGTCCAAAACTCTGAGATATGTGCCACTGTCCACAATCAGTCCCTTCACACTTATTATTTCTGCAGGAAGTGACCATCTTTTAGGGCTGTTACAGATTCTTTTGTCCTGTTTGTCATGGTTATATAGTTCCCAGCTCCAAAGTATCACCTCAGCCCTTGGGCTTTGATAATTCTATATAAATTAAAGTACTGTCTGTATTAGTAATCCAAGAAGGAAAGAATTGATGAGTAATAGGAATTTTGAGGAAACTCAGAAGCAAAATTTGTATTACCTAAAATTTAAGTTTACTAGTTTTTGGAGAGGAGATTATTCCTTTGATATGAAAAGAAAAAAAAATGTAAGCCCTCTTCCTACTATTTCACTGATAAATCCAATGTGGGGGATGTGTAATTACTGTAGTTGGTATATGACAGAAGACACAGAAGCTTTGACCACAATTTGCAGCATTCTTCACAGATTGCAAGTGTTATTCATGGGTTTGCACCTTAAAATCGGTATATGTAAGAGTGTTTGTGTGTATATGTATATGCATATAATACATCTAATTGAAAAGAGATCTTAATGACATGGTGGAGCATAAGCTTCAAATGAAAACAATTTTGTAAACAATGCCTGTATGAAATTCATTGTATGAATTTTAGACAGACATTGCTGCAAACATTTATTTTTCCTGTTATAATAATGTGCCTGCCGCTGGGTGTGTCAGTCAAGGTTCCACCAGATAAACAGAACTGTATTAAGAAATTTAACAATATTAAGAAATTTACTACAAGGAATTGGCTTACATAGATATAGGGGCTGGCTAAACAAGTCCAGAATTCACAAGGCAGGCCGTCAAGAAGGGCAGACTGCAAAGTCTCGGACAGGAGCTGATGCTGCAGTCCACAGGTGGAATTTCTTCTTTCTGAGGGAAACCTCAGTTCTGTTCCTAAGATCTTTCAAATGATAGGTTCAGGCCCACCCAGATTATGGAGAATAATATCCTTTACTTAAAGTCAACTGATTGTAGATGTTAGTTACATATACAAGATACCTCCACAACAACACTTAAATTAGCATTTGACTAAATAACTGGGGGCTATAGCCTAGCCAAGGTGACACATAAAGCAATTGACACACCTGGCAATTTAAACTTTATAAAGGAAAACAACATGCAATTGTTGTTAGCAGGGAGCTTATAATTTAGTTGCGGTGCTAATAATCTTCACCATGACAAAATCCCTGTATTATAAGGTCTTTTATTATTTCTATGGGAGTGATATGGTAAAGACCACTAAAATTGGTGTTGGAGACTTGGGTGTGAGACCTGTACCTTCCATTAATAGCTGGAGAACCTTGGAGAAGATATTCAGCTCATGTGATCCTCAGTTTCCTGACCTGAAAAATGAGAATGGCTAACCTGTCCTTCAGATGGTTCTTAGAACCTGGGTTGTTTGCTGGATGACTGTGGTGATATATTCATTAATAAGATTATTCCAGTGCCCATGAAGCAGTCAAGTATTAGACAACATCATTACTGAGAAACCCCTGTGTGCTTAGTGTCTTCATAAGTGCTACAAGTGGCTACAGAGGAAATGCACAATGTCTGATTTGAGGTGGAACTTGAACATTTTAGTCACGTAGTTAGATGTTAACCAGTTCATGTTTGGTGATGGACATTGCCCTTCTGGCTGCAAATTTGTATTCTGCGATATATGCACATATTTATTTCTTTACTTTTTGGGATTCAGACTATACAGGGAAGCTCTTGGTTTCTGGGCATAATTGATGAATAATACAACTGAGGTAATCCCATATCTGAGTTGGGGAGATTCATTGTATCTGCTGAATCTGGATTTACAAAGGACTGGAACATAAAGTCTACTTTAATTTTTAAAATAATTTTATCTTTGATTCTATGGAAGATGTTCAAGAAAGCTTTGGTGGTTTTTCTGTTACAGAATGGGATTTGATTTAAAAAAATAAAAAGGCTTCTTTTTTTACTTCATTTGCCCTTTGTGGGGAGAAAAGCATTAAAGTTGGTATTTTCTTTCGTATTTGTCTTACAGTCTGCACAACCTGACAGTAAAAAACATAAATGGAAGGTTTAGAGTGTCTGTTTTGCCAGGACATGTACAAACCAACTGGGGAGTTAGATCATTAGCATAACTTTTAGATGTGAAACATGCATTTACTGACCATACTATTTGATCACATCAGATTCTACTGCAATTAGATCCTTCTTGGTTCTGTAAACTGGCCAACTTTAATTTCCTGGCCAGAGCCAACTATTGTTACCTTAGTAAGACTATATTTACCCTTTCTGTCTAATGCATACTTTATTGCTGTGTATAGAATCAGTATATTCAAACTGAAGACACTGCTAGTAGAAACTGCAGTTTTACTTACTAGTGTTCTTTTCCTTTCAGTCTAGTTTAATTGACCTCAAGGAACATGCATCTTCATTAGCCTCAGCAGGGCTGAAAAGGGATTCCAAATTAAAATCTCTAGAAATAGCCATTGAACAAAAGAAAGAAGAATGTAGCAAATTGGAAGCACAATTAAAAAAGGTAAGTGAAGTCTAAGCAAAAAACACACTCATTTTGCAATGAAGTTATAAAATAGGAAAGGAAGAGATATTTAAAAAAATACAAACTCTTTATCTTTTGTTGTCTGCTGATGAAAGAATTAATTAAGCAGCCTTTATTCCTAAGAAGTCTACATCAAATCTGTCTGTGAACCTGAAAAGTTATCTTAGATTTCCTGTCTGAAAGAAAAAAAGAAAGAAAACCTACTTGACAAATAGGTGAAAGTTGTAGTAGATGTGAAAATTATTACAAAAACCAGCCATTACTTTCTGGGAAACTATCAAAAAGATATATGGAAATGTTTGCAACAAACCAAAGAATTCAGGGGCCCCATTATACGTTTATAAACTTTTACTACTTTCAGAAGTAGGCCATTTTTTAAAATTGAAACTTGGCAAAAGGTTTATCTGACAATGCTAAATTTCTAGAAGTTCACCAAAATAGCCAAGTCCCTGGAAGATCTCTCAGATGACTATACTTGACCAAAAATGGCTTTAATGTCTAAGCAAGCTTGTTGTATGTAGAAGGATTCAGAAAAGAAAGCAGTATATTTGCATTGCAGCATTAACATGTTTTCTCTGAACTGGACATTTTTGTGAAGTACATTTCCAGTCATGCATCGTTCCTTTGACTTTTTCCCTGTGTTGTTTGGTTCGTCTGCACTCATTGTTCACATGAAACTCATAACATTATGAGTTTAAGCATTTTGTTTCCCTTTGACAACTTATAAACTTATTCAAAAGAGATGATAAGAATCTAAATCAAACAAAGCATATAGTAAAATTTGAGTATGTATAATTCATAGCACACTAGAATGGGGATTTATTTACTAAAGTTGTGAAAATATATGGTACAGGTGATAGGGAAGTGAAAGCATCATGTATCTGTGGAGAAATTATTCTCGATATTTTAAATTTTAATATACTATTTTGTATGATGCAATATAAAACTGAAATGTGATTATACTGTGTTCACTCTACTGCAGAATTTTAGGAAACTGTCATGAGATTTCATACTAATAAAATCTCCTTAGTAATACAGAAAAAAGATAAATAAACAGATCAAATCCCTTTACAACAAAACAGCCAGAAAATCTCTATGTTGCAACATCTATTTCCTAATCAACTCAACATTTCACTTTTTTTCAAGCAATACCTAGTTAAGCAGAAACCTTGAACAATAAATAGAAGGGTTTAAATTGCCCATTTGAGGGTGTTTAAATGGAAATTGACTTGGTTATTTATGCTTTGGGTGTATGATATATATTCTTGACATATATGAATGTGTTCTGCAATATGTTATACATGCATATGTCCATTAAGAAATGAACCTAAGAAAGGTACTTTTATTTGATGAACAGTTTTGTGATCATAAGGCAGGTTCTAAGATAACTCTGAAAGAGCAATCTTTTTTGCCTCACTATAGTGGTCCTTTTTATTATCTTAACTCAGTTGCAGTGTGCTGAGTCCAGAAGGAGGAACCCCCAAAAGACCTGGGCATAAAAGATGTTCTTCATTAACTCTGAGGAGCCATTATGGAGTTGAGGGCACCTCATATATTATTTCTGCAGATACATACTTGACACCCTCTCTTTTAGTGTTAAGTCATCTGTGGAATTTGAAATCCTCTAGTTAAAAGGAAGAGATTCACGTATTGATGCTTGTAGTTTCCACGTTTATGGCTTGACTAGTTTAATAAATGAACATCTATGCAATTCAGTTTAATTTCTTTCAATATAGCTGTGATTCGCTCTCAAAGTCATTTAGAGCATGTGGTTTCCTTAGACTCTCATGTAGACATCATGTACTGGAATTCACAGATCAAATTCTGTAAACATTTTAGTATTATTTCTGACAACATTTTAACATTCTGCCACATTACCAGAATTAAAGTAACAAATATGGTTGTCTTGCTGAAAAGGACCTATTTAATTTCTGAAAAGATAATTTATTTCTAAGTATATAAATAATCTTTGCTTGTACTATCTCCTAAATGCATAGTACAGTAAGATTAAATAAGGTAATTATAATTTAAATATTTTCATACCTAACCTGCACATGCTATTTTGTTATTTTTGGCTCTCTAGCATCAACTAAATTCAAAAGTTTAAAATACTTTTTCTAGTAGTCTTTAATTTCTGCTAATAAATAGTTCTATAAAAACCTCAAGTACCCATCACCTTAAAAAGAATTGAGATCTACATGAAATATTTGAAAATATAAGCTGACAGTATGTGAATATACACATAAACACATCATTTACTCATGGAAAAATAAGCAGCTATAAAAGCTAAAAGAGTGTCTGGGCCTCCTTTTAAATAAAAGGGTATGTGACTTGTGAATAAAATTTAAAGGGTTACTAAATGAAAGCTGAAAACATAATAGTTTTATTATGACATAAATAAACCATGAATTCCCAATGGAATTTTGCTCAGGATTTGTGAGTGTCCAGGTATTTTTGCCATAAAATCCAGACAACATAGTAGATGTGTTTAACTGAACAGAAACCTTGTCTGCCAGGGACAGTAGAATCCAAATGGTGATTTAAATTTGTTTTTCTCTCATAAACAATGCTAGAAATTGGTATCATGAGTTTTTAGCATAAAAGCTTGTGGAGAACATTTACACACTTAGTTGCTTTTAACCCTTTACTATATGTTATTTTAAGACATTTCCAAATACTTTGTGTTGAAAATGGTTACTGCAGGCAAAAGAGGAGCTATTCCTTACACATTCCATCCTACCTCTTAAAAACAATGCAGTCAAATATTCTCTTGTGAGAAAATCTTTACTGATATTAGACAGGCTAATAAGATGATAATAACCAGATAATGCATAAATACTAGCTGTGAGTGTGCTTTATAAATTAGTGCATTATTTAATATTAATTCATCAGCTGGGATTAAGAAGAACCTGATTAGTGATGTGTGGATAATTTCATCTTTCAAGAGTATTTGGTGTTCAGTATGTAAAAGTAAATTTACCTTGTATGACTAGAAATCAGTTGAGAACCAACAGCAATCAAAATGTTATGATTTGTGTTATCTGGAAATTTTCCAATTAATACCATCTTTGAGGAGGGTGTTTTTTTTTTTTAACCACAGTAAAATTATTATTTCATCAAATTTGAATAAACAAAAAAATTCATGTTTTTCAAAAGCACATCTTAGCTTAAAGCAAATTAAAAGTTCCTACAGTATTTCACCTTCTACACCTTGACATTGAGCTGCAAATTAATGATGTAGGTATATAAGAAATATAACTTGAGTATGCTATTTAAAATAATATTTAGTATACTTAAATCTGCAAATGTTTAAATCTACGTAAAACAGAAGAGCATTACAGATTCTGAAGGACTTGAAACATAAAAGGATAGTCACTAACAATTGTAATTTTTGTTATTATAAATTAACAGTAGAAACTGGTAATAGGCAATGCATAATACTGTATTTTGGTTCCCTTCAATCATCCTACTGACTTAAATTTTTTCTTTTCCCGTTTACTATTATTCCTATAATGTCTTGCTTGCTGATATTTTGCTGTTGCTATCCTGCTGTCTGCTTATCTATATTTTTCTAAAGTTAGACTGAATAGAAGATTCAGGCTTATGTTAATATAAAAGAAGAGCTATAAATTTAATGATAAGATTTAATTAATCTTTTATTATTACCATCTTTGAAGTTCAGGTAATAAATTGCAGGCTTGGCCAAAAGCACTTCTTCTGATTCATTGCTAGAGGCCAGCACTTCATGTATCATCAAAAGTGGACAGCTTTCTTTATTTCATGGGTTATTTAACTTGAGAAAGGGAAAGTAACACAAACCTTAAATTTCTTATTCCAGCTATTCTTTTTTAGGAACCAAAGTCAACATTTCTATTTCCCTAGAGCCTCTCACTTTCACTGTGGAATGTTTAGAAACTGAAATTTCTTCTTTTTTAATCACCAGTTTGTCTGTGCAAATGCACTGGATTTGTTGAGCTAATGCTGTTTTTCTGGATCTTTCCTTCTTTCCTTGTCTGTGCTTCAATGCCTCCCCAACTTTGCAATGTAGCAAGCTGAGCAGTTGTTCAATCAGATGTACAACCCAGTAAGTCATTTCTGAAAGTTCCCGCTGTAACATATCAAAGCATGAGGATCCATTGATCACATGTCACAGTGTGCCAACTGGGGAGGCTTCAAAAATATTTATGAGTCTCTTCCCATTTCCGTTCTGTCAAAAGAAATGACCTGTGCAGAGGCCACTGCCATTTCTTTTGAATATGAAGTTTAAAAATTAAGAACTCAAGGGAATATTGCCAGCTCTGATATTACCTCTGTCTTAACTTCAACTCTAAGGCTATAGAAAAGCAGAGGTCAGCTGCAGATATAGGCTTATGGAATTCTTTCCCAGATCCTTCAAATACAGACTTAATCTATACCAAAAGAGATAGCATTTGTAAAAGAGCAAACAACTCAATATATGTTATATTCAAGTGATAGAATTTAAAATTGGTTTAGATTTTAAAATAGGGATATGCCTTTTGGGATTGGTAAATGCCTAACATCATTTTGGATTTTGTAAGAGTTAAAAACATGCCATTTGACTTGAGAACAAACTAAAATATAGTCTTCTAATAAAAAGTAATAACAATTCTGATTATAGCTTATTGGTACAAAAATCAGGTAACTAGTACAAATATGTGTAAAACAGCCCAGCTGCCAACACTGATTTTTTTATGCTAATGACAAATTTGTATTTATATGAAACACTTTGTTTCTTTAACTTTTATTAAAGAAGGGCTTTTTTTGTTTGTTTTGTCAACTCAAGTGACTTAATGGGAGAAATATTACATAAAAGTGACCAGAATTTGTCATTTGGCAGATGTGATCTGTGCTATCATGCATTCTAATTACGTCCTATTTATAAATTTCCATCATGGCAGAAAGGAATAGCATGGATAAAGGAAATAATTCAGCTCACAACTTTTTGTTAAGCTGCAGCTGCAAGATACATACAGCATGTATGCAGGATGCTTGGATGTATTTAATTAGATTCAGTCTCCACCCTCCATTCTTTAAAACAAATTTGATTTTTCCAAATAGAATTCCTAAAGCTCCATTGGAGCATCTTCATTAACCTCTTTCTCCAAGTAGGATTTTTAGCAGAGCAACAAAAATAATCCAAATTTCCTTTCCCTTACCATTTGAATAGAAGTGTTAATAAGTGGGCTCGAGACAGTGGAGACGTGAAAAAAAGACAAATAATATCTTCAAGCTTGAAAACTGACCCTGGGAAAATGAGTGGGTTTTTTGTTTTTTGTTGTTTTTTTTGTGTGTTTTTTAGATCATTTTAAAGAGGTGTAAAGTAATCTTATTGAAATATCTCACACTGACCAGTTAAGGACAGGGAGAAAACCTAAGTATGTCATGTTTAGAATGTGTGCAGGACAGATGGGGAGGGCTTTGTTTCTGCAGCACCTAAGATTTACCAGGATCATGATAGGAGTTCACCATCCCTGTCAGTATATGGAGGGCCAAAGAAATAGCTTTGTTAACTTTTAGATCATTTCTGGAAATACTGATGATGTGACAGTTATTGGATTTTGCCTTCATTTCATCCCAGTATGAGTCTCCAGGATGCAAAAGAAAATATTTTAGTGCTTTAGGTGACTAATTCAAAAGTCAGTGACAGATATTTCTCCCTAAGTTAATTAGCTAACTTATTGTTCTGGCATCCTCAGAATTTAACCAGTTATTAAATGTATATAGCTCTACCTGTCTGCAGGTATTCTCAGGGTCCAGATCTTTTTTGGACTGAAAAGCATTATGGATTTTCTATCCTTAACGGTATTTTTTAAAAAACGACTTGTTTTTCTGGTTGTGAAAATAAGATGTGGTCATTGTGGAGAATTTGCCAGAGAATGAATGGATATAGGAGAAAATAAAAATAACAAGACATCTCACTGCTCAGAGATAATCACTAGGAACATTTAGGTTGTCCCCCACCCAGACGTCTTTTGATTGTTAGTGTTCTCACTTCTCCTGTCTCCCTTTCTCCCTTTTCTCTTTCTTTCCTTTCTCCTCCTTCCCTCCTTTCCTTCTTCCTTCTTCCCCTTTCTACCCTTTTTCCTTCCTTTTCTCCCTCCCTCCCTCTATTCTTTCTTTCTTTTTCTTATCTAATAATCTATTTATTTTCATTAAATTGTGTCAAAATGCTTATTGGGTTTTATATCCTATTTTTGTGACATATCATGAGAATTTTCTCATGTAATTAACTATTCTTCGAAAACACTATTTAATGGTTGTATGATATTTCACTCTATGTGCTCATTTCCAAAATGCTGATCATTTCATTCCTCTTTTTTTTTTTTTGCCACTGTAAATAATACTCTGAAGAGCATCTTTCCATATTAATTTTCCTACTTTTCTATTTTTTAAAATAGAATAAATTCCTGGGCCAGTGATTTTAAAATGCTCCTAATACTTCCTGCTATGTTGCATTTTAGAGAAGTTATGTCAAGGCATGGTTCTTCCAAGCACTGAATAATGGCAGTCTTTCTTTCACACCCAGACCAATACTGAGAACTGTCATTTTACATAACTTTGACAAACGCATAAGTGGAATATTTTTTTCTCATTTTAACTTTCCTTTCATTAATTACTAGTGCTGTAGAAGTTTTTAGTACATTTATTATCTGTTTCCTGTAAATTGTTTCTTCAAGTCATACAAGCATTTGTTTTTTAGTTTTCTGTTTTGTTCATTGGTTTCTATGAGTTATTGTATGCATTATATGGAAACTTTGTCAGATTTTGGTCAAACTTTATTTAATTTAAATTTTTTATGTAGGAAACTATTTTTAGGTTCTGAGTTTGTGTTTCCCTTTAGGAATTTCCTCATTGCCTTTATGCTCAGAAGTCATACTCTGATTTCAAGAATAGACACTCACCTATACTAAATTTTTTTAATGTTACTTTTTACATCAGTTTAATCACCTTATCTGTCTTTAGATTATTTTGATTCATGCTGAGTGGTGAGGTTCTAACTCTATTTTTCTAAACAATCATCTGGTCATCCCAGTGCCATTTATCAAATAATTCTTTATCCACTGATCTTGCTACTGTTTTATTTTATACTAAATTCTTATATGGATGAATATCTTAGTTTCTGAGCTTCTGTTTAGTTTTATCAATGTCCATTGCTTCTTGGGTCAGAATTTTATTTATTGTGGCTTTATAATATTTTAAAATATCTACTGAAACAAATTCCACCCTAATTCTTTCTGCTTTTATTACGTCTTGTTCTGTTTTAATGTTCTTAGCCTTCACATTTTATCATTCCAAATAAACTTCAGAATCACCTTGTAGATTAAAAAGCACAATTGTTAATTTTAATTTGAATTATATTCAGCTTATAAAATAATTTTAGAGTGATTGATATATTTCCAGTATTTTTTCTTCCAATTCACAAACTTGATACAACTTTTATTTATTTCAGTTATCTTTTATACTAAAGGTTTGACATTTTCCTATTGTAGGCCTGTGATATTTCTTTTTAAGGATAGTCCTAAGCATTTTTGTATATATTTCTTAATTTACTGTTGTGAATGCTATATTTCTTCTTTTATTTTATAACCAGTTATTGGTACCTAGGAAATTTATTTATTTAAAAATAAAATATATTTATTTTGAATATGGCCATCCTACAAAATTTGATGAATTATAACTTACTTGTTTTTGTTAAATAAGATAATTTTGCAGTCAGTCCTATGTCTTTCAGTCTAAAACTAAATCAGAATAAGTAAGAATTAAACTTTGAAGTCCTACTGGGAGTATTTTTTTCCCAGAATAGAAATAAACCTTCTGCTTTTAAAACCCTTTTACTTTAGTCACTCCATTTTACTAAGTGCTACTCTAATGCTGCTTCTTAGAAATCTAAAATTTTGCCCGCATATCTTTATTACTTCTTATAATAACCTTTCTATAGCTTAACTACCAGTCTCTACTCCTGGAAGAGTTTTGTCTTGCCATTGTAAACACTATGCAGATTATCTTCAGTTGAGTTCTTTTCTTCCCTTAGTTCTTAATTCTAGACAAATAATATGTTTTTTCATCAATCTCCAATACCTTCTTTACTGTAGTCCTAAAGGTTATTGTGCCCAGAGATGGTACCAGAGGTCTCTTATAAATTTTTAATAAGTCTTTAGACCTTCTGGGTCCTAAATTTAGTGCTTCATTTAGTACCTGCATTACTGCAAGGCAAATGCTTGACTTATTTGGGGGCAACTTTGCTACTGACCAAGACATACTTGAGACCTTTCTGATGTTCCCACATGAGTCCCCACTGCCTAATCACTATCCATTGAAACACCATCTCTTCTGCAAATGCATCTTTTGCAAGGCTCACATTTTACATAAGAATTTACAAGAAAAAGACTAAGCATTTTTCCAGTACAGAGCGGGAGAAAAAATCTTGTAAATGTTCAGTGAGTTCTTCCTGATTTATATGTCATCATATTTGCAAACTCAGGGACTCGATGGGCTGAATTATAAATGTTTTCACAGTCCTTGTCTGGGTACAATGGTTCCTTTTTATGATTTTTTTAGCCTATTTCAGAAAATTATTTGGTTTACTCATAGACTAGCTCCCCTGACACAATGGAAAACTGCAGTTATTTAAGAGATAATTCAGGGCATACACATAGCATGTACAAACACATGTACATACACAAACACACACATCTTACATTTAACTCAGGCTTTCAATAACTGAAGAACTCAAGTAATATTTGAAATAACACTTAAGACTTGAAGTCTCATGTTTTGTAATTGACTATCCAGATAATTACTCAGTTCTCTACATTTCTAATTTTAGGAAATTCCATAATTAAAAGGTATTAGATTAATAATTGTTTGTTTCAAGGGTCTTAAAAAGTATTAAGGTTATAGTTGGTTCTTTTTATTTTGTGTATGTGGAATTTAAGAAAAATTATTTTGGACATTTGTTTATGTTTATTTAAAGATACCCTTTTTGTTTCATCTATGACAAGAAATTTGTTTTTTAGAATAGTTGTTATAATATGCAAATGATGAATATTCTGGTTGTAGTTAGCTGAAATTGTGAAAGAATAATTTCCTTTTGAATTAAGTAATATAAGATTCAAAGATACATCATTATTAGTTTCCAGATGTATTACTTACACTCAGCTATTATATTTGGTATTAATTAATTGGATTTAAAGTAAAATTTAAGTTTTGTAATATGTTAGAGTTCTATAATCACCATAAAATTTTATTTTAAAGAGCAATATATTGTTCATAATTCAGAATCATGCAAAGATTGAAACTTCTTTTAGAAGACTGAGATCAAATATAATGTTTCCAACAGTTTATATACCGTTTTGCTGTTAAGATATGAAAGGACTGTTAAAGTGCTGTTAACAGATACTAAACCCCCAAAGTGCTGCAATGAAGAATCATGTTTTTACAGTGCATAAATTTAGCAAATTATTGCAAAAGCCATAAGTAGCATGGAAGAAAAGTCCTCAGATTCATTATTTAGTGTTCTTGTTGCACTTTATGGTCATGACTAATCATTTGATTATTTTGAGAGAAATGGTTTTTTTTTAATTAAAATTGTTAGGGCCCATTTCAAAGAGAGAGTGCTATTTTACATTATAATTGAATATTCCCTGCCTAGTTTCACAGCAGGTTTCTGGACTAAAGTTAATGCTTTCCTTTCTAGGCACTTGGGATGACGAACTAACATTTTATTGAAAATAATCAATGACTAACTCTCATAAGAGGAGTATAAATAAACTTGTGATTTGTCATATTGATACTGTCATTCCCTGGTTTGGTTTTAGCCACTTTTTGCTTTTAGCTTTTAGTTAGATATAGTATTAATCTGAAATTTTGCCTTATTTTCTGAAATAGTTCTAAATTCTTTCATTAAAATAACCACTAAGTATTGTTATGTATGTCTTGTCATAAGTGATGACTAGATTTCTCTTTTGTGCTTAATTCAGGCTTTCAAAACCAGTTCACATCAAAATGCCAGCTTGCTCACATCAGTGAGGCTCCAAACTTTGTTTTGATTATTCTCATTTGTGGAGAAATTTTCTTACATATGGAAACACAAGAAATTTAATTGGGGACCCTCAAAATTTACTGATCTAATATGTAGTAGAGACATTTTTGAAATGTTCTTTTCTCAATTTTGTGTTTTTATAAGGTGCTTGAGAGTTGCTCTAAAAGTTACCAGAAATATTTTGAAGCAGAAGTAGATGCCTTATATTTTTTTTAAAAAAACGAGTTGCTTTTAAATTGACATGTCTAATCAGAAAAATTAAATCTCTACATTAGGGAAAGAAGTGCTCATTGATATTCCTTTGGTTTTAATGACTGGTGTATGTCTTTGAAAGTGACAATGTGTTTTGCTATATTTATGATAAGTAAGTTCTGAAACCATTAAAAGAAAATCCATACCAACCTGCAGTTGTCAAGACCTAAATTCCTGCCTAGTGAATGAAGTTGATGTGCCTTAGATAAATGGAATGCGCAGTTGCTTCCTGATCTTATAGGGGAGCTCATTTCAAACCAAGGGGAAGTACTTATACATTTTCCATCTAAATCTTGAATGGGTCAGAGTGCCATGATAGGAATTTGCTCAGATAGTGATTTATTCAAATATATTTATCATGTTTTTGCAGTGTCTAAAGTACATTATGCTCAAATCTGTTATCTACTTTTGTTCCACATCAGGAGCTGCCAGTCCAGATTAAAGAATCCATGTTATAATTTGAAAAGGCAAGAGTACTGCCTAAATGCAAATAAAGTACTTCCTTCACTCCATTTTTAGAAGAGGCTCTGGCCTTGCAACTTTGAAGGCAGCATTGGCTTTATAAGCTCAATTTCCTCTTGCATTTCTTTAGTATAGTATCTCCCCTATGTCTGTAGATCACAGTATAACACAATCATGTTATACTGCTTAACAATTTCAGTTTATCCTCTGGAAAGTTGTGAATCATGCTGAGTATAGTGGGTTACCTGCAGTATCTTTTATAAATTCCGTGGAGACTGTTGCCTCCACTACTTAGGTTGGATGGAGGACTGACCATTCTTCAGTCATGTGAAACTCTCTCTTCTTTTGGGTCTTCACATGGACCCTAGTGATGACCCAGAAGCAGCTGTTACTACCCCATTTCTAAATGAGAAATTCTTATAGCTTTCTATTGACTTAAAATATTTTAAATGATACCTGTTTACACCTTTATTTAATAACCTTTCCAAGAATTCTGGCACCAATATTGAAGGTGGTTTGACATAAATTATTTTGCCCGGAAATCAGTAGATACTTTTATGGAGATGAATAGATGTATTTAACTCAAAGATATTATTGAAGTTGTCTATTCCTTTTAAGAGGAAGAATCATTAGCACCCACAAATTATCTAACAGATACCAGGCCAGCTATAAACTTGTTTATGGTCTTTATTTTAATAACATGATCCAGGTGTAGCATCACATGAGGTCAGCGGTGGTCTAGATTCAGGGTTGCTTTTTCCTAGGCTTTCTGTACTTCTAAATATCTTGTGAGTCCCTAAACCATACTCACTTGCTAGTTTAAAAGACTACCAACCCATCTAATTTCACCCCATGTTGAAAATTGGCCTTGGTTAATCTTCTTTTCAAGGAACTAAAATAAGGATTGTGCTCACATACCTATAACCAGCAGACTACTTTCTTTGTAAACCTAACAGGGAGGCTTCTCTAAGGCATATGTAGTATATTGTCAAAAATTAAATAAACCTATTAACTTAGCTGTATAACAAGCCCCACTGATGGGATGCATATTATAAAATAATAATCCCAATAAAACCACAAATGAATAGTATACCTTCCCCATGTTTTTCATTTTGTAGTTTTCATTGTCCTTAGAGAAGCTTATTCATTTGCCCATAGTCATAAGACACAGGGCTAGATTTAGAATCTAAGTCTTGCAACTAGTAATCCTGTATCCATTTATTAAAAATTGTGATAATAATAATCTTAAGAATGAAAACAACCAAAATAAACACAGCAGCTAACTGCTAGCTCTTTTTGAGTCTTCAAATCTGAGTCAAAAAAGGAATTTTAACTCGTCAGAAATAAACATTTATTCATTTTTTTGAGTGTTTCTAGCTGTTTATTACTCAGAACCATAATTCTTTTTAAAAAATCTCAATGTCACTGGTTGTGTAGTTTGAGAAAACTGCCATGAAAAGGGTTTAACTGCCATGAAAAGGGTTTAGCTGCCATAAAGTGATGATAATATAGCATGAAAGGGAAAGAGATTTAACATGAAATTTTTGTTTTCTTTTTCTTAGTAATCTAAAAACTATATATTTTAAGTGCTTTTCTGTTATAAGAGTAATGAGTTTATTATTATCACAAATAGAAGTAGTTATATGGAGTATTTTCTTTTAAAATAGAATATCTACTCTACATTTTAAGTGGGGGATTAACAAATTTTAATATTCATTACTTCAATTTTAAATAAAATTATTAGATGAATAAACTCCTAAAAGCATGTTAGCTCAGAATTCTCTTTCAGATTATCTTAATTATAAAAAGCTCACTAATCTATTTTAATGAAATTCAGTATACATACTAAATAAATAAAAATAAATGTTTTCTGAGAAACATTGATGAAGAGGGTGCCTGATAGTGTGTTGAACTGATACATTTTTTTCTAAGTTCCTTTATGTAGTTGATTTATTTTTTGAATAAGAAAATCTTAGATTAAAGATTGTGAAAACAAATTATTCTGCATCTATCCTCATGCTTAAATAATATGTTACATGCAAAAATATCCTAAAAATGATTATTTTGTCATAAATAAGAAATTTATTTTTATTTATACTAATTTTTGAATTTTCTTCTACTAAATCATTGCAAAGACTGTCAGCCTTCTAACAGTAGTATTAGTATTAATTTTCTAACCATGCATGATTCATTTGACCCCACAGTAGCTATAGCTTGCTTGCCTTGTTTTTTCCCTGAAAATTTTTTTTAAAAAGTGTATAAAAGCACAATAGACATCTGTTCTACATAGCAAGACAGCAGGACAACTTAAGTCCTAATAAATTGTTAACATTTTATTATTTCACATGTGGATTTTGGAGATACATACATGTATGACCTCTCTAAACTTTCTATGTTGAATGTGCACTGTTGTTAAACTACTTGTTTTTTCCCTGCCTGCTCTTTGAAGAAGTCAATTAGGAATAATGGGAAACAAGGGGTAGGCAAAACATTGCAGTGCAGTGTTATTTCCATCTGTCATGGAATATTTCAGCCAAAAGTTTGTTTTGGGAAAAAAAAAAGCCATAATACACTGTCACACTCACAAAACCACAAATACTTTGGCTGCAAATTATTCTGCAGTGTTGTTGCTGTGTTGTTGCCTGTGTCTGTTCTCCTGTGTAAAGCTGCCTCCGCCCCCAACCCATGCATGTGTTTGCTGATTCTCATCTGTGTGCTTGTTCATGAACCAGCTCATCCTCCTCCTTCAGGTTAATTTAATCAAAAGAACAAGAATTTATGGGTATGACTGTTAGCTGGAAAGCCCTTCTGTGTTTTCAAGCCTTTCTTTCATTCTGCATCTTTTGCTGAAATTTCTCAGTGGGATGAAATGTTCAATAATCAGTCAGCCAGTTCCTTATGTGTTACTTGGTTTTACATATGCTCTTGATGGTTATTGGAGAAATAATTTGATATTGTTTTATCTCAGCTTCTGTGTATTAGAAAAGGAAGCTGTTACTGTGAATCACTTCCTTAACTGTGAGGAGTTGAATTGTGTTAGTTCTGCTAGCCAAACACCAGGAATAAAGACATTGCTGTCTCTATATCCCCCAATTCTTAGTGGGGAAAAGAGTAAAAAGTAGCATCATGTAACGAAACAAAATACCAACAATAAAAGAAATTCCCCTAAAAATCAGGATTGTTCTAAGGTAGCTGAAATGTGTGAGTTTTCCATTTTGCCTTTTAACTGACAGTATACCCATAATTCTTGATAGTTATTATTTTTTATCTCCAAAGTTAATTTCTGGGCCATTGGTGGACTGCACTATCTATTGTTCTAAATTGTTGTCTTAACTGCATTCTTTAAAAATATAATGTTGAAGGCTCATAATGTTGAAGATGACTCCAGGATGAACCCAGAGTTTGCAGACCGAATAAAACAGCTTGATAAAGAGGCATCTTATTACCGTGATGAGTGTGGCAAGGCCCAAGCAGAAGTCGACCGGTTGCTGGAGATCCTCAAGGAGGTGGAGAATGAAAAGAATGACAAGGACAAGAAGATTGCAGAACTTGAGAGGTAAATTTTGGAGTCATGTTGTGAATTGTCTATAGGGAGTGAACATTGATTGCTTAGTTGCCCATCTCAGGTTATGGTGGATTTGGAATGCATATTCATATTTCAAGGTAGAAACAAGTTATGTATGAGGAATATGGCTTGTTAGGGATGATGATGTGTTTCTGTGGGATGCTCAGAAGTCAATTGGCTTATCTTTTGAGGGCTACGTATATCCTCCGTGTTTAATAATGGTCAACTTTCTTTGAGTGATATCCATGATCTAGCATTTGTGCCAGTAAATCATGTCAGAGATTAAGGCTTTACGTGAAACCTCAGTTTTTTTTCCCATCAAAGACAAACATTTATGCTGTAGGTTTGTTTTTAAGCACAGAATATGAAAGAATATGTTTGGGAATTTATTCAAGACAGGGGAAAGGGAAAGGAGCTTATGTTCTTTGGATGTCTTTCAGGACACCGCAACAAATACATCTTGGGATTTATCTTTTAAGAGGACCTTACGCCATTTGGTAAATAAATATGTTTGAATAGTGTCCTAAGGCAGGCCAAGCTGATAGCAAATTCTGTCTAAAAACAAAGAGGGTTATATTGGATTCCAGAGTAGTTAGATTTTCAGATAAATCATATTCATATTGTATTTATGTATAGTATAGACTCTAAAAATAAGCTTTCTTTCAATGCTTCATATAAGGAAAGAGTTTCTGAATAATCTTACATAACTCTATTACTTCTGAGGATTTCTCATTGGTTCAGCAATACGATAGAATTTGTCTTTCCTAGATTCAGTCCATATGGAAGAGATCAGCAAATTTTAAATAAATCAGTGAATGTTTGCCAGCTCTGATCAAGACACTTGTGAGGCCCTAAAGGACTTCAGGACATATGTAGAATAGCTTTCTATGGTCTTGTAGAAAGATCATGAACTTTAGCTACAGAAAGACCTGGATTCAGATTTTGCCTCTGCTTCATGCCAGCTGTGTTACCTTGAATCTCTTTGGAAGTGAATCTCTTAACAACCTATTAAAATGTATCACATTTTACAAGTACCAGTTCCGAGTGTAATGTGAGATGTAATACAATTATATTATTAACAACAGCTGAATACTAAAACAAACAAATTATCAATATTATGTTACTCTGCATTAAATGGATAGGTTAATTCTCAATAAAATTTCATTTTCAAAAATAGTAGTTAATACATCTAAACTCCGAAACAATTATTTCATTCAAAAATCTTAGCATTAGATTGATGATAATCTGATTCTTACTCAGTGTGACCAACTTTAGAAATTAAATCAAGATTTTTTTCCCTAAGAGCAGTGTATAAACTAAAATCCTTAAGGATTTTATTTTAATTTTAAAGTGTGGGAATGTTATACCAGCCTACTGGGTCTTAAAAATACTGTTAATTTTAGACATATCTATCTGGCTATTTTGGAACAATTAGATTTAAATTTTTTTTCTAAAAAAGCTAGTTTGAAATCACAGGGAAGTTATGATCATGTCTCTTTTATTGCTGAGAAAATTGAGACCCTGAAAGGTTGAATGACCCTTTGGAAATTGGTCCTGTGATCAGAAAGAAACAAAATTGTAGGTTTCTTTACTTCTTGTCCACTGCTCTGAGAAGTGACTCATAGAAAGGATGCCCTAGATAATATTACTGATAGTAATAATAATAATAATAGGTCATGTGTATTTTACGTACACAGCATATCAGGTCCTCTGCCAAGCACTTGACTTGCAATACTGTATACCATTTAATCTTACCCACAACACAGAAAGTCTCATTATCGTCATTTTATAGATGACAAAACTATGATTAACAGATTAAGTAACTCCTCAATGTTGCACAGTTTATAAGTATCAAAGTTGAGATTTGAACCCAGGTCTGGCAGATGAGTGACTGAGAACAGTCCCATCCAACAATGGGCCAGAAGGAAGAACCTAGTCCAGTAGCACTCAATAATCACATAGCTGGCAGAGAGGCATTGCTACTGGGCCACAGGAGATCTGCCTCATTTTTATTAGCTTTCATGATGGAAAGCAATGTGCCCCACATTTAGAAAGCATATTTTTTCTGCACTAAACCAGCTCTGTAGAACTGTAATTGAGAATGAGGATCAGCTACTATAAATATTTGCATAAAACAGCATAATTGTCTAGTTGGACAAAGAGGTCTTAACTGGACACTATTGCCATTAAATCATCAAGAATATTCACATTTTTATTTCCTCAATATGGAATGCATTAAAACAACAGTGATTTTATAGGCATTTATCTTTATGTACTTTCTGCACATTTTCTTTATCTCTGCCTTTGCCTCTCCTTAAAGCTGATGCCTCCCAAGCACTGTAATTCATAAAATGTGCAGTGGGACTCGACTCTGTCCCAGTTCCCTGCCTGCCTGTGTCTTGAGTCCAGCAGCAAAGCATAGTCTGGGAAATGTCTGAGCCCAAGCCCCAGCCCAGCCAAGACCCAGAAGGAGGTGGGGGTGGAGATCAAGATGGGAAGTTTCTTGGGAAAAGGAGAGCTCAGCCTTGGCCTGCCTTTAGAAGCATTATCTGCTGGGCTACATATGTATTCTAACCAAAACATCTTCCTCAAGTTGTCAGGCAGCCCTTCTCAAATTGGGCAGTATCTCCATTTGCTGGCTTAAAGTACAAAATTCATACCTCATAATGTTGGGAACTAAAGATTTCTTAGCAATGTGACATATATCTCCATTTTGGAGTCAAGGAGGAGTGTTTGCAATTAAGTCTGTGATTTTGAAAACCAGAAAATTGAACTTGAAATAAATTTGTGGTCGCTGGTCTGTAATGTGACCTACCAGTGTGAAAAGACAGATTTTTTTTTTTTTAAAGCAGCTAGTGTTCTAAAATATTCTCAAGGGGGTATTGCCAGCATGGCGGAGTAGAAGGATGCATAGCTAATTCTATCCCATGAATACACCAAAAATTACACCTACAAACCAAACAGTTCACACAGAATACCTATTGAACTTTGGCAGAATATCTCTTACTTCATAAATACAAGGAGATTCCTCACAAAAGCGGGTAGGAGAAAGAAAAAGGAAATGAGTGCAGGACCTGTCCCTCAGGGAGGTAGTGGCGAATGAGGAACAGCACCCTCACTCTAGGATGCCCCCTCTCCAGCAAGGAGGTCAGTGGGGACAGAAAGGAAGATTCCAAGGCTTGGAGGAGAAAACAGTAGCTGCTTGGCACACACAACTGAGAGGGACCAACACAGAAGGTCCTTGCAATACCCAGCCCAAGATGTGGGCCATAGGGGGCGGGCCAGGACTGCTGGAGCTTGGGCTTCTGCATATGAGCCCCAGGAGAGGACTGGGGCTGACTGAGCAGAGGCAGCCTCAGAGGGCTAGAGTGTAGTGCGGGCTGTGGCTGGGAGTATGTGCAGAACAGAACAGCGTGGCACCCTCATTAAAAGTATTACTGCTGTGTGTGTGATGGGAAGGGTGCAACACAGCGGGGCCATAGCCACCATCTCTACTAGCCCAGGGGGCATTGCTTAGGACCACTGTTGGCGCACATTCTTGCAAGAATAGGCAAGGATCAGATGTAGCCTTCTTCTCAGCTTCCTCTGGAGGGACACAATCCCTGATGCATGGCTCCCTGGGAGAGGTAGGATTGAAACCTGAATCCATACCCAGGGGTCCTGCAACTTCACAGGTGGAACCAAAATTTGGTTCTAGTCCTAGGCAGCAGTGGCACATTTGCTCTGCTGGTGACTTTGTGGACCTGTGCTTCTAAAACAGACAGGTTTGACATTAACACTGGGCCTGCATACCATACATGGACATGGGGATGGAGTCTATGCTGACCCTGTAGCACGCCATGGATGCAGGTGTGTGACTACAAGCTAGAACTACAGCGGGTTCTAGTGCCTGATGTCCCCAGATCTGCATTGGTGACTCTGTGGGTGCAAAACGTGGGGGACACCAAAAGGGGTTGCAGACATTCCTGTGGCTGAGGCGGGGACAAGGGCACCGTCAACAAAGTGTACTTTTTAAGCCCCCATAACAAGTGACAGACAACACCACAGCGGGCTTACTGGGAGACATCTCCTGTGAAGTAATACTCTGCAGCTCCTCTTCTGGCAGAAGAACTCCAAACCCACCTACCACACACCTCAGTTCAGAAACAGGTCTGGAAGCCTCTATTCCAACAACGGGAGCAGTCCCAGCCCATGTCAGGGCTGTGACAGAACAAAAAGGAGGCTCTGCTCAACAACCAGGGCAGGCTCTGAACACCACAACACCAACCACATCCCCAATCAAAGGAATAACAGCCAATACACATGGAAGAAAGACGTGACAAAGGTCCATACTAAAAACAGCCTTCACAACAAAGTAATGAGATTTGCACAGTCTACACAGAAATGCCCCAATTTAAAAAAAAAAAATACCCTTCAAGACCACAGTAGATAACTGATACTCCTAAATCCATAGAGTCAGAGAAATATAAGTAAAATGAAAAAGCAGAGGAACCACTCCCAGTTAAGCGAACAAGAGAATCCCCTGAAAGAACAAACAATGAAATAGACCCCAACAGTTTACTAGAACATGACTTCAAAAAGGGGTTGATAAAAGCACTGAAAGAAATGAGAGAATATCAATAGAAATGCAGAATACTATAAAAAGGAAAAGAAGAGCCAATGAAAATTAGAAAACTCAATTGCTAAGATAAAAGCAAGCTAAAGGCAGTCAAAGGCAGACTAGATAATGCAGAAGAACAAATAAGTGACTTAGAAGACAGGATAACAGAAATCACCCAATCAGAACAGCAGACAAAAGCAAATGAAAACCAATGAAGGCAATATAAGGGACCTATGGGATAATATAAAGCATGCTAATCTATGAATGATATGAGTCCCAGAAGGAGGAGAAAGAGAAAAGGGGATAGAAAAGGTATCTGAAGAAATCATGATTGAAAACATTCCAAACCTAAAGAAGGAAACAGATATCCATGTATAGGAAGAACAGAGGGTCCCAAACAAGAAGAACCCGAATAGACCTACCCAAGATGTATGATAGTTAAGTTAAAGATGAAAAGATTCTAAAGGCAGCAAGACAAAAACAAAGAGTTAGAAGATGTCAATAAAAGAGGACATCAAAATCATAAAAGGTGGGAGAGGGGAGCAGGAAAATGCAGATTTTCTTTTCATTCTTCTTAGAAACAGATATAATAATGGGTTAACATACTTGAAAAACAGGGTAACCACAAATCAAAAGCATACACTAGAGTCACAAAAATGAAAAAGAAACCAAGGTAATACAAAAGGAAATTACCAAACCACAAAAAGAAAAAGAAAGGAACAAAGAAGAAATACCAAAACAACTGGAAAACAAAGTTTAAAATAGCAATAAAGACACATGTATCAGTAATTACTATAAATGTCAATGGACTTAATACGCCAATCAAAAGACATAGAGTGGCCAATTGGATAATAAAACAAGAGCCTATAATATGCTGCCTACAAGAGACCCACTTTAGGGTGAAGGACACACATAGATTGAAAGTGAAATGATGGAAAAAGATGTTTCATGCAAATGGAAATTACGAGAAAATGGAAATAGCAATACTCATATCAGACAAAATAGACTTTCATACAAAGGCCATAAAGAAAGACACTATATAATGATCAAAGGAGCAAGAGAAGAAGATACTACATTTGTTAACGTATATCCACCCAATATAGGAGCACCTAGATATACAAAACAAAATCTAACAGACATAAAGGGAGAAATTGATGGCAACACAATAACAGTAGGAGACTTTAACACCCTACTAGTATCATTGGACAGATCTTCTAGACAGAACATCAGTAAGGCAATGAAAATACTAAATGACATAATACAGTGGTTGGACATGGTTGATAGTTTTAGGACATTACATCCCCCAAAATATAATATACTTTCTTTTCAAGTGTGCATGGAACATTCTCTAGGATGGACCACATACTTGGACACAAAGGAAGCCTCAACAAATATAAGAGAATAGAAATTATTTCAAGCATCATTTCTGACCACAATGTCATGATACTAGAAATCAACCAGAGAAAAATGAACAAGAAAAAAATGACTGCGTGGAGACTAAACAACATGCTACTAAAAAAACCAATGAGTCAGTGATGAAATCAAGGAAGAAATTTAAAAAATCCTTGACAAAAATGACAATGAAAATACACCACACAAAATTTATAGCAAAAGCAGTCTGAAGAGGGAAGTTCATAGCAATTTGGCTTTCCTCAGAAAACAAGAACAATCTCAAATAAACAACCTAACTTACCACCTAAATGAAGTAGAAAAAGGAGAACAAACAAAACCTAAAGTCAGCAAAAGGAAAGAAATAATTAAGATCAGGGAGGAAATAAATAAAATAGAGATTTAAGGAAAAAAAAACAGTAGAATAAATCAATCAAACCAAGAGCTGGTTTTTTGAAAGAGTGAACAAAATTGACAAACCACTGGCCAGGCTCACCAAGAAGAAAAGAGGACATAAATAAACAAAATAAGAAAGGAAAATGGCAAAACTACAGTCAACACTACAGAAATACAAAAAATCATAAGAGAATACTTTGAATAACCATATGGCAACAAATTGGACAACCTAGAAGAAACAGACAGGTTTCTAGAAACATACAGTCCACCAAAACTAAATCAAGAAGAAAGAGATCATTTTAATAGACTGATCACTAGAAGTGAAACAAAATCAGCAATAAAAAAAAAAAACCCTCCCTGCAAACAAAAGTCCAGGACCAGATGGCTTCACTGGGGAATTCTACCAGACATATAAAGAACTCATACTGATCCTTCTCAAACTCTTCCCAAAGATTGAAGGGGAGGGAATACTCTCAAATGCAGTCTATGAAGCCATCATCATCCTGATACCAAAACCAGACAAAGACACTACGAAAGAAGAAAATGATAGGCTGATATCATTGATGAACATAGATGCCAAAATCCTCAAAAAAAATATTAGCAAACAGAATCCAACAACACATAAAAAAAGATCATACATTGTGATCAAGTTGTATTCATCCCAGGGACAAAAGTATAGTTCAACATATGCAATTCAATCAATGCGATGTACCGCATCAACAAAAGAAAGAACAAAAATCACATGATCATCTCAATAGACACAGAAAAAACATTTGATAAAGTTCAGCACCCATTTATAATAATAATTCTTACCAAAGTGGGTATAGAGGGAACATACCTCAACATAATAAAAGCTATTTATGACAGACCTACAGCCAGCACAATACTAAATGGTGAAAAGTTGAAAGCCTTCCCACTAAAATCTGGAGCAAGACAAGGATGCCCACTCTGACCACTTCTATTCATCGTAGTATTGTAAGTCCTAGCTGTAGCAGTCAGGCAAGAAAAAGAAATAAAAGTGATACAGACTGGAAGAGGAGAGGTAAAATTGTCATTATATGTGGATGACATGATACTACATATAGAAAACCCTAAAGGCTCCACACAAAAACTACTAGAGCTGATAAAAAAAATTCAGCAAGGTAGCAGGATACAAGACTAACATACAGAAATCAATTGCATTTCTTTATACTAACAATGAAATATCAGAAAAGGAAAGTAAATAAACAATCACTTTGAAAATCACATCCCAAAATTAAAATACTTATGAATAAATCTGACCAAGGCAGTGAAAGACTTATATGCAGAGAACTATAAAACTTTGATTAAGGAAATTAAAAATGACTTAAAGAAATAATAAGGTTATCCCATGCTCTTGGATTGGAAGAATTAATATTGTTAAAATGGCCATACTACCCAAAGCAGTCTACAGATTTAATGTGATCCCTATAAAATTACCCCTGACGTTTTTCACAGAACTAGGACAAATAATGCTAAAATTTATATGGAATCACAAAGACCCAGGATTGCTAAAGTGATACTGAAGGAGAAGAATGAAATTGGAGGAATAACCCTCCCAGACTTCATGCAATGCCACAAAGCTACAGTAATCAAAGCAGTGTGGTATTGCCACAAAAACAGACATATGGATCAATGGAACAGAGTAGAGAGCCCAGAAATAAACCCACAGACATACGATCAATTAATCTGTGGCAAAGGAGGCAAGAATATACAATGGAGAAGACAGTCTCTTCGGCAAGTGGTGTTGGGAAAACTGGACAGCCACGTGTAAATTAATGAAGTTAGAACACTCCCTCATACCATACACAAAAATAAACTCAAAATGGCTTAAAGATTTGAATATATGACATTGTAAACCTCCTAGAAGAAAACATAGGCAAAACATTTTCTGACATAAATCTTAGCAGTGTTCTCCTAGGGCAGTCTACCCAGGCAATACAAATAAAAGCAAAAATAAACAAATGGGACCTAATTAAACTTACAAGGTTTTGGACAGTAAATGAAGCCATAAGCAAAACAAACGACAGCCTATGGAATGGGAGAAAATATTTGCAAGTGATGCGACTAACAAAGACTTAATTTCCAGAATATGTAAATAGCTTATACATCTTAATAACAACAACAACAACAACAAAAAACTCAATCCAAAAATGGGCAGAAGACCTGAACAAGCAATTCTCTAGTGAGGAAATACAGATGGCCAATAGGCACATGAAAAAAATGCTCAATATCACTCATTATCAGAGAAATGCAAATCAAAGCTACAATGAGATGTCAAGTCACAGTAGTCAGAATGGCCATCATTAAAAAATCCACAAATGATAAATGCTGGAGAGAGTGTGGAGAAAAGGGAACCCTCCTACACTGTTGGTGGGAATGTAGTTTGGTGCAGCCATTATGGAAAACAGTATGGAGATTCCTCAAAAAACTAAAAATAGACTTAACATATGATCCAGCAATCCCACTCCTGGGCATATATCCAGAAACATCCTTAATTCAAAAGATACATGTACCCCAGTGTTCATAGCAGCACTATTTACAATAGCCAAGTCATGGAAGCAACTTAAATGTCCATCAGCAGATGACTGTATAAAGAAGTTGTGGTGCATTTATACAATGGAATACTACTCAGCCATAAAAAAGAGTAAAATAATTTCATTTGCAACAACAGGAATGGACCTAGAGATTGTCGTTCTAAGTGAAGTAAGCCAGAAAGAGAGAAAAATAACAAATGGTATCACTCATATGTGGAATCTAAAAAAGAAAAAAGAAGACACTAATGAACTTACCTACAAAGCAGAAACAGACTCAGAGACATAGTGAACAAACTTATGGTTACTGGGGGGAAAGAATGTGGGAAGGGATAAATTGGAAGTTTGAGATTTGCAAATATTAACTACTGTATATAAAATAGATAAACAAGTTTCGTCTGTAGCACAGGGAACTATATTTAATATCTTGTAGTAATATATAATGAAAAAGAATATGAAAACGAATGAACATATGTATATGTATGAATGAAACATTATGTTGCACAGCAGAAATCAACACATTGTAAACTGACTATACTTCAATAAAAATAAAATAAAATGTTCCAGAGCTTCAGTCATGTGCAACAAAAGGTACAGGGTTAGGAATAACTCAAATGACACTGACACTGATCTGCTTTTCTCTCAGAGGGCAATTTGTGTTTGCTTTGTATTCTGTTAATCTCATTTTTTATTTTCACCACAATATATACATTCTAAATAGCACATGACTAGCACTTACACGGATGAATTTACCTCTTAAATTCCACATGAATGATGTTTTTCATCAGCCATTAAAGATTTTTCTTTTCAAAGTGTATATTGCTCCAGTGTGGTCTCCTTGTCCAAGTCTGCCTGTAGACGCTTGCTCTTGATGCTGATGGCTCAGCAGGGAGCTTCTGCCTTGGACTGCAGGCTGCTCTAGGGGAGTTTGACACAGGTGGTGGGAGGGGGCTTGAGCAAGCCCCTGATTGTTGGTCCAAATCAGGCTAAAGTCTTTATATGATCACCAGGGCTAAGTATTACGTGTGCTGCACAATCAAGTAGCTAATTGAACATTAGAGGCAATTAAATATGTAGTCTTTTTGTGTCAGTGTCCATTATAGTCTCTGAATTTTATTTAGAGTTTCAGAATTAATCTTTTAGTTAGGGAAAAGAGAGAGGTTAACTCTGTCAAATAAGATCTGATGCTACTGGATTTCTGGCATCTCACCCAGAGGAAGGAATCAGTCAGGTGACCTTTCATGTAATTATTTTAAATATGTTAGAGGCTTTGCCAGTATTTGGAGGGCAGGGAATGCCTAAATTGAACTCTCAGTCACATCCCTCCCCACCCTGGAGAGGAGGGTGGGTCCCTCAGGGTTTTAATTCTAAAACATAACATCAGAATAGAAAACAAAGTAGCATATAATTATCTGGATTGGAACTTACGCCACCAGACATTTGGACATTGAGAAATCATTTTAGATGCCTAAAAGTGCTTTATCTGAGGTTGAAAAACAGACTATTGTTTTTCCCCCTGAATTTGTTCTATAATGTGGTGCCATAATTGCTTTGTTGCCTTTCAGTACTCTTTTCACAAAATGTAAATTTAAGCTTTAGTTTTTAAATGATGATAATATAATCTAGAAGTCTGATGGTGAGTGGAAGGAACTTGATAACAGTTATATTTGTTTTGATATAAACTCTACTTGCTAAGTCATTTCCATTTATGTTTGTTAATATATTTGAAGAATTTTCTTTAAAATAAGTGGCAGATGGTTTTATACCATCACTAGCAGCCTTTTGGGGAAGGTCATGGATATCAAAGAAGCCTTTGAGAATTTAATAGAAACTAGGAGCCCTTGGAAAAGGTAACTAAATCTTAAATGTTTGCTTGCTGTTTCACTTTAGGATTCCCTAAAATTTCACTGTGGACCTCAGTTTGATATACCTCTGCTCCAGGAGGATTTGAAAACAGTATCTGGGGCCAGGGTCACCAGAGTTCCTGTAAAGACCATGGCCTGACTTAACTCTTATTTTTGATCAGTTGTGCATTTGTGATGAGGAAACACTGAAGGGAGATTTCAGACACGAGGGGTTATTGCATCAGTTCTTTCACCAAGTTTTTAATCTTGAGTTTTCTATTTGATTTTTATCATTATAGTCTATGCTGTTTTCATTTGAAATGCTTTTGTTTAAGGATTTGTTCCCTGAGGATTTGTTTTGCTTTGCTTCTATGTGAAATGCCTAAAACTACTTCTTAATAGTTTGGAATGGTGAGCAGATACCTTACCCTCTGAGCAGATAGCTGGTAAAGTATTTATTAATCCACTTTGTTTTTATGCAAAGGGAATTTTATAGGTTAACAAAATGAATGTCCACTATGCCTTCTGTGGTAGCCTGAAGAGAATTTGATTTTTTTCTTTTAATTTTTGCTTGACATTGGAGACTATTTTGTTTTAACAGATTAGAAGGACATGCTAAATATTCTTCTACAAATTAGTTATTGAAGTGTCTAAATATCTTTAGTGATGAAGTCTGATCCTCATTTTCACAACTAAAAAAGATGACTCTCAGCTTTGGAACTTAATCTGTCTTTCTTGGGAGGTTGATAGGCAGGTGGCGCTTCACCTGACGCCATCCTTACAGTGTGTTTGATCACTGCTGCGTGCAGTGTTCTCAAATGGAAATATTTGAACAGAAAGCCAGATTGCTCAGGTCGTCTTGGCTTTTAGGGATGAAGGAAAAATAGGACATAACCATCCAACTTACTGGTTCTAATAAAATCTTTCTAACAATGCTTACAGCCAGCTCTAATACCTCTGTAACTTCCATTTCAGTTTATTAAATAATAAAATTTTATGTGCATACAGATAGGAGCTTTCTCTATAAATATTCTTCCAGAAAAGGGCAAATTCTGCCATTGGGTTGCTGGCACACACCTCTGGTTCACATCAGTGCTTGTGATTATGTGAATGAGAGCAGATACCAGTTTTTATGTATAGTATTTACTGTAGCAACTTACAGTGTATGCCCAGGCCTTTTGGAGCTAATATCAGATAAAACTTGCTTTATTGTCCTTTATTTGGTTTTAAAACCTGCTGATATAACATCTGTTGGCTGTATATTTAAAACTAATGCGTTTCCTTCCTTTTATTCTCTTTTGCTATCCTTTTCTTTTCTGCTTATCCTCCAAATTGCTGCTTTCACCCTTGCTCCAATCAGCTTGACTCTCAGGTCAGTACTTTCAGTTTTTCTTCTAACTGCTTTTCCCCTCTCAGTTCAATTTATTGCTTGCACTTGTTTAACAAACACATTTCTGAAATGATTTTCCTCTGGCCATCACATTTTTTCCCCATTTCATCCCATGCCTAGGGAAGGCTTATTTTATGAGAAGCCTGTATAGGTGGGAAAAGGCAAAGAAGAAGATGAAGATAAATCACCTTTGGATTATTTGATACATTCTATTCCTGGTTTATAAAATCAGTAAGAGAAATCATTGCAAAAACTCCTGAGTGCATTTCTCCTGCGCAGCTTAGAAAACTGGCTGCATGATGATAAAACATGAAGCAGTGGAAAAAGCAAAATTCAGGATGCTAAATTTAACCTCGAAGAACAAAAGATTTGCCCATGACACAGCAACTTAAAAGCTAAATTTAATAGTGCAAATCGTTCAGACTTTTCGCTTAATAAATCACTGTGTTTTGAAAGATTTATAATACTTTTTTTAAAGTCACTTTTGAAAATTATCAGTGTCTTAGTAACATATTGAACACACATGTTATTTCCTGTCATTGTTTTGGTTTTAAACTTTTTAACTTCATTTTTATTAGCCATAAGACATACTTTAATTACCTAGGGCATAGCATATGGAACCAAATGTAAAACTAGTTTCAGTGTTGACTGAGTGCACCCCAATATTAAGTAGCAAAATGGACATTTTGTTTGAAAATGCATCCCAGTTTTGATTCTCCTAAGTTAGGGAGCTCAAGTCAAAAATGGGTTCTCCTTTTAGTTAAGGAAGACTTCTCTTTCCAGTAATGCCTAGTAATATCTAGTGATTTCTTTATCAATCAGTGAGTTTATTAGAGAATGTTCATGCATTCTTTGGACTACCCAGACTTAAAAAAAGACTCAAATTAAGTTGGTAGCCAATACAGTTGCTCTTTTGAGAGGCAAACTGTATTATTTTCTTCTCCTTATTCAGGGTCTGCACCTCTTCATTCCGTCTACTGCTCATCACCTAAGCCAGCAGAAAATAATTTCAAAACAAGGCCTCCTGCCCACACACCAGTTTTGTTCCCCCTGCCTGCTCCCGACCCTGGTAGGGAGGCTCATAGTCCTTGAAATTGAAACCACTTGTCTGCTATTCTCACATACCACACTGGGTGTCCCACAGGAACTGCCTTGAACTTCATCACACTGAAGGAAGCCCATCCTCAATAGTTCCCAAAACAGAAATCTAAATAGAGATTAAAAGCGGTGCCTCAGAACTGCTCTCACCAAAAATCTAGTGACTGTTAACTCACTTTCTGGTGCCCCTATATGCAGAAACAGACATCATAATGAGGGTAGGGGAGGAGGGGCCTGGGCCACATGGCATCTGAACCCTTCCTCCAAGTTTTGGATTAGCTCATTTAACAAAGCTTTAAGCTTTTCTCCTTGCCTGTCTTTTTTGTTTTCTTTCTCCTTTTGCCATCCCTTTGCTACCCCTAATCTGCTCCCTTGAGACCAGAGACCCCTGTCACTGTCACACCTCAGGCTGCCTGATTTGGCCTTCAGATGTTGTCCACAGGTATTCTGCTGTCTTTTATGCACCAGGAACTGTATTGTGCAGTTATTTTGTTTTTTTCCTGTTGCATGGTGAATGAACATGAACTCAGATTCTCAGAAGATGGGATGCAGGGTTAGAGCTGGAAGAGTTGTGGGTTATAAGGTGTTCTTTGAACAAGGGTATGCTAATTGGGTTTGGCAAAATGTGCAGGCTGAGTCTAACTGGGAGAACTATAGTGATGAGAACAAAATTCAGATCATTTCAATATATTTAACCTCTTGCCTCAAATGAACATGATGGAGAAAATGTACAATCACTGTAAACAGTCTCTAGTTATATTATTAGTGTAGGAGGAATTGGGCAGCCCTGATCTCCCGGAAACATCTCCTATGGAGTCCTGGAAGCTTTTTGAGCTTTGACAAAGTTTCCTGAGTTAACTATGCTTTTTTTCCCAACCGCTTATAGGTTTACCAGTTAAAACAAATGAAATATAACAATTGAATTGAATATAGGATCTCTGGCCCATGTGCTTTCTTTATATGGTTTACAATTGAGATACATATATTTGTGTGTGCATACATACATTTGTATGTATGTACATTTATCATATTAAAAAAATCTGACCTTTCTTACCATAGAAGTTTGTAGTCTGCCCTGTACCTGCCTGTCTCCCAGTCTGAATTTTGAAAACTTTGCTAATTCTTGGTTCTTTTCTATCTACTGTGCAGTCTGTGTGAAATTCTCCCCTCCAACTATTTTTTAAAGTAGTCTCATTTCTTTTTCAAATTCTGTGTAGTCTGTCTTGCTTCAGTTCAGGTGGACAGATGTTAAGTATTGGGTTTGATAAAACGCAAATGTAATATTCTAAACCTACTTAGGGTCTCACTCTAGAAAACTGTGCTTCATCAAGAATCTTTTTACACACAAAGCAGTGGGAAACTGGAGAGATTTAGCAAGATCCCTGCATTGCACTCAGGGGAAAAGTTTATGTGAAATTTGCTCATTTCTAGTAACTATTTGTGAGACTAGTGTGTGACTTATGAGAGATGAGGTTATCTAGTTAAATGTATGCAACAATTGATCAAAAATATATCTACCCTTTAGGATTCAGTTCAAAATCTTGCCAGAGAATCAACCAAGTGAAAATAGAAGCCTCAGGCTTCTTGTGGGCTCCCCCAGCCTCTGTTTTGCTCTAGATTCTGGGTCAGCTGCTTGTTTGTGCCTCAATATATCCTTTTGGAGACGAAGTAGCTGTCTTTGGAGCAGGTCTTCTAGGATCCTCCCTGCAAATATCTAATGGAGGGACTGTTGGTGATCAGCCTTGTGCATCATCCTGGCAAGCAGGCTCAAGCTGATCGCTAGCACCTGGCAGCAGGTGTGAGCTCATTGTTACAGAGTCATTTCAAACACTCTACCAAAATAAACTCTTTGTGTTGTTTCCTAAAGCTGAATACTGCACTCTCAATCCCTCATTCTTCTAGCAAAAGATGAAGTCACTACTCCTGGACCTCAGAGACTTGTTGCCCAAGAAAATAATAATAAACATTTTGCTGAGAGCATCACCTTGTTGCCCTGCAGTTTGCTCTTTGCTAGGATCAGTTCATGGCCCCTTTCCCTCCACAAATACAGAGTGAGCTCCTCCTGTGTGCCAGGCTGGGCATTACATGCTGGCTTGGCGTTTTCAAAAAATAGCTGATGAAAAATTGACCAAACTGTTTAAGAAATGCTGTGTGTTACATTCTTCATTTTTATATTCACCATGCATGTTGAAATTAGTAATAATGGAAATAACAGAAGTAGCAGCAACAGGAATAACATTAAACATTAAGTGCCAGCACTAAATTAATCACTTTTATGTAGTATTTACTTCTCACAACTGTATGAGGTTGGGACTGTCATTTCTTCCATGTTAGAGAAGAGGAAACTGGAGTTCATAAAAGTTAAATATGTTGCTCAAGTTAATACAGCTAGTAAGTGAAGGCATTGGAATTTCCCCCCAAAAGTCAGTCCTTTCTGATTTACTTAAAAAAATTTTGTGCGACTTCTGTTCCATTTGGATAGTAAAAGCACTGAGAGGCCTGCAGGGGGAAAACTTGTACAATTGTGTTCAATCCGTAGTTTCCCAAATATGGTGTTCATATAATACATTCCATGAAGCATTTTAGGGGAATATTGTGCAGCCAGCCTCTTCCTTCATCCTGACATTAATGCACTACCCCCCCACCACCACTTCCTCCACCCCGAGCTGGTTCCTTATGCTCAAATCCTGCCTCTTGGCCACCTCAGGTATAACCTTTTCTGCCCAGCCTTCCCTGAATGCCTCAAGCAGAAGCAATTTCTCTCTTCCTTGAATTCCTCAGAGCTTTATCCAACCCTTTTCCTTGGCCTGTGTCATATCCTGCTTCGAATTAGGCAGTTAAACAGTGTACTATGTCTTTGAGTAGACATCCACCTCCTCTACCACTGGATGAGTCTCTTGCTCCCTGTGGTGGTGTGCCACACACTGGAGTCATGCTCCTGAATGTTGTTGAAAAAATGACTCTTGAAGAAAGGAACTTCCATTAGCTTTGTCTCACCCCTCCTGCTTTTCACTTGGTCCCCACAGAGATTTGCTGGTGGGCTTTTTCTGGAGGCTGAGTTGACTGCACTAGATATCAAATCTAGCTTCAGACAGGAAGCCTTAAGAAAAAATATGATTGTTATTTTTTTATCAAGCTGGATGTTTGGAAATTCATGTAAAGTAAAGACACAAATAAAAGGAGAAGGGAAAGGATCTCCTTCTGAACTTACCTAATTTTCTCCCTCCTTCCCTCCTTTCTTGACTATTCATTAAAATCCTTCTCCTTGCAAGGGACTGTGCAGGGTGTTGGGGGTATAGCATGACCCTCCCCTCACTGAATTCAAAGACCAGTACTTCCTATAAGGAAGGATTTGGCCAGTATGAAAAATAGTTTGTCCCATTTATACTAATAACTGGAAAAACTGGGTTTCAGGTGTTTTTTAAAATTCCTTTTCCTGTTGGGGTTGAAGGGGTTATCCACAGGTCAGAAAATCATTTCCCTCTTTAAAGCTGCCTTATACTAATGCTGACATTTCTGGTGAAGTGTCAGAAAATTTTATGCCCAAGTAGAACTGGTAGAAAGCCAGAAATCAGTTGATTTTGCTTTGGGTGCAAATATTTTATTGGGGATAGAAAAAAAGTTGTTTTCCCTGATTTACAGCTCCTGCAAACATAAAGTGCGTTCTATATTTAGAGATGGTTTTGAACTTTGAGGTGTAGCCAGAGATTGGTTCTTGCACCTTTCCAACCTGGCCTTAGTGGGACTTGCCGTGGCTAATGTTTTGCTGAGCCAGCTCCAATTTGTAGAACCAGGGCTTTAAGCTCTGTTTTTTTTTTTTTTGTTTTTTTTTTACTTTTTAGCTTTTGCTTGAGTTGCTGCTCTGGCACTCTTATCTGTGCCTTCTAGAAGAGAGAAGAAGATTGAAGGAACACAATTTGCATTGTAGCTGAAATATTTTGTAGTGCAGTGTGTTTCTGAGGTTCCTTGAAATAAGTAAAACCACTCTTAACTAGCAAATCTTTTAAAAGATTGACAACAATAAAACAACAACAGCAAAAATCAAGAGAGAGTCCTAGGTGGGCCTGTTAAGTCCTGGCCCCAGAATAAGAGTTGTCAAGTTGGTAGAAGTAATGATTCATTTGTCAGAATCTTTTCTTTTCCCTATTCCTCCCCTGCTCCTGGCTTTTGGTTGGTGCCACCATATGGATGAATATCAGCAAATAGTAAATCTCTCAAGATATGTTAGCCTTTTCTGTAAATGTTGAGAAGAGGAAGGAATTTAAAAAAAATAGTTTCTCAGTATTATTATAAATCACTTTCTAGAAAAATAATATCTTATTTCCTTTATATGGCTTTTCTTATGAAATGTGAATTCTGTCACTTCATTACCCACAATACCAGCTCGAGTTGTAGGGAAACGTATCCAGCTAGTGACTGGGACTCTTCCGTGTTAGGTAAAGGTGCTTGAATTTTCACACTGTGTAATGTCACATTTTTGTGAAACTTACATTTTTGGGGAAACTTTTTTCAAAATGAGTGGGTATAGTGTGTTTCTCTGAAGAAACTTTGTTGATATATCTAACAAAGGCTTTATAAACTTTATAGGGCATTTTGATAGCTTCAGTGTTTGCCACTCTTTTATTTTACTCTAAATTTAATGAATACTATATAGGTGAAATGACTTATAATATTAAAGTAGTAAATATGAAGAATAGACTAGGAAGGCAGAAATTGGCTGATTTAGCTTTGGGTGCAACTCTTTTATTGGGTATGGAAAAAATTGTTTTTCCTAATTCACAGCTCCTTCAAAAATAAAATGGCTTGTATAGAATTATTTTTATAGAAAAACTTTCATTCTAGAAACCATAGAGTGGACTGAGAAATGGAAACAAACTTCCCCTTGAAGAACATCTTATTACTCCTTTTTCAGTCCAAGAACAGTAAGACTTATGTTTTAACTCCAGCTTGCCCATTATTTTTTCTTCATTTTTTTCTAATTGGTAATATTGTTAATATAAGCATTATTATTGTTGGTACATACAGAGCTGAGTATACAATAACTTACGCTTTACAAAAATTTTTTCAAGGAAGTGTGTGATTCTCATGGTGTACTGAAGAAATTTTCTCTTTCTTGTAAGACCCCACACATAACTGTGAAGACGTAACAGTGAATATAAGCAGCTCTTGAAATATTTTAGTGGGGCGGGGGTGGGCAGAACTTCATACAGAGATTGCTTTGCAAAATTTCACTTTAGGTCCTGGGAAAATCTGTTTAGAAAGTTTTGAGAATATAATCACCACCTTTCTCAGATGGGAACGTGAAGTAATGGAATAGTCTCTCACTGGTCTTTGGTATTGTTCAGCTGGAGTATTCCCATGGCTGGACAGATCTCAGTGTGATGTGTGAGTTGAAGTGTAAGAGAGTAGTTTTAAATTTAACTTCAGAGCCCTCTGCTATTTAATCATATGTCAGTTTGATGGTTCCAAGGACAGCATGATATGTTGCTCACAGATAATTACCGTGGAGAGAATGAGTTGTTATAATAACGAATAGCCAGAGAATCTTCTGATAACCTGTGATGAGTGAGCCTTGGTGAGAAACACTCACTGGATATTTGGCATGTAGGTGTCCTATCGCTTTGGTGAGTGTGGGTGCTCTTCTGCTACCTAAACATGTGAAGCAGGGGCTTTTTAGGGATTCCTGAGCAGATAAAAAAAAGCACTACTCCTGGATTTCATGTGTGTCATCTATACCAGGCCTGTTATTACTTTATATTAATATTTTACTTGTAATCCAGGTTATTCAAGCTGCTATTTATTGTCAGGAAAAAATACTACAGTAGAAGATTAAATAAACTCCATCCTAAAAACAACATCATCATGGCTGTGGCATGGTGGACACATGTCACTTGTCTTTAAGCCTATCACTATGTCTGTAAAATGGAGACAATTGTATTATAATTCATCTCTCATGAGCTTGTGGTCATAATACACATTGAGTGTGGAGAACAATCTGGCACAATGTAGATGTTCATTAAGTGGTGATGGTTGTGGTTGCCATGGTTATTGTTGTGATGAAGGTTTTCATGCTGAGAGTAACAGGTGAGAGTAGGGAGTTCATGCAAGAGAGAAGTGGGAGATGATCCCCTCAAGCCAGCTTCCTTTGTTTTCCTAGTTCTAGAAAACTCAGTTGCTGGAATAAAAACTGTAGACATTTTCCCCCTAAGCCATTGAGAGATTTTGAGGGAAAGGTTGAAAACAATGTCTTTCTTCTGAATGCTTTATTCCAGAGGGATATGAACAAGTGAACTAAAAAATTCATCTTATGCTCATTGAAAAGTAATCTTTTCCAATTCAGTTATTAATTTATTCAATGCATTTTTGTCTTATATAAGGATGCATTTCTGGTTTTTCTCGAACTAGAGAACTTGATAGCTAGGATTCAGCCACAGCCTTTTGGTATCCATGTATAAAAGGACCTGATACTGAGTTCAGAGGACAGGCTAAGTATCCAAGAATGTTTCTTCATCTATTTATTTTCTTTATTTATTAACTTTTTCACTTTTGTCAAGTAGTAATTATACATCTGCTCTGTACCAGACACTGTGGTGTAACTAAAAGTCTTCTCAGAAATAGCATCTAGAGAGATGGAAGCAAATTAATAGGATTTACATTATGATACTCATGCATGTGCCATAATATAATGCATACTGTTCTACACCTCAGTTTTCTTTTTTAATCAAAATATCTTTAAAGATCTTCCCATATCCATACATAAAAGCTTTCTATTCCTTTTTACCTCTGCATACTGTTCCCTTGTACTTATCTCCTCCTAAAGGACTTTTAGGTTGTTTCAAGTCTTTTCCTTACATGCAGACTGCTATAATTAATAACTTTGAATAGACTTAATTCCATATACATATATGAATATATCTGTGGGATTAATTCCTAGATGTGGAATAGCTAGGACATTTCTAATTTTGCTAGTTGTCTTCTACAAAGACTAAACCATTTACAGTCCTATTAGCAGTATGTAAGAGTGCCTTTTTTTCCCTTTAACTCTATCAATGCAGTGTAGTTTGTAAGTTTTTTGATCTTTGTCAATATGGAAGGTGAACCATAGCATTTAAGTGTATTTTTCATTTGCTTTTATCTTCTTATAAGCGAAGTTGTGCATCTTTAAATGTATTTATAGTTTGTCATATTCTTTTGTTGATCTTTTTCTTATTTATTTGTAGAAGCTCTTTGTATATTAGGAAAATTACCCATTTGTCTTTGATTTGAGTTTTAAATGCTCCCCCCCAGCTAGTTTGTCTTTTTTTTCTGCTAATGGTTGTTTTTGTTACACATAAATGTTTAAAACTATTTTTATGAAGTTAATGTGTGCAGTCCTTTATGTCTTCTGAATTTTGTGCCATAGTTTAAAACCTCTTCCAAATTAAAAGAGTATAAGAAAAATTATCCTGTGATTTCTTTCGGTATTTTTATGGTTTGATTTTCTGTATTTACTCTTTAGACCATCTGGAATTTATCTTACTGTAAGGTATAAAATATGGATGTATCTTTTTTTTTTTCTAGGTCAAGTGAAGTTTAAATGTCACTTCCTCTATTTGCCTTTAACTGGAGCTAGCCCAGCCCAGGTTAAGTCTGTCTCTTATAAATTCATGTGACTTCTCACTAGAACATGAAGCACAGTCTTAATTCTTGTTCAATGCCTGTCTTTTAGTCTAGAGTGGAACTTCCATCTGGAAAGGACCTGTCTAATTCATCCAGTGCCTGTAAAATAGTAGACACTTAATAAATATTTATAGAATGGATTAATAATGTGAGTGTAAGGATCTAAAGTTATGAGGAAGTAGAAGTTACGAATAACCAGAAGCTGTGGAAAAGGTGTGCAGAATGGAATGTGAGCCTTTGAGGCTCCCATAAAGGAAAACCAAGTCAACAGGGTGGTGGAAGATTAGTCAGCCCTGCTGTACAGGACAATAAAACAATCCCGCGTCTAGAGTCACCTTGGACTTTGAATGGCTTTCCTGTACCCTTCTCTGTGAGACCCACCAGGAATATCTTTTTATTTCCTTCCTGGGAAACCCAACTTAGCTTTCCTTGGGTTCTGTGAGACCTACCTACATGATTGAGACCCTTGCCCAACTGTTGCAGGATGTAGGAACAGGTATGGGAAATATGTCAGGAGCTAAGAACAGAGAAGTTTTGTCCAGACTGTGTTTTAGATGCTTTAGGATAGCTAGATAGGCCTTCCCTAGCCAGTAGGTAGATTGGAATGAAAAATATGAAACTGGACAATGAGGCATTACCCATGGCAGAATGTGGCAAATTCTCTATGAATGTCATGGGCTTTCAGAGGAGGGAGGGGTTGGGGAAGTTTCTATGAACATGATGATGGTATTTGCACTGGACCAGAAAAATGGAAAAGATTTTATCAGATGTAGAATTAAGTGGGGAGCTTGAGCAAAGGCAGCAGAGGTGGGAAGGTACAGGGCATGCTTAGAAGACAGTAGGGTTCTAGAGCTTAGGCTCTGGAGTAAGGGGAAGAGGGAGCAATAAGGGTTTGCTTGGACAGGGAAAGCCTTGAGAGCCTAGCTAAAGATTTTGAACTTTTTGAGCCCGGAAACACCATAGTAAGGAGTATCCCCTAGAATGATTAATTATGTAACATCTCTGTGCTGGAAAGGGTAGGTAGTAATCCAAGCTAGAAGGGAAAATAACACTGAAATAAGGTGATGGCACTAGAGGTTAAGAGGAGAGAACAGGTTTAAGAACTACAAGGCTGATTAATGAAACAAGCAAACAGACAAAAACCCCAAATCAGTAGCCTGTTTGGTTTAACAAGAACTGGCAGGACAGGAAAAAAATGAGTAGACAAACCTGGGTACTGTGGTAGTAGGAAGAAAATAAAGGTGTGGTGGAAGATACTTTGCTCATGCAGTCTGTAGATGTAACTGTTGCTGTTATAGCAGCAGAAATAAGAAAAGACTTAGCTGAGCACTTATTTGGTGCTAGACATGGTGCTATACATTCTTCAAGGTTTATCTCCCATTTTCTTTATAGCAACTCCAAGACAGTGGTACCATTTGTGGCATTATTAGTTCCATTTGTGAAATGAGGCCAGCAAAGCTCAGAAAAGTTAAGTAACTTGCCTACTACCACACAGCTATTAATGGAGCCAGGATTTAAACTCAGCTGTTTTGATTCCTGAACCCAGAATCAATCACTGCAGCCTATTCTGCAGTGAGACTTTTTGTGCTAGGATAAATTGGTTTGGCCCAAGAATTCTTGGTACCATAGGGACCACTCTTTAATGTGCTTCTTTTGGGGTGGAAAACTATTTCTATAATACAAAGGATTCCAAGCATTGATGAAAACCTCTTATAATGGAAGTTGAGAAGCTGTTTGTGTTGGCGGTTTCAGCAGCCTTTTTTGAGTGCTGGTCTGAGTCTTCACCCTCTCTTGAACAGGAATGTGGAATTCCTCTTTTTGAAGTGAGTTTGAGGGGGCTTGGTGAGTGCTCCTCCATAGAGGCAACAGCAACTTTGCAGGCTGGAGACGGTCATCGACTCTGGAATGGTTTCAAGAAACAGGGACTGCAGAGATGCGGAAGACCTCAGGCTATCCATCCTCCTGCTTGCTCAAGACAGTTCCTGCTGGAGAATTTTGGGGAAGCAGCCAAGAGAAAAGATGTATTTCCAGGAGGGTTTTTCTGCTTCTTCCAGGAATAATTCTTGGGACAGTTTTTCATGGCCCCACACAGTATGATCAGAGAATCCCAGCCGAATAAAAGCCGAAAAGAAATGAAGGCCTTTTTGGTGATATATGAGGATGTTCCTTTTGGAAAACAAAACAACTCTGATAAAGAGATGGTCTTCTCTGCCGCACAATATCTGCATCTCCCTTGATCTTGTCTCAGACAAGTGGGAGGATTGGCAGCACATAACAAAGCCTGAAAATTCAAACTCATGTGCTAGTGCTCTTGGCCAGCCAGTAATCATACAGTGGAATCATTTCTTCCCCTTCGTTATGTTAGGTCAAAGGGTAGATACCATGCTGTCAAAATGCAAGGTCTTCCTCCTACAGAGCTTGTTTTTTTTTTTTTTTTTTAACTTTTAAAGCATAAACTTTTAAGCTTTAATGACTTCATCTGTATGCCTGATAGAAAGGACCTGTGTTGGCTTCTCAGTGCTTACAGCTGCTGGGGAGAGTTGGATTTCTTTTCTGTTTGTTGCTTGTCAGTTTGTTTGGTTTACATTCTCATCTCTCATAGACATTTTACTTTTGTCCAGTCCTGTAAAAGTAAGAAGTTTTGAGTAGACTGAGAATATACCTTTCTTCAACTTTGCTACATTTTAAGTGTTATATGCAGGTTTTTTAAAAAACTCATACAGTCAGCTAAGTTTTAAAAGCACATTGGACATTTCAAAAGACCCTATATTTTAAAATATAATTTAGGGGAATGATAATTCTAAGTGCCTTTCTTTGAGAACTTTGTTGCCATTCGTTAATCACTTTCCATGGACCAGGTAGTGTACGAAACACTGATGTATAATATTTTTTCTAATCCCCACAATGATGCTATAATAATAATAATAATAATCTTCAATAGGCAGATTAGGAAACTGTGGCTTGGTAAGATTATTGGTAACCTTCTCAAGATCACTCTGGATTTGAACACAGATTATCTCAAGATCAAGGGACACGTGGATATAAGCACACATGGAAACTTCCTTGTGTGCATAATAAAACAATTAAAAATGTTTTCACTGTGAAGGCTATGGGGAACCAGGATTGTATTTTAGAAAGATGCCTACCTTGTATTTCCAATACAACTACAGCTGGACTCATCACACTTTCTTTCACTCATCCTCTCATCATCATTCACTTGGCATTTAGTTTTGGAACTGGTACAATACCCACCTGTGTTTCTAAGACAGAAACCTCCAAGTGACCCTTGACTCATCCCTCACTGTGTCTAATCCACCACGTTTCATTTTTGTCATTTTCTCTCCCTGTTCTAGGTGATGTTGTCCCCATGGGTCATTGGACTATTGCAGTAGCCTCCAGAGTCACAGTCTGTCCCCATCCTCTACTGTAGGCAAAATCAGTGAAGCAGCACCCTCTGCCTAAAAGCCCTTGCTGCTGCCTCCTCTCACACTGGGCAAAATAGAAAGCTCTATGCCTGGCTTATGAAGTCCTTCACACTCTAGACCTGGCTTACTTTCAAGTCTTATCTTAAAGCCCAACATGCACACAAAGCTCCTCCATCTCCTCAATTTCCACGTATGTTTGCATTGCTGAATATTTTCTCATTCCTTAAACTAGCTAGACCTTTCCCACCTCTCTACATTTGAGCATACTCTTCTCATTGCTTAAATGCTCCTTTCTTCCTCTTTTTGTGCAAAACTCCTACTCATCTTTAAAGTCCCAAATCATATGTCAGTCACCCTCTGATTCCTCTCCAAAATCAGAAATTCCACCTTGTATTCTGACAGTACTTACGTTGTTGTAAAAGCATTTTGTTATTTTCCAGCTCCATGTTTCTCCCTTCCATTAAACTTTGAACTGTCTAATGATAAAGACAATTTCCTTTTCATCTTTGTGTCTTCTTTTCGTGGCACATGGTTATTGCTCCATAAATATTTGTTAGATGAATAGGTGGGTAAATAGATGGAAAGATGGGTGGCAGGACAGATAAACTGGTAGCAGAGAAGCCAGATAGGAGCTATTTCAGTGTCTGAATAAAGAATACAAAGGCATGAGCTAAGATGGCAACAGTAAGAATAGCGAAGAGATAACTGTTTTGATAAGACATTTTAAATTAAATGAAAATGGCAGATCGTGACGATTCATTGCATATGAAGTGTTAAGACAAAAGACTTGTCCTCCTTTACTCTCAATCTTGGATGACTTTAATGGAGAAGAAACAGCAAAAGAAGTATGGTGAGTTTTGGTTCTGGAGAGGGGATGGTTGAGAATTTAGTTTTGAATATGTTGAGATTCTGTGTGGATATCCAGGCAGAGTTGTTCAACACGCATGTGAAAATTTAAGAAACTGACAAATCCTTGCTCCTCCAGAGGCTGGGATTGCAGGTTGTTGCCTGGCATCCCCTATATCCACATCCAAGCCTGTGTGTTTCTGACATGGAAAGATTGCCAAGATATATTGTAAAGTGTATAGCATTGTCTGTTGTATTTTTATAGACAGATGTGTGTCTATTTGTGCATTATGCATAAAAATTTCTGGAAAGATTGGCAAAAAACCCTTAACGGTGGAATTGGTTATTGGGGGAACTGGAGGGAGAATATAAATTCTCTTTTTATAAATTCTTTTGTATTATTTAATGTTTTTATTACTAGCATGTGTAATTTTTTACTAAAATATAATTCCTGTATCGTAAAATTCACTCTTTTAAAGTGTATAAATTCAGTGGTTTGTATAGTCACAAGGTTGTGCAATCATCACCACTATCTAATTCCAGAATTAAATTTTCATCACTCTAGAAAGAAACCTATACCTATTAGCAGTCAGACTCATTCCCCAGTTATTTCCCCTCTTCCCTCAGGCCCTTACCTACTTTCTGTCTCTATGGATTTGCATATTTGGAACATTTCATATAAATGGAATCATATAATATATGGTGTTTTATGACTGGCTTTTTTCACATAGTGTAATATGTTTGGGGTTCATTCGTGTTGTAGTATGTTTCAGTACGTCATTCCTTTTTATTGCTGAATAATTTTCCATTGTAGGGTATACCATATTTTGTTTATCTTTTCATCTGCTGATCAACTTTTAGGCTGTTGGCCGTTTTTAGCTGTTATGAATAATGCTCCTGTGAACATTCATGTGCAAGTTATTGTTTGAATATGTGTTTTCATTTCCTTTGGGTATATACCTAGAAGTGGAATTGCTATGTCATATAGTAACTCTATGTTTAACTTTTTGATGAATTTCCAAATTGTTTTCCACAGTGGCTGTGCTATTTTTACATTCCCAACAGCACCGTATACTTGTTCCAATTTCTCCACATTCTTGCTAGCACTTGTTATTGTCTGTGTTTTTATCATAGCCATCCTAATAGTATGAAGTGGTATCTCATGGTTTTGACTTGCATTTCCTAATGACTAGCGGTATTGAACATCTTTTCATGTACCTATTGGCCATTTGTGTATCTTCTTTGGAGAAATGTCTATTCAGATCTTTGCCCATTTTTAATTGTATTTGTCTTCTTATTGTTGAGTTGTAAGAGTTATTTATATATTCTGGATACTAGACCCTTGTCAGGTATATGATTTCCTATATTCTTTTGTATACTGGTAATTTTACACTTGTATTTGCTGTGTTCTATTAAAAAAATTGTTCAATACACAATAGTTGACACTTTGAAATAATTAAGTGATATTTAAAATAATAAAGTGATAGCTTTAAAAATTATACCCTCAGAGACGGTAAGTGAATTTGTGCTATTATAATTAAATAGGATGCTTACAAATAAATTACCAGTTAACAGTTTTACACTGGCACTGCTTTTTTGAGGGTTCCATACGATAGGATTAGGAACAGTGTACCAAATATTAGGAATGTATTCAAAGTATAATTTTGACCCCAAACATATAAACTCCTTCAAACATACATGTGGTCACATATCAAACAGATGCTTACCCTCTTTTGGTGATGTCTTATCTCTATTTGAAATAGACCTTGCCTTGAATATTCACTTAGTTTTTGTTTATTGATATGACTGAACTCCAAAATTTGAGCCCCTTCCAACCAAATAATTTGCCCATTTAAATGCTCAGGGTATGGCCTCATTTTATAGTGCCATAAAATGAAATTTTAAAAGCCTCTCCAGAGAGCTGTGATTACCATTTTTTCTTTAGTTGTTTGCCAAGCTAATAAATATTCTTAGCAGTTCTGTCATCACATGTCATATAAAACTAGATCTAATGATTAAATCTAAGAAAGGATCCCAAATACCGCAGCTTTCTATGCATCTTGAGAGGAAGAAGTGATCCACCTGATCATTAGACACTTGGATTTTCATAAGCAAGTCTTAACACATCCTCCTCTCTTTCCAAGAAGGGTGGATGAAGGGGCCCTTGAAAAGTTTGGGCTTGCTGAGGATCAGCTGGCTGGCTGGCTGCTTGGGGGAACTGAACTTATAACTACATGGCCCTTGGGTGCTGTATGTTCCCAGTTCTCACAGAGGAAACATTTGACTGTGATTGCAGGTAGTCACATGAGCCTCTCTTCCACCATACGTATATTATTTTCCCCCCAATTCCTGACAAGTGGCTTTCCAATCTTCCTGCTTCTCTGACTCCCCAATATACCTCCTTGGGTTCTCCAGTACATGGTCTCTTTTTTTCAGAGGTCTCTATTAAAGCCTGGGACCTTTCTCAAATTTTTGACAGCCAGTAATTCATAAAGGAAAAATGAATTAACTACGTTTTAGTGTAGCTGTAGGGCAAGAGAGTTGTTTTGAAGTGATTGCTGCAGGCTGTTAAGACAGCTACTTAGCTTTCAGGGCTGGCAAGAGAAGGATGAAAAGTAATGAGTTAACCTGCTAAGAATTTGGCCATTTTAATCATTTGAGTCTGGGTATACTTTGTCTCCATTTATACCAAGTGGGGAAACAGTTATCTTGATAAGCAGGGATTTATCTCACCCCACCTCTCAGAGGCTGCCTGGACTCAGACTAGAATGGACTCCTTTATGTAGCAAGGGGAATGGGCATGCTTTGTATGAGTAAGAAAAAGGAAAAAAGCCATTGGTATTTTTTCAAAGTTCTTATCAGCAAAGAGCATTACCGAGAAATCCTATAGGGTAGTGATGACATTCAATTTTATTTGTACCAGGAATGCACAGATGGCTGGAGTTAGCAGCTATTCATTTTTAGCACGTATCTCTCATTAATGTTAGTGGGAATTACAACAGACCTATCAAAGGGGAAGAATAGAGGAGGGTATGTTGTATCAAATAAACGTACATCATTTTTGTGCAAAGGTCACATACTTGGAATAATTCCTTTCTGTAATTGTAACTTCCCATAGTTAGTTTATTCTTTTTGCTGAATTTTTATGTTGTCATTGGTATTTTTAATGGCCTGAAGAAAAGCATTTCAGCAAACTGCCCAAGTCTGAGACTTATAATTAGTCACTGCAGCATGTGGGATCTTTTGTAAATAGCTCGATCGAGATGTGTTTTTACATAAAAGTTCTCCTTGATTAATTGCCCAGGAAATGCTTCCAGTCATAGAGATTCGTAAATCTGTAACATAAAATATTCCATTCCCAACAGTTGAGTCAGTGAGAAACTTGTGATTTTTTTAACCATCATGTTTTCAGGTGTTGCCAGGACTTTTAATCAATTTTCACCTAACAACAATATAGAAATTAAATGCCAACAACCAGGAAAACTACAGTTCCTTATTATTTCACTTCTATATCTAGGACAGAAACAGATATCCTGGTTTTCTAAAAGACTCAAATGAAAATGTAGTATTTTAAAAAAGAAGAAAAGGAAGATCAAATGGAAAGAAAATCAATTAATTAAAATACAAACTAGATAGAACTTGAATTCACTATGGTATGAGAATTTAGTAAAAATTTGACGTGTTATTTTCTAATAGAATGTTTTTTTGTTCCTGTGGGCTGGACTTTGGGTATATTGAATTTATAGGGGTTTTTCGTTTCTTCAGTTGGGAAAGTAGAAAATCTTTCTTGCTTCTGATGTCTTCTTTGGATGAAGAAGAATTCTGATTTTATAAGGTGCAACAAGAAAGAATTTAGGATTTATACCAGCAAATGGATTTAGTAATAAGCATCAAAGCACAGGGTAAAAATATGAGGTTGAGACACTTAGGTGAGCAAAATACTCACTTTTTGCAAATCAATTCATGTTTTCTGCTTTATCTTGAATTTTAAATATTTTTATATTCACCTAATTAATATCAAGGGTGTTTTTCTCAAAAGTGAAAAAATTAATGACTTATTACCAACTGGTATAGAAAAATCAGCCTAAACAATGTAACTTGAAATTAGTTCTCATTTCTAAATTACACTATAGCTACATTTAATAGAGTTATTCATCACTATCCTGCAGGAATTTATAAAACTTCAGTTATTCCCCAAACCTTAGCCATTCACTGGGTAAATGGTTTCCTTGGATGCTATATGAAGAATGTTATAGCAGGCTTCTTCTTATCTGTCTGTTTGTCTTCAGTCTCAGTTTTTAGCCTCTTTATTGTGTCTTTTTTTTTAAGTTTTAATTTTAATTTTTTGAAGTATAATCAGTTCACAATGTTGTGTCAATTTTTGGTGTACAGCATAATATGTCAGTCATACATACATATACTTATAGTTGTTTTCATGTTATATGTTACTATAAGATATTGAATATAGTTCTCTGTGTTATACAGAAGAAACTTGTTGTATATCTATTTTATATGTAGAAGTTAGTATCTGCAAATCTTGAACTCCAAATTTATCCCTTCCCACCCCCTTTTGTAATGTCTTTTTATACAATGAATAGTCTTTGTTTAAAGGAAAGATTTGCAGGTATATGTGTGTGTGTGTATGTGTGTATATGAAATAAATAATTATATATGTATATATGTTTGTATGTTTATGTGAAATAAATTTAAGTCATATGTTTATGTGAACTGAATATATGTATGTGTATATACATATATATGTAGGTGTGTGTGTGTATTTTCTGATGTAAGAAGCAGTATTTGCTGAGTTTTCTGTGGTGAGAAGAGAAGATGCTTACAACTGCTGATGGGGAGTGGTGGTGACATGGCTTTGGGAAAATAGTCTTACAGATGGGTAATGGTTTTTGGGGGTTTTTTTAAGTGAAAGGATTATCCTGGTTAGCTCTGACAAGAAATTAGCAAGTGAGGTAAATCCAAGAATAGCAATGATAATAACATGAATTTTGGATTGTGACAGATTGGGATGGAACACAGATCTACTCCTTCTAAAAGGAAGAGCCCTTTAAGCAAGTTGCTTACCTGCTTATCCTCATTTTTCTGGTCTATAATGGGGATAACAATACCTACATCATAAAGTGGTCTTGAGGATTAAACATGTACATTGCCTAGTCTGAAGAGATGCTGATAAAATGCTACCTTCTATAGCATATATGTTTATGACCCTGAGTCTTGGTGGCTGCTCTATGGATTTTAGATCAGATAACATTCCTAAAAGTGGGGCCACCCTACCTCTGGGAGTTCTAGAAGCACTGCCATCCAGACAGAAACTAGAAAGGGCATGAAAATGGATGCTCAGGATTTTCCTGTATCCCTCCAAGTAAAGATTCTGTCACCATTGTAGTATGGAGGATTATATCCCTTGAGAAAATAGACTAGGTCAGGAACAGGGAAGCATGAGAGGGAAGGTTGATGTTCCTGGCGTCTGGAATCTGCACATAGGCACTGGAGGAGGCCCAAGAGGTCACTCTTGTTCAGAATCTTCCTGAAATGGACAGAGGTCTATGCTGGCTCTTGGGATTCTCTGACTGTTTTGGTTTGAGTAACCGTTATTGAGTAGAGGACATTTTCACAGCGGCAACTGAGAGAACAGAAGTGCATTGATTCACAAGAAGGAAAGATGGAATGAAAGCTGCTCAAATATATTCTATGATTGCGAAGTGACTAGGAGTTGTCCTAACTTATATAGCAGAGCTAAGTCCTGCTCCACAAACTCAGGGGGACAAGAAATGTACATAAAAATATAAATCTTTATATATTTGTTGCTTTTAAAGCAACTTAGATCAGACTCCGGTCTTAAGTCCACGCTACCAGTAAGGGCAGAGATGGACATATGACCTAAATGCCACCTCCAAAAGCTCTCAGTAGCCCTCTTACACTGCCTCTTGAAGTCTAAACTGTTAACCGTGGAGATGCGGTAATCCAGAACTTCAGATGGATGCCATCTTCACAGTGCTTTGTGATTCCTAGGTTTATATGTGTGTGTATGTATATATGTGTGTGTATATATTTCCTCCTAATCTATAGGTTGCCTTTTCATTTTGTTTATGGTTTCCTTTGCTGTGCAGAAGCTTATTTGATTACGTCCCATTTGTTTGTTTTTGCTTTTATTTCTATTGCCTTGGGAGACTGATCTAAGAAAACATTGCTACAATTTATGTCCCAGAATGTTTTGCCTATGTTCTCTTCTAGGATTTTTATGGTGTCATGTGTTATATTTAAGTCTTTAAGCCATTTTGAGTTTTATTTTTGTGTATGGTGTGAGAGAGTGTTCTAACTTAATTGATTTGCTGAAGAGACTGTCTTTTCTCCATTGTATATTCTTGCCTTCTGTATATTTTTCACCTTTGTTGAAGATTAGACTATAGTATAGGTGTGTGGGTTTATTTCTGGGTGCTCTATTCTGTTCTGTTGATCCATATGTCTGTTTTTGTGCCATGCTATTTTGATTACTGTAGCTCTGTAGTATTGTCTGAAGTCTGGGAAGATTATTCCTCCAGCTTTGTTCTTTTTCCTCAGTATTGCTTTGGCAATTCTGGGTCTTTTATGGTTCTATATAAATTTTAGGATTATTTGTTCTAGTTCTATGAAAAGTGTCAGGGGTAATTTGATAGGGATCACATTAAATCTGTAGATTGCTTTGAGTAGTATGGCTATTTTAACAATATTAATTCTTCCAATCCAAGAGTGTGGGCTATCTTTCCATATCTTTTATTCATCTTCAGTTTCCTTTATCAGTGTTTTAGAATTCTCAGCAGATAAGTCTTTCACCTCCTTGGTCAGGTTTATTCCTAAGTATTTTTTTTGGATGTGATTTTAAAGGGATTGTTTTTTTACTTTCCCTTTCTGACGTTTAATTGTTAGTGCAAAGAAACGCACTGGTGTAAAGATTTCTGTTTGGTATGTATGTTAATCTTGTGTCCTCCTACCTTGCTGAATTTGATCAGTTCTAGTTGTTTTTGTGTGGAGTCTCTAGGGTTTTCTATATGTAGTATAATGATATCTGCATATGATGACAATTTTACCTCTTCTCTTCCAATTTGGATCCCTTTTTTCTTTTCCTTGTATGATTGCTGTGGCTTGACTTCCAGTACTATATTGAATAAAAGTGGTGAGAGTGGGCATCCTTGTCTTGTTCCAGATTAAAGCAGGAAGACTTTCACCTTTTCACCATTGAGTATTATGTTGGCTGTGGGTTTGTCAGGGTTGAAATTTCTTAACGGAGAGTGATATTCAGTCATTTCCACCCCTCTGGGAATAGTGAAGATGCTGAACTGCAGTAGAGGGTGACTTACCTTAGTACTGAAGAATAGGAAACATTTCAAGAAACTCTAATTAAAGAAACCTGGAGACTAGCTAACTCAGTGGCAACTGGAGATAACTGTTTATACTTCATAGCTCACCTGAAAATTCCCAGTGTTGCTGAGGATCTTAGACATAACAGTTGAGTGTATATGTGCAAGTCATTGAACTACTCTGAACAATGTCTCATCAGCCATATAGGGAAGACAGGTACTCGGCTCTTGTTCTTCCTTGTTCTTAGAGCTGTCTCTGTCATTTCTACCCATGGCTACAATGGTACCCAGGAGTCTTTGCTGTTGTTAATTATGTGTTTAAAACTTGGAATGATTTTAGGTAATACAGATGAACATGTATATATTTTATTAACTATACTTTTTTACTAGAACATCCATAACTTGCAGTTCAAACATATGATTTCACTAATTCTTGTCTAGAAAGACTCTAAGGCCAAAAGGTATATAAGGTAAAAATATTTAAAGAAAAATATTAAGTAGCACAGGTAATGCATGGTATAGCAAAAATTACTGACATAACACATTAAGTTGGGAAGCCCTGATTAACACTGTTATTCATCTGACTTTATACCTCAGAGCAGTAATTCAGTGGGAAGAATCCTGGGGGAAAAAGGAACTTGGGTCAAATAAGTCCAATAAACACATCCTCCTATTTTGAAGATTCACCATCACTTTATAGTAAATAATAAAGGCTCTGAAAAGTTCTGCAGTATAAAAAACCATTTACACTTATTTCTGTGTTCTCAAGGCTTATTTGATCCTAACCCCTCTCCTTTGGTTTTGTTTTTGGTTTGTGTATTTTTTTTTCTTTTTTTGGTAACAATTATTAACATCCCCCAGGGATAGTGCTGTCATAACTGTTTGTAAATCACTGAGTTGAGGAAAACATCATCAGGAAAAACTGAAGGTGGCATGACAGTGATGATTTTGGAAGTGGTTAATTGTGTTGAGGCAGTTGTGTGGGGAAGTGGTTTGTTCTGTCTTCTCATACAACTGAGGAGAACGGCTTATGCCCTCTTTGCTGATAATTCTTCAGTTTGGTTGTCCTTCACTGATTTTCCTTTCATCCACCACCCACCACTGATTCTGTTTTGCTCATTGACATTCAACTAAGAACTACAAGAAGTTTGAGTTATGGGAAGAAAAGTGGAAAGAACAGGCATTTATTTTTGCACTGTGTGTTGTCATGGGGATAAATACTTGGGGAAGTATAAGGATGCATAATTTTCCATAACCCTTCATTGACCATAAGTTAGGCCTTCCAGATGCCTCAGGTTGCATTGGTGAAAATGGTTTGGGAAATGGAAAAATGAAGTCTGTTAGGTAGATACTGAAGTAAATAGTCCCCAAGAAATGTTTGAAATTGGCAGTAAAAAGGTTGAGAAATCTTTTGAAAGATTAGCACAAACAAAATAAAATAAAAGGTTAAAATCTTTTAAAAATAATTAATATATAATTTGGACACTGGTTAATAATGTCCAAGTTTGTGCTGTCCAATATGGTAGCCACAAGCCTCATGTGACCATTTACACTTAAATTAAGATGAAATAATCTTGAAAAGTCAGTTCCAAAGTTGCACTAGCAACATTTCAGATATTCAGTAGCCACATATGGCAAGTGGTGACTGTACTGGATAACATAGAAATAGAACATTTCCACAATTGCAGAAAATTCTGTTGGCTAACGTGTATGGTAGACAGAATTCTGATATGACCCCCATGATCTCTGCCCCCTGGTTTTCACACTCTTGTATAATCTCTTCCACTTGGATGTGGGCAGAACTTGTGATCTACATCTAGCTAATAGAATATGGCAAAAGTGATGGATGCCACTCCCTAGAATAGGGAATGTTAAATGGCAAAGGTGATGAAATAGCACTCCCATGATAAGACTCTATCTTAGCAGGCTGGAGAGAGAGATTCTGCTGGCCTCAAAGAATCACACAGCCATGTTGTGAACTGCCTTTGAAGAGGGCCACATGGCAAGTAACTATGAGCAGCTTCTAGGACCTCATGGAGCCTCCAGCTCCAGCCAACAGCCAGTAAAGAGCTGGGAACCTCATTCAGCTATAAGGAAAGGAATTCTTCCAACAACCCGAATGAACATGGAAGCACATTCTTCTCCAGTTAAGCCTACAGATGAGAAATGCATTCTGGCTAACATTTCAGCCTAGTAAGACCAGGAACAGAGGGACCAGCCAAGCTGTGTCTGGACTTCTGACTCGCAGAAGCTGTGAGATAATAAATAAGTATTGTTTTAGACTGCTAAATTTGTGGTAATTTGTTACACAGCAAGGGAAAACTGATAAAGTGGTAGTCTAAACTATCTTTGGGATGGTCTGATAAGCTGCACTTCAGATGGTCCTGATCCTAAAGAGAATATAACTTATTTATTGAGGCTAGTGCTTTGCCTCTCTCTTAGAAAAAGAAGATTGTAGTTTTCAAAAAAAAAAAAAAAAAGGAATGTCTAGGCCTGGCCAGGATGCCCCATTCACTTTTGTGGCAACAATCTCATAATAATGTACAATAATATTTTATTATTTTTATATAGCATAATAGATAAGACGATGAACTTTGGCATCATAAAAACAATGGTTCAAATTACGGACCCCCTGCGTATTAACTGCATTATGTTGGGTAAATGACTCAACCTCTCTAAGCCTCATTTTCTTCATCTATAAAAGAGGGCTAAAATTACTTTTCATGTAGGGGTGTTATTTTGTTTAACTGAAATTATATTTTTACAGTGCTTAACACAATGCCTGACACATAATATGATATCGAAAAATAGAGGATGTTAAAATTAAATTAAATTAAAAAAATAGAGAATGTTTTTATTATTTAGCAATATTTTAACATTGATTTCTGGTAGGAAATAGTATAAACCTTGAGACATTATTTCTATGCTCTAGTTTGGAAAATAAGCATATAAGATTTTTATCTTCTTATTCTTCTGCTTTATTTTATGTCTCGGCTGCTACAGCCCAATTCCAGATTGAATGCAATAAAAACAGGTCTTGCGTACACAAAGTGCCCCTGTGCTCATAGGTTGCTTTGGCTGTATATTGTCTGGGCAAATCGCCCCCAACCTCTGGCCAGACTGTGGAATGTTGGTTTCCTCCAACATTAACCCCCTCGGGGTCAATTTTCACAGTTTCCATATGTTTTTATATTACCCCAAACTGTCAATACAAATGACACCCTACCAAATTGGCCCTAATGTGCCTATGTCTAACGGTGGAGTTGGAGGCTTTTATAACAATACAGTACTCCATGGAATTGTGGCAGTTGTACAAATGTTTCATTTTTAAAGTGTTCAGATTCCTTTTTTTTTTTTTTTAATTTGAAAAGAAGTAGATGATGTGCAAGGAGAAGATTTGAGGAGGTAACAGAGCAGGAGTTTTAATCTTATGTCTGGGCCTTGTCTTAGGTTTGCCCCTATGGTCCCAGAAGTTCTGTCCTAAGATCTGTTACCTGTTGTCTGCAATTGTCCTTGCCCCTTTGTTTTTCTCTTAATTTCTGGTTTTGTTACTTTTATTTTCATTTATTTTATCATCTCCAAGCCCTTTGTCTCTGATTAGATTTGTTCGTACAGGAAGAAGAGCCAAGCTCATTATGAGGCAGTGGAGTCCCAGGATATGAAATACACTAAACATTTCTACTTGTGGAGGTAGACTCATCCATAAAACCTAATAATTTATTCAAAAAGTGGTCACATTGAGGTTAACAGGTTCAGAGACTGGAAATTAATAGGGAAATTGCATAGCGTTCTTGTTGGTTTTGTGTTCTACTTCATAGCGGTGTCTTCATTTCAGTAACTGTTGCTGCCACCATGAAGTTTGAAGCTGTTAAGCTCCCACCTTCCATTCCAAAGCTCCCTTGGTGGAATGCTAATATTTTTGGGTAATTAACTCATATGTATCTAGTTCTCTGATAGTCAACCAAGTTGCTGCTCAGGGCATCGTGTGAAGTTTAGAGTGTTGTGCCTTAAAGTGGCTGGACTGCAGGACAGAGATTGTATCCCGAGAATGTCTGTTCCTATTCCCTAGAGCGTTCCCGGGCTGCTTGGAAGAGGAGAAAGCGGGACAGTGGTGTGAAAGAACTCTACAGTATTCTCTACAGTTAGTTGGCACAGCACAGAGATTAAGGGGCTAGGGGTGGCCTCTGGAGCCAGAATGACTAAGAATTCTGCCTCTGCTCCTCAGTTAACTGTAGCTTTCGTCTGTAAGAGGAATAATCAGAGGACCTGCCTAATAGGGTTGTTGTGAGGATTAGTGAGCTAATATGTGTAAGGTGCTTAGAGCACATCATGTGATAAGAGCATTTGCTGTTGTGATTACCATTACCTGGGTTCAGCAAACTCTGGCCCATGGGCTAAATCCAGCCCTGCCACCTGTTCTTATAAATAGTTTTATTAGAATACAGCCACACTTATTTGTGTACATACTATTTGTGATTGCTTTTATGCTATAACAACAAAGTTGAAGCAAAGTTGAGTATTGTTTACAGGGGCTGTATAGCCCCCCAAACCCAAGATACTTACTGTATAGCATTTTACAGAAAAAAGTTTGCTGACCTCTGTTTTTAGACTTTAACAAGCTTTTCTCAATGGCATAAATGAGAACAAGCCATTAGCCTGCTGTGAACCATGTAGATTTTTAAAAACTACTAAAAACTAATGTAATTTATGAATTACATTAAGAAAGAGATAGCCGGGCCATTTCTTTTGGACTCAGCCTTTTAGATTTTCAATTTAATTTCAAGGATGAATTTATAGGAACGAGAACTCTAGGTTGTTATTGTGGTTTTACCAGGTAATAATACCCAATTGTATTCATCATTAGTCTAGTTTTTTTTATTTCTTTTTATTTTGGCTACCATTTCATTGACAATAAACTGATATTTATTACATGAGATTGAATTCTTCTATATAGAAAGTACTTTCATGAAAACAAAAAGAACAACCTTCATTCATGTAAATCTTTAAATATGCATTCCTAAATAATTTCAAGGATTCACATAAAACATGTGGCAAAGGGGTTCATTTCATCCTTCGACCAAAAGCAGCAGGTTTCAGAATTAAATTCAATCTCACAGAAATTTGTTGGTGACAATGGACTAGGCATTGTGCTATGTTCTTAGAGAAGAGAATGAGACAGTGTGATAACTGTACAGAGGGTGCTTTTAGGAGAACAAGGAAGACATAAAATGATGAAAAGTGTGATGGGTTCTTACTGAGGCAAGCATAGCATGATTTGGGAATTTATAATAGGAAGACCCAACTTTTAGATTGACCAAGAAGGCTTTCCAGAGGACAATGCCTTTACACTGAAGTGAGAGGGATCAATATGAGTTATCTGTAATGAAAGGACCAGGATGGGAATAAGGTGAAAAGTTTACTGAAAGAGAAAACTGCCATGCAGAGGTCCTAAGGACAGTAAGGCTTGGTGTGTTCATGGTGCAGATGGAAGGCCAGTATGGCTGGGAGAGAAGGATAGATGAGGTAAGACTTGGGGAGGCAGGAGTTAGATCAGGTATGAGCCCCAGGAAGAAGCATGGAGTTTTCCATAGATAGTGGAAATCTAACGAGAAGGTTTAAGTGGGACAAAGATATTGTCCTGTTTGGGCACTGGAGAGACTCTTTACTCTGTCCTGTGGAGAATGGATTAGATGGGCTAATTGGAACTGGCATCCTTGCTCAACTTTGAGATGATGGTAGCTTGGACCAGAAGGGACGTGGTTAGGAATCATTCCTTCACTCTGGTGCATACTCCAAGGATGGGCTCTGTTCTAGCAGTAATGCCTGTTTGGTGGTAGAACAGTCAATCATCAATTAAAATGCAAATGTATGTATAATTAAAAATTGTGTATGCCCAATGAAGGAAGTGCACAGAGTGTAGTAACAGAAATTATCAGTGGCAAAAAGGGGACATTCTTGGGGTGGTGCCCAGAAAAGGCCCCTCTGAAGAGGTAATATTTGAACTGAGACTTGAAGGATGAAAATCAGCCATGGAGGAGGCTGTGGAGAGGAAAGGGGAGGGAATCCCAGACAGAACAACATGTGCCTGTGCTCTCTGGTGGGAAGGAGTTGATGTGATTTAGGAACCAAAGAGACTGGATTCAGGATCCTGGGGGTAAAGGTGAGAATGGTGTGGAATGAGGCTGGCTATCTGGTTTTATTCTTTGGGAAATGGAAAACTGTTGGAGGATTATATGCCAAAAGGAGTGTATGATCTGGCTTGTTTTGAAACATTCACTTTTGCTGCTGGGTGAAGAATAGATTAAATGAGACCAGAGTGGAAGCAGGGAGACCATTAGGGAGAGAAGAACGTCATGGTCCAGGCAGGAGAAGATGCTGGCTTGAGTTATCATGGCAGCAAAAGTAAGATTTTGCCCATTCCCTGTTTCCCCATCTGTACTGCTGTTCTGTAGACTCTCAGTAGGGCATTAAGGCACCATGGGATGTTTGGAGCCATGATATGCTGAAGTAGGGGATACTTGCTGGGCAGATAGAGTTGGCAGGGAAACCCTGCTTTGAGTTCCCTGATGATGAATCTGCATCCAACTTTGACTATATGAACTGAGAAGCCTGAGCATGTAGTCCATTCCATAGTGAGAAGGATGTGGAATATCACATTTATTGCTTTATAATGAGAAAAATAATCATTCCAGGAATATCATTCTCAGATCTACATGACCAGTCTGTGCTCTCTGGGTCACCAGACCTATGTAGGAGGCCAAGCGATAAGAAATTTATTTGGTAGATAGTAAATTGGAGCCAGGCTTGTCAGGTAATCACGTGACGCTTACAGCTGTGTATGATCTGCTTGCCAGAGGAGTGTCTTATTATTAGATGCCCATATAGTTTGAACTTTGATTCCTAAGGCAGATGAAAATCAAGTTTTGCCTTTTCCCTTTGAGTTTCCTGTGGGTGCATACCAGTCCTACCAACTGCCCTGGAGGAAGGCAAGGAAGCATCAGAGGGAGCTTGCTCTCTCTTGGGGTCTTCACTAACAGGCACCCATCAACTGTTTTTTCCCTAACTATATATATATATATATATATATATATATATTTTTTTTTTTTTTTTTTTTTTAATGAAAGTACCGGAGATTGAACCCAAGACCCAGGACCTCATGCACCCAATAGCTCAGTATGTGCTCTACCACTGAGCTATTCCCCTCACCCCATCTACTCTCTTTAGCTTAGGCTCTCAGTCACTGATTCCATTCAAATTTAAGGCAGTGCTTCATTGATATTCTGTGGGAAGAGATTCTTTAGGGGTAGAATAATGGAGAACAGTTGAAGGAAGCCAGCCCTTTGAAACCTCCCCTAAAGTGAAATATCTGTAAGAAAAAAACCAAAAACAAATACCCTTCTCTTGCTGATTGTGACCATCTTCTGCTATGTAACCTGTTCTCTAGGTTTTCCTGGCTCATGTGGGGGAATCATCAGTGGAGGGGAGTAGATATATTCTTTAGAAAAGGATTATTTGGGGCAGGAGCATCAGGCTGACGTTTATAAATTACTCACTTTGTGCCGGTAACTGTTTTAAGAGCCTTAGGCTTATTAAATCATTTAATGCTCTCATAGCCCCAGTGAGGTAACTTGCCCAGGGTCACACACTTTGTAAGGGATGCCTCTGTGATGAGAATGTAGTCAATCTGGCAACAAAGTCCTTGGCCCTGGGCATCTTACTATCCTATCTCTTGACCCCATATGTCTCAAGTGATTCAACTATTTCATCAGGCTGAATGAGGAATTGCCTTCCAGAAACATCCTCCTCCAAGGAGAATTTTGCTGATGAGATCCGAAACTACAAGGAGATTCTCTTCGCCTCTAGGAAGTTCCACTTCTCAAGTTTTCAAATCTGAACACTCCCTGCCCTTCTTTCTTTAACTATGTTATCAAGTTCTGGCTATGTCCTAGTGTCCTGGTAAATGATAAATGATGTCGCTTTAAGGTGTATTGTCATCGTGTGCTTTAACTGAGGGTGGCCTTGTTTCTGGGTCCTTGTGTAGCTCCAAACACCATAGAGGAGATGGGAATAGAGGAGAAGGAGATGGGAGGGTACTCACCTCCAACGAGTGAAAGGAGCAAGGACTATATGTAAGGAGTGGCAGAGGAATCCACTGAGGAGGGAAGCCAGGATGGAAAGCATGGGGAGAGATTTGGCATCCCTTTGAAGGGTTTTGGCAAGGATCTAGGCAGTCATCCAACTAGTGGCCAAAGAGGTAAACTACTTTTGAGGAGCTACTGCAAAATGCAAGGTCCAAGAGGTCTGGCTCATTCTGGAGCTAACTCCTAAGACCTTGACCCTGCTTGTTCTTTGTTGGGAGGAGAGCTAGATTCTAGTAGCCACTGTTGGCCAGATACTTCTCTTTCAGGAAGGAATACCATGCTCAAGACATTCAGCATATTTGTATGTGCTGTAAAAGTATCTTTGGAATATTTATGATACCTTTCTAAAATTTATAGCTATGCTGAAGTACTGAATGGTATTTACAAGCCTTAAAAAAATGGGATCATCTCAGTGGTTAAAAGTAAAAGCCTTTATTATAGGAAATTCTGCATGCAATACTCATTGTCAGCTTTCATTATGTGTGTGTGGCCCATCTACTTGTGCAGTCGCATCAGGATCCCAGCTCACTTAACATGCTTGTTGTGACCTTCCTGCAACACTTCCGTTAGGATAACCTTCCAGAAATGTAACTTACCTTATTATTAAGGAAATGGAAACTAACTGTATGACAGAAAGGATTTAATAACGCATTCCAAAGTCCATTGTTTGAGGTATTTGGAATACCTGCTATTCTGGTGTAGGGAGCAAGACACTAAATATGTGTGCAATATTGCACAAGACACGATTACATTCATATTGTAAACTAAGAGTAAGAGAGGGAACATACTATAGTCTGTTCTAAGCATTTTACCTGTACTAATTCATCAACTCTTCACAATAATTCTATGAGTTACACACAGTTATTCCCATAAAAATGTGAAGAGGCTGAGGTAAAGAGAAGTTAAGAAACTTGCCCATGGTCACACGGCTAGAAAGTAGTGGACTTCTGATGGAAGCCCATGCAGTCTGTCTCCAGAGTTTATGCTATTAGCCCCTGCACTGCTGCTGCTCCTGGAAGATTCATATAACTCAGAAATTGTCTTCCATGGTGATTGTACCATTTTACACTCTGAGTTAAACCTACATCTAGTTATTTATCCAAGAGAAATGAAAACACATGTCCACACACCAAAAAAACTGGTCACAAGAATGTTCATTGCAACCTAATTCTTAATAGTAAAAAAAATTGGAAACAGCCCAAATATCCACTTAATAAGGGAATAACTAATCAAACTGTGGTATATTCACAGTAATGGAATACTATTCAGCAATAAGATAGAACTTAATATATAACAATATGAATGATCTCAAAAACCTTACACTGAATCAAAGAAATCAGTCACTAAAGAGCATTTACTATATGATTCTATGTATATGAAGTTCAGCAGTACACAAAACAAATCCATGTAGATAAAAGTTAGAAAAGAGATTACTATGGGGCAAGGGGAAGGGATGTGAGGCTGGATGATGGCAATGCCCTGTATTTTGATTGGTCAAAAATCATTGACTTGTACATGTAATATCTGTTCCTTTCCCTGTCTGTATTTATACCTCACTTAAACACATACACACAAATACATACAGTAAGATGTGAAACTCACCCTCCTCCAGTCCTATTACCTTCGCCTGCAGTAACCACTGTTTATAGACTGGTGTGGAATTTTCCAGGAGTTTACAGGAGTATATACACGCACCATTTCCATATGCATACATATATACATCTTAGTAGGCTTTTATATTTTAACATAAGTAAGTTTAAACTATATGTATTATTTTGATACCTGCTTTCTTTTTCGATTAACAATATGTCTGGGTTTTTCCATGTCCATCCTTCAGTTTTGCCTTAATGTCCTTTGCTAGCTTAGGGCTCCATAGCTTAGGGCTCATAGTATGAATGTGTTTGATTTCTTCAGTCAGTTTCCTTCTGATGGATGATTAGGTATTTTTCAAATTTTCAATTTTACAGTGCTACTGTGAAAATTTTTGTACATATATGTTTGTACACATGGGCAAGCATTTTTCTAGGCTGCTTTTCTAGAAGTGGATTTGCTCGGGCAAAAGTTACGTACACAGTACTGACAAGTTGGTTTTCAAAAATGCTTTTGTCACTGACACTCCTCCTGACCACATATGAGAGAGCTAGATTCCTGCATCCTCTCTGACAATGGATGTTATCAATCTTTAAAGATTTTGAGAGCAGGTGGGTAAAAATGGCATCTTATTTCTGCTGAAGTTTTAAAAGAGGAAGTTTTGATTTTTTTCTTTATATACAAATATACATGTGCCCTTCGAGAAACATATGCTTCTCCTGCCCTCTACTCTGGGCTATATAATTCTAGAGAACTGTTCTATTTCCTTTGGGAAGAAAGATAAAGAAAGAAGAGAAGTACTAAGCCCTGAAACATAGTATGATAAGTGGGAGAAAATACAGTATTGAAAGTAGGAGAACTAAAAATCTTAAAGGCTTAAATAGATGAAAGTGGTTTCAAACCGGGTGAAAGTAGTAGTTATTTTAAGTTTCAGAAAAGGTGTAAAATTTTGGAAAGCATGTGAGATGGTTTCTATGTTCTACTAGACATATAGTATCTATTAGATCCAAAAATGTCAATGACATAGATGCAAGCATTTATTCATTCAAATAAATATTTTTGAGAGCCTGATGCTCTCTCAACAGCAAGTTAGAGAGTACTTTCTAATTGTAATTTGACGGACTATTCTAGTGAAAACAGCAGAATTCTGTCCTCTTGGACATTCATTCTTACTATGGTAGCGTTGATACCTGTTGGAATTTTAAGATTTAATCCAAATTCATTAATGATGGCTGAATTTTGAAAAGTGCCATGACTTGCTTTAATGAAACTGGTCAATTTAAAGTGGACATTTGGAAACTAATCCTATCACTGACTCTCCAACTAACCTCCATCTGCCCTGTCACCCCATAACTGCTTTTTTTTTTTTTTTTTTAAATTGCATCTTGGATATATTTTTTAATGTGTTTCCTGGCTGAAGAATCTCACTCTAAAGAAACTTTTTTTTTCCTAAACAGGTCAGTCTCTGGCAGAGCCTTGGAATGCCTGAGTTGCTTAGTGGGTGGGGGTTTGGGAAGTGAATGTTAATGACACCTTCTTCTGAGGCAGTATTGCCAGAAGGCTTTGCAGTCTGCGCCCTGAGGGGCTCCAAATTTACTAAGTTTGGAGACAATTGATATCTGTACTGAGTTAGTTTGATTTATGCAGTGTGGGTTTGTCTTGCAGGTGAGGTAATATGCTAAGAGGACTGATAGGTCACTTACAGAAAATGTAAGTAATTGGAAATGCCGAATTTATTACTAGCAAAAATCACTGGACATTATTTCTAGTGAGCTTCTGTGGGTGCATTTTTTCTTCTCCGAAGGATCTCAAAATTGTTTTTAATTTCATGACTTCTCCATCTTGCCTTGCTCTCTCTTCTCCTACTCCATAAATTGCGGTTTCTGACCTGTGCTTTAGGTAGACTTACGGTTTCCCTGAGGGGCACCTGAGAGATTGTCTAGTAGATGAGTCACTCATCACCTGTTCCCACCCGACCTTACTCCTTACCTCTTTCCTACCTCTGGCAGAGCAATTTTTCCTTCCCTTTTTAAGTTTCAAGTAAGCTTTTATTAGAAGAAAGAGTTCCACTGCAGCTGGAAATGTATTTGAAAACCGTAGCACTTCTGCAAAGGAGTTTGCACACTGTATATGTATCTCTTGATATTCATATGTACAAAGACAAGATGATACTTTTTATCACCTTGCTCTGCATTGATCTAATTGGTCCAAATCCTAAGCAATGCCATTCAAAACCCAACTTTTCTAATCACTGGTGTATTAAGTAGGACAGTATTTGAAGGAATGGTTGGAGAATGCTGATGATCAGCCTCCATCATAGAGTCTGAACTTCAGTTTCTCTTTTTTTCTGAACGACTTATTCTCAATTTAGGAAAGTCTTTAGGGATGCATGGATTTTGAGTTCAGTTTTTTTGGCTGGGCTTTTTCTGGGGGGGAAGGTGTTGGAAAAACTGCAGAATCCTAGAGAATAAGGTCTAATTTGTTCAGATTGCTCCTAGAACTTTATGAGAGTTTTTTTTTTAACAGTGCAAATCATGTTTGTGACAATATATTTTATTTATCACTGAAACTTGGGAAAAAATATTTAGCAGTTAGTTCTATGTAAGTGTGTGCTTCAAAGTATTAAAAACATATTTTTTTTTATAAAACCATCCTCTAATTAAACAATCTCACATCCTGAGCACTCACTTTATTTCTTAAGTAACTAGAAAATGTGCTTGCCCTGGGTTAATATGAGCTTTGGAACTACTATATCCTTGTTTATTTAGGAAGCGAGAGGTCATTCCTAACATCTTTATGGTAACCAAAAGATAATTTCCTAAAAGTAGATAGTGTGTAGACTTATAGTTGATAGTTTCATATGTGTGTTACTGTATCCAGTAAAAATGGGAAATATCAGACAGCGATTTTCTAATCCAAATAATGACAAAAAGACGGTTTTTCTATCTCACCATTTACCCTCTTAGTTAGTGTCTCCAGGAATATTTAAATCACTCCTTCAGCTGGTTCTGTAAATATTTATAAGGAGCCAAAGTGTTCAGAGTATTTTTATTAGCAGGATCCCTTAATAAATAATTGTCTTGAATTTCATTTTCTTGGAGTGGGAGGGAGTATGGAGTATATAACTTTATGAAGACTAGAAATAAGAGTTTCTTACTGAGAGTGGCTTCTACCTGATTATTAATTGTTTCAGTTAGACATATTTGCTGTTTATTATCTAGTTCTGTTCTCGTTCATAACTCTGCTAGAGTGATGATTCTCAATATGCTTTGGGGGTCAGGGCCCAGTAAGAGTGGCTGACTCAGCAATGCTGGGGAAAGGGGGAAGAAGGATTAGGAAGGACCCCAAGTGATTATGCTCCATGGCCTTCCTCTTTTGGAATCACTGCTTCTGGGTCCTCTGTCCTGCCCTCCTGCCTCCTCATGTGTTGCATTAGATTTATTGCAGCTGCTGTGGACATGGTTGCCTAAATCTGTGGAATGTTTTGTTAAATGCTGCTGGTGAAATAGTTCATGTTAAGCCTGTGACTACCCTCAACACATGCACACCTTTTTTTCAACCTGTCCTCTATCCTTAGTCTTTTACTCACTTGATCACTTTAGAATTTTGTACTTTGGCATCCTATAGATTCGTTAAGAACTTTTATTCCAAGCACCCAGACTTTAGTTAAAATGATGATTAGTCAAAGTGTTACTCTGTTTGAGCTAAGTGATGACAGTTGTTTGACTGGACCCTTGTAATTATTATTTTAAAATCAAAGTAATAGATTATGATTTCAAAACAGGAACATGATCCAAAAGAATAATAGTAATTAGAACAGCAACCACTTAGAAGACAATAAATGCCCCATCATAGACCACAGGCCCTGTGGGCCCTGAGTCCCACCTGCCTTTGCAATCCCATCTCCTACCTCACTTCCTCCACCACCACCCTCCACCCTCTGGACTAGCCTTACTGCAGCTTTCCGGTTTCTAGAAGTAGCCATGTTATTTCCTACCTTGGGAGTTACGCTTGCTTTTCTCTCTACCTGAGGAACTCCACCGCTAGTATTTTCTTGGCTGGCTCCTTTGAGTTTCACCCATAGTCTCATCTCCTTAGGGAGGTTTCCCTGACCACAGTGACTGCAGTCATTCCCCCACCTCACCACCTGTCCACACAGGCAGTGCACATCATCATCTCTTACAGCATGCTATTTATTTCCTTCAACATTAGGAAACCTAAGTTGTGCCTCCCTGTTACTTATCTCTTTCCCCCACTGGATTCCAAGCTCCATGAAGAGGGTGAATACTATACTTGTCTCATTCACCACTGCAGCCATAGTGCCTTCCTGGCACCTGGCATTAAATGAGTGTTTAAGACATGTTTGTGGTTGAATGAATGGAACATTCTGAGGTCCTAAATTTTTCTGAACCCCTATCAAGATAGTCTATACTTAGTACTTCTATTATGATAACATATGATCTTCCAGTGGTTGAATTTAACCGAACTGTGCTGACTTTTCTCAGGCATATGAAAGATCAGAATAAGAAGGTAGCCAACCTCAAGCACAATCAACAGTTGGAAAAAAAGAAGAATGCCCAGTTACTGGAAGAAGTCCGCAGGCGAGAGGATAGCATAGCTGACAACTCTCAGCACTTGCAGGTGAGCTCAGCCTTCTCCTCTTAATCCCTAAATAATTGGAGATTGACTCCCTCCAAAATATACCCATTGCTATGGGAAAATGTGCACAGAAATGGTGGACTTGCCTTTGCTCTGACTCTAGCACTAACAGCATACTCCCAGGGAACCCGCTAGATCTTTCTGAGTGTGAAGCATCATTTTCAAAATGGTGCCCAAGAAAAGCTGGTTATGGTGGAGCCTACTAATGCTTCACAGAGTCTCTTGGTTCCTGTACCTCAAAAGGTAAGGGCTTGTTTATATAGTTGGCAAAAAAGCTTAAAACAGAAATGTCTTCCTTTTAGAATTATATTTGAAATTGTTTTGGTGTCAGAAGGGAAATGTGTGCATATTATCATAGAAGGTATTTGGAAGAGGATGCATTAAGCCAATTTCAGACAGTTTATAGAACTGGTTTTGTTTTGTTCAAAACTCTGAGACTCTGATCATTATTCTGTCTTTTCTGTGGAATATAGTTATCTCTGAATGTATGGCCCTATCTCAGAAACCAACCAACCAACTGAAAACACCAATTTTTCCTCATTAACCATCCCTATTTTTGGCAAAAGAGCTCTCCCCATGTGCTCAATAAAACATTCAAGCTAAAATAGGGCATTTGCTTTGAAGTTCCTTTATTTATTCCAGTGTGCCTTTAAACAGAACAGTTCAAGTTCGAGTTGGCCAGAGTTCATGTTAAATTCTGCTTATTAATTAGTGTCTTTCTCCAGTTATATATTAGGTTTCCTCCTTGGAGATAGAAGAAGTTAGATAATTTCAGTATGTTCTCATAATTCATCTTTAATTGACCAAAAGAGAAATAAATAATTATTCTAAAGTAGGAAATACAAGGAAACGTCTTGCACAGAACATGGCAAGTGGAGGTTACTTAGTCAATATTGATTTCTTTTTTCTCTGTGTACTAGAGATGCCTTAATGGTGTTAGTCAAGCCCCTTTGCAGCAGTGCCTGGTTTGGATAGCACAATAGTAGCATCATGTCCTTTGTTCAGTCCTGGGATCACCTTAGAATGGACTGGTAGTTTATTTGAATCCAGAACTTCTTTAGTGTTTTTGGCAAATCACATCCCAGGTTTTGGGGTATTAATTTTTCCATGAGTTATATGAGATATTAGATTAGTGCCTGCAGACTGAGATAATAATAACTAAAATTTGCAGAACATTTTATTACCTTGTCAGGCATATATTCTTATTTATTCCTTATAACAATGTTGGTGATTTTATATGTGATGAAACTAGAATCTCAAAAAAGTTATGAAGGGACATCCTAGTAAGGAGTGGAGATAGATCAGGCTTCTGGTCTTCCTGCCTTCAAGACACTAATGTAGAAGAACAATAACAGCAGATATCATTTATTGAATTTTAAGTATGCTGTGTATTGTTTTGTACTTTATAGCAGCTATTTAATTCTTATGTCAAGTAGGTTAGTTGGGTCTCTTATTTCCAAGTGACAGGAACACAACAATCTGAATTAAGCAAAAAAGGGAACCTGTTGGCAAAATTAACTGAAAAGGCCAAGGATGGACTTCAGATCTGACCACATGCAGATATTCAAACAATGGCAACAGGAATCTGTCTTCATCCTACTCACAGGCGTGCTTTGATCTTTGCTGCCTTGATTCTCAGGAATGAGCTCTACAGTGATGCCAATGATGGCTACCAGCAGCCAGCCTACATTCTATAAGTGCAGTCATCCCAAGGGGAGGAGAAGGGCTTTTAGTAGTTCTAGCAAATATTCAAAGTCTGATAGAATAAATAAATTGGCCAGGCCAGGATCAAGTTATGTGATCACCCAGAACCTAGGAGAAAAGTATTAGCCTCACCCACATTCCATGAGGCAAGATTGAGGACAGGTGATTTCCTATAAGAAAGAGGAATTTTGTTCAGAAGGGGTGCTGAGCAGGTGAAATCACAGAGATCTATTATATCTGTCATATGGGGGTAAACTAACTATTATCCCATTTGATACATGAGAAGGAGACTCTGAGAGGTTAAATAACTTACTCAAAATTACTTAGCTAGTAAGTGGCAGAGCCAGGACTCAGACCAAGATTTGTCTGTCTTTAAATGGTGCGGTTTCTAGAAAATTAAGAAAGGAAGGCAAGAAAATTGTAGAGTGGCAGAGAGTCTTCAGGGAACAGGTGGGATTAGAGTTGAATGAGTTTGACATGGGAGGGATAGACCAGTAGGGAAAATCTTCCAGGCAGGAGAACTATCAGCTGAAGTAGAGAGGCTGCACAGAGCAAGGTACAGTCAGAGCACAAAATATAATTGACTAATTGATCATGGTGGCAGAGAGGTTAACTGTTGTTGTCATCTTTCTTAGCTGACTCTGGAGCTAGACTGCCTAGGATTCACTCCAAGCTTCCAAATTTGGTAGTTGAATGGGGAATGACCTTGGGTGGGTTACTTAACTTCCATAAGCCTTTGTTTCCTCATCTGTAAAATTTAGAGAATAACAGTTGCATCTATTCCCAGGTTATGGAGAGGATTAAAAGAGTCAATGCATATAAAGAACTTAGAATTGTACTTGCTTAAAATAAGTGTTAATGATGAACTGTTATTATAGTAACAAGAAAAAGGTAAACTTTTTTTTTTAATGTTTGGGTATTTATATAGTTCTACTCTGATGTACATTGAACATCAAAGTTTCTGTTTTTTCTATATATAGTAATTTTTCCTTTCCTAAGGACACATCTAGTTATGGAAATTAATGTCTTGTTTTGGCATATGAACTTTTGTATAGCAACATTTCATAAGGGGCCTCGATAACTACCTCATAGGCCTATTCATAAAAGATAGCACGGTCTGGAATTGCTTAGTTGCATTCCTGACCACCCCAAATAAAGGATAGCATTTGAAATGCAATAAAATGCAATCACAATTAATTTTGATGAAAATGTCTCTGGTTAAGGTTAATAGACAGTGAAACTCCCACTTTCCTGGATTGTTAAGCAGATGTACTCAGATGCAGTAATTACTGACTTCTAAAGACAGAACTTTCCTTTCTGAAGGCACTTGATTTTTTGGTATTGCTATTGTTTTAAAGTACTTATTTATAAGTACTTTAAATATTTTGGTATTGATTTTTTGGTATTGCTATTGTTTTAAAGTACTTATTTATAAGTTAGCCTATTTTTTGGTATTGCTATTGTTTTAAAGTACTTATTTATAAGTTAGCCTATTAATCCATTTTAAGTGTCAGTCAGCTGGGATCTGATTTGGTTAATTGGTTGGTGGTTGTGGGATTGACACTAAATTAGATTTATTCTATACCAGCATTTTATAATGGTTGGACACCCTGGCTTCATTATTTCAACCAACCAAATAGGTATTACATCCAGAAAAATCTCACGTAGAGTACTGCTTGCAACAGTAATACCTACTGCATCTGGCTTCAAAGAGATATCAAAGAGATTCACCTAGTTGGTATGAAAATTGGAGACAAATTTGAATGTAGATAAAGTGACTATGTTATTCATTGTCCAAACCAGAATATAGCAGCAATAGGCAAAAAATGGGCCATTTCAGTCAAACCTAGGTATATAGTCATGCTAAGAAACATTTCACAAACTCAACCTTCTTTAGTTTCTACGTTTATAGTTTTTTGAAAAGAATTGCAAACTCACATGCCTTCAGGGTCTAGGATGTTAACATAAATAAGAAACAGGTTTGCAAGTAAGAAAATCTATGATGTTTGGTTCTTTCAGCTTGATTTTTTTTGGGGGGGGTAGAGATGTATCAGTTAGCAATTGCCATAATAATGCTGTGTATCAAACTACCCCCAAACTTGGTGACTTTAAAGCATCATTATTTATTCTCACAGAGGGGCATCAGCAACCCATGGGAAACTTCTGATGATAGCAACAGAGGCACAAGAGAGTAAGCAAAAACATTTTAGGCCTCGTAAGGCCTTAGCCAAAGCAAGGCACGTGGATAAGCTTATAGTCAAAGACTGGGGAAGTACACTCTATCCATGAAGAGAACATTGTAAAGGAGCAGATACAAGGAGGGGTGAGGAATTGAGACCAATCATTCAATCTGTTAAAAAAGTAAGATTTGGAGAAATATTTCTCTATTATAAGAAAACCATTAACAAACATAATGAAAAATTACAGTTACAATAGCCTTAGTATATGGATACAATTGAGAGTGGTGGGGATTGTGGGGAACTCAAGAGCCCATGTTTCATTGAAAGGAGTTGGGACCACTAGCTTTGGCTGGGTGTTGCCACAAAGGTGGGCCGAGGGTTGAGGGACCTTCTGATTGCCATAAAATGTGAATTTTTATGTGAAATCCATGGATTTTTAGAAAGTTGATTCAGCTTTTTTTTTTTTTTTAAACACTCTATGGGTCTAGTGAAGCACATGTCCTTGTGAATTGATGGTTTATTTGTAGCCTGAATTGCACAGCCTCAAGCTCTGATCCCACTGGTTTCACATGATATAAATAAGGAGCCTAGGAATGCACCCTAGCTAGCTTAGCTTGACCCATTGAAGAGAGATGGCAGTTTAGTGTATTTGTGTGAGCCCTTTTTTTTTTTTCTTTGTCAGAAAATACCTTGAATTACTGTTTCTCAGAGGAAATACCCAAAGTCTATAGGAATAGAGAGTCTTCTTAATTTAACTTCTAAAAAAATATTTTTGAAAAATTGACAAGGAGAGCAGGAAGGGAAAAATAAAGATCCATGAAGTTAAACTGTTTAGTGTCCAAATACTGACCCTTATTATTTTTAGCTCAGCACCTTGAGTAAGGCAGAGAATCTCTCTGACCCTCACTTTTTTCATCTGTAAGTGGGGATTACACTCTCTACCTCCCTGGGTGGGTTAAATAAGATGAGGTTTGTGAAGGAGCCTAGCATAGTAACTGATCTGTGTGGGGTTTAGTTACTAGAGCTTTCTCCCAGAGAGACTGATAATGAGCTTTTAACCATTGAAGACAGTGGCCATTGGGAGTATCACCCAACAAATCCTTTGCAACTATTTTTACGGATGGGTAATACAGACAGAGAGCACACACTAGTAAATAAAAGTTTCCAATAAAGCATTAAAAAAATTTTGGGCAATAAAGAGGAAAAATTAAAACATTTTTCAAGTTTATGTTGAATTGTGTGTGAAAGTAAGATGTGGAAGATCGTGATTTTCTTGTATAATTCTGTAGAACTGTTCCCCAGGACACAGATTATAGAGCATAATATTTATGTCTGGCCTTGGGGCTTTGGGCTTCTGTGTGTCCCACTAGAGCCCACATGGAGATTTTTCAACAAGGTGTCTTGCAGGAGATTCACACTAAATCGTCATTACCAGAATGCGATGCACCACATGCCCCCAACCTCTAACTATTTCTTGCTGAGTAAATATGACAATTTGAAATCCCAGTGGACATCTTTGTAGATTTTGGCTGCATTTTTCCCTGTGCAGCTTATCGAGTTAATGAACTAACATTCTAAGAAATACACACGCCAATATTTTATGCTCCTTTTCTGTTGTGTGTCTGCAGAATTCTCTTCAATTTATTGCCTGAAAACTAAAGTCTGTTCTTGTATGCTTCCGTTTCCAAATTATAGGTTCCCAGGGAACTGTAAAGTTTCTTCTCTGCCAGTGGTTAAAACCAAGTGTGATCAGTTTAAAAAGCAAATGAATGCTCCCATTTATTCTTGTCCTTTTAGCAGAGTTGTTAAAAAAAAAACTAGAAAGACAATTTTATTTTTCAATTTGTGCAACTCTGTGCATCCATATCTTTTTTCCAAGGGGATTTCCTTTACTTTGCTCCTCCAATTAGAGTTGGAATCAGCTAACAGAGGAAGTGTAGCAAACAACATAAACCTCAAAAATGCATAGCTTTCAGCAATACATATAGTTCATTATAAAGTTGAAGTTCCCAAGCTTTGCTATGTTTTTTCTTTGCAGAGGGACATGTATATTTTAAGCAGCAATTTTTAAACTTCATATCTATGTTCATCTCTCTAAGTCACTGAGTTAAGTTCATTTCTCTTTCAATCCCCAAGCTTAAAATTGTTACTCTAACTGTGATCTATGTTCATGTGTTATGGTACACTTATATGTACTGCCATTAGAAGAAACCTGACCAGCAGAGTTAAGAGATTCATCATTGTCAAAATACGATTATTTAGTTCCTGCGTTTTCATGGCTGTTCCACAGGCATGGTGTAGAGTGATTTAGGAAGGCTCTATTTCAGCCATCTTGTTCAACATACGGAAAGATGAGAAAAGTCATCCTAACATAGGTTTAATAGAAAAGTCACATTTGTTCAAATTTTTATTAGAACTTAATAATGATTTTTAAAAAATATTTTGAAGTGTTTTATTTTGTTTGCCTTGTGATTTTCTACCTTGATGGGTAGAGATTGGGAAGTTCCATTAAGTTGTGGATAAATTCCATCGTGTTGTTGAAATGTGGACTGAGCCTCATCCAACATTTCCAGACTCTGTTCATGGTTTCAGATGATGAGAAATATTCAAATATTTGTAAGTCTGTGGAGGACACAGAACATTGGCGAGCAGGACTAAGGGTTAGTACAGAAGTGCTTTCTTTTCTTGGGGATTTATTTTGACATTTGTTTTTCTTTCACACTATAATCCCCCACGAGCCAAAAAATGACTTTTGTTGTAGCAGGTCCCTGTAGGCAGTCTCAGAAAATCTTATTTGACAATCAGTTTCTAGTAGCCTTGAGTTGAAGTTGTTACTCTTTGTTGTAACTCATAGACTGTCAGGAGTGACAAGGCATCCTGTGCAGTGTATTTGGGAGCTAACCATTTGTTAGAAATGTTCAAGAAGCCAAGTGAAATCGTGTAAATAAAACTGTTGTATGTGGAGTTTTTCTTCTTTCCTCCCGATAAAGTATTACTTGTTTTTCCAAATGTGCAGTGACTTGCATATTTCTTTTGAGAAACGTCTTCTGCTTTTTCCTGAGGATTTGTGACCTAATCCTCTACTTCATACAGCCCCTCTGTACAAGCACAGTATATTTCTATGGAAAAGAGAGGTTTACCCTTAATCAAGTGTTGCCTAATCTACCTACTAAATTACCCCCTGGAGACAGAGTGGGGTTCATTATTCTTTTCTGAAGGGTTTTCAGGTTTCACTCCATTAGTACCTCTTCGGCAGTCCTCAGCAAAGTGGATGTTTGTTTGTCAAAGACTGAAGATCCTGCAGAATGAAATGTAACATATTTGTCAAATGAAATCACTGTTATTATAGGAGTAGAGGCTTGAGTGCTCTGGAATAACAAGGCTTGAGGGGATAGGGGCTGGAGAAAAGAATCTTGCTAGAATGATACAGTAATCTCTTATTCATTTCGATGGAGGTTACTTAGGAGGATCAGTTTTTTTAAAATGTTATCCCATTTTGTGCCTTTTGGCCCCTGAAATTCAAATTGGTAAGGAAAAAGAAGCATGCATCCTATTGTGATCTCCAGTGAAAATTAGAAGCAGACATAGATGTGCTAAAGGGAAGGTGTATTTCAGCTCTAGGGAAAGAGGAAGAGTTGCTTTATAGAGTCTGCCTTTCTCTGTTTACCTTTGACTCTGACCTCTGGGCTTATTTTGAGGTGAGGTTTGGGCTATAAACTGGAGACATCATTTTTATATGTTTGTTAAAATCACTGCAGATGATCAATTTAACCAAAAATAACAATAATATAGCTCAGCCAGAGCCCTGTGGGCTTCTCAAAGTGCTTTCATGGGGTGATCTTCCTTCTCCAGGTGGAAGTTTGTGAACCAGAGTTTATGCAAGCCACTGAGAAATGAGACCTCTAAGGTGTGTACTTGGGAGCACCTATATGTTTTCTTCTGTTCTGCTTGAATCCATACCATGTGCAGTGCAATTTTCAAAGTAGATATGATGAAGGCATTGCTGAAGAACCTACACTTTGAAGGCAAGCTGATTGAAAGAAGAAAAAAGTCTGACAGAACACATTATTATTTTTTCAAAGGTAGAATTTACATAATAACTCACACAAGTGGGATTCTGGAATTCAGTAATCCCTAGAGGGCAATCATGTTCAACGCGCATCAAAAGAGCCAATCCAGTTAAACCAGCTCTTCCTGGCCAGGGTAATTATGGCAGGTTTACCCTGAGATACAACTACCAGAGGTTAGTCATGGGGGCACCTGCAAATCACAGTGCATGTCACCCTGACATCAATTACCTCTTTCTAATAGATGCTGGTATTTCAGCACATCACTGCCCAAAATGGAGACCTGGGCATGGTTAATTTAAAAAACTGTTAACTTTGACATATGGCTTGTCCAAAACATTGCTAAGCTGTATATTCAAACACTCCAGATTATGGAAATGACAATTAATGGCATGGGCAATGATTTAGATTGAAATCTTGCAAAAAGAAAATACAACCCTAAACTCATGTTCCTATTCACTTAATAGTCTCTCCTGTAATATGTGTTTGGGAAGTTGGTAATTTGGATTTATGACACTTTTAATTTCTTCTCTGCTATTACTCTTTCCCTCTACATCTTATTTATGTTGCTTGGAAAAAATCCTGCAAGGTTAAGCAATCATAAGTTTTTCTTACTAGAAAGGACCGTATACTTTGTTGAATACAAGCTTCTTGTTTTGCTGATGAGGGAAGTAGGGCTCAGGAAAGGCAAATGACCTGCCCAAGAGCCCAGAGAAAGTTATTGGCAGAAAGGAGACCAGATCCCAGGCCTTCTGCATTCTTGTCCAGTGCCATTTGTGCAGCCCTCTGGCTCCGTAAGATATGTCTGCCTTCAGTGGGATCTGGACCATTAATCCAAAGGTCCAAAGGTCCAAAGATCAGGCCTGTTCTCCCTCAGTGTTGGATATTAGGTTGAACATCTAAGATGACATAAAATTATTCCTCACAATAAGCTAAGCTTTATGCATATTTTATAAACAAGATACCCTGTCATCTCCTGTTTTCTCTTATGTCTTTAAAATTAGAGTAAATAAAGAAGTGGTAAATTGGTAGTGAAGAAGATAGCTGTGAAAACAGACTGTGAAGCTTAGGACTCTTTAGATGTTAAACAAAAATGGGTTTAAGTTATTTCTATGTTTGCCAGTTTTTCTCATCCATAAAGACTGGTTACCCATAAAGAGACTCAGGCAGTCTTGTCATGGAAAACAAGTGTGGATTGCTTAGACAGTTCAACAATAAGAACGATAGCTGCTACTTTTCGTCGAGCAATGAACTAGGCCAAGAATAATGTCTTGAGCTTGAATTCCTTGGGAAACTGAGAGTCTGAGATTAACATGCAGGACGTTGGTTGGGAGTGCTCCCAGGAAGGAAGGGAAGCAGGATTGGGCACGGGAAGAAACTGACCTGTAATGTTGCTGCAACAAAGGTCTCAGCAGTTCTTATCAGTTGTCCTGGAGTTGGGGTGGCCTTTTGGAGGGAGTTGACCCTAGTTGAGATGAGAGGACTGGGCCTTTGTAACCCCTAATCAACGATCAGTGGCTGCAGACAATCTCTGGGGAAGGCATAACAGCTCTCAGGGAGGGCTCATCCCTGGCAGCTGGGGAAAGAGTGCCTTAGTCCTGAAGAGGAATCTGGGCAGCGAACTACTCATCTGTGGCAAATATCCAGTATGTATATTGCATTCTCCCCTTTGACCCCCACAACAGACACACACAACTGATCTCAGGACTCTTGCCTACACAGCTAAATAATTCTTTTCAGTCCAAGCAGCTGTTAAAAACCAATCCTAGTTGGCCAAGTTGTTCTGTATACACAATGACTTGTTTAATCTTCCCAAGAAATGAGTGAGGTTGTTACTATCTTTGAAACCATTTTATGAATAAGAAGATTGAGACCTGGTGATGTTAAGCAAGAGAAAGAGCTGGCATTTTTTTATTTCTCAGCTCTCAACTACATTAACTATAGCAATAGTGAAAATAATGGTCAGGCTACTCCAAAAATAGGTAAAAAATGAGATGGCATAATAAAGTAAAAAGTTAGATAGACTTGGATAAGGAGTCTTCACATGAATTTATAGGGTAGGAGTTAAACTTCTTTTAATTAATGGGATAGACTTAAATGCTTCTTAAAAGCATATAAAGCTCTACCTTCAAGTTGCCTCAATTCACCAAGCAGGCCCACTGATATTTTGTGAGAACTTTGTTATGGCAGGCACTGTGCTATCGGCTGAGATTTAACAATCAGTATAACAAAATTCTTTATCCTTGAATATCCCAAGATCTTTTCTTCTGGCTAAAGGTGTCCTTCCCAGGCATCTGATTTGTAGCAGCTTCTGTAAGTAAACCTGAGCATGTGTCCCTGGGCTGTTGGTTGTTCTGAGATGGAAGACCATTTGAAAGAGGTAACAATGAGGATGTACCTGCAGCTGGAGCCTTGGTGAGCCAGAACAGAAGCTTCTGGAAGGTCTTATGAACCGCAGCTCTGCAGTGAGGCTTCAAGTGTCTGAGTGGGTGAGGGATGAAAATAACAAAGAGGAGTTGAGGATCTGGATTCTATTCCAGGCTCAGTCTCTAATTAGCTGTGTGACTTTAAGCAAGTGATTTTTGTTCTCTCTGAGCCTGCTTTTTTATCTACAAAATGAGAGGCTTGCTTTGGGGTAAGGGCCCTTTCAACTCTGAAATCCTGGGGTCCTGGGGCTACCTGAAGGGTACACACATGTAATGAATTAAAAGTGCCATCTGAGAGGGCAGTTCATGATCCCACTGGTGATGCTGCTGACCAAATAGAGCATTCATGTCAGTGATAGGGATGTCCTCCGACTGGGAATCCAGGAAAATGGGGGAGATTAGCCTCCTTCAGTATCAGGCCTATAATAAATTATCTAGCTTTAAATGTAATTTATTCTAAGAGCTCATTCTGTTTTCCATCTGAGGTGCAAGGTCTGCCATTTCAAGAAGACTTTGGTAGTGTGCACTAAAACATTATGTTTTCTTTCTTTAAAGTAGCTGATTATAATAATACATCTACCACTTGTTACTTTTTTTGGTATAAGATAAAGATTAGAACTGTGACAGTCTAGACACAAGATACACAATGCAGGAACTCCTCAGCATTGAGCTACCTGGATTACAGACTTATTTCTCAAGGAGGAGAGCTATGTGGCTTTTAAAAGTAATTATTTATGAAGTAGACTATTGTTTTAATAAGCCATTATGTCAATAGGGGCTATTTTCCCCCTTAACCGTGTGGGTCATAGTGAGCTGTGGGAAAATAGAAAGACACTAATTTGACAAAAACCTGGATGATATTATCTAGGTTCACATTTTCCAAAGCATGTTTATGAAAGTGAAGTTCTATGAGATACTATTAGCAGAAAGGGTTCCAGTCCTCAAATGCCTTTGGAAAACAATACGTATTATCTCCTTTACTTGGAGAGTTACCACCATGCATATTAGACTTTAAGAAGTCCAGTAGTCAAGAGAACTGCTTAATGTTCTTTAATCCAAAATTTCTCCAAATCATTTGACAAAAGTCCCCCCAACTCTGGAACATACATTAACATGGCAAAGAATTAGTATTTTATGGAACTTGGGTAAATGCTGATCTAGGCAATTTGCAGTGCTGATAGCTGAATTTGCAGTCAGCTCTTTGACTACAGTTTGAGGTTGAACAAAGTCTACAATTATGCTTTATTAAGCATTAAATTGTCTTCTCTGAGTAAGATTTCACCTGGACCGCTTATAATGGCTTTGCACCTGCCACTTGATTAAAAAACAGTTCTGTTACAATGATTGGCCAAGAGAGTTCTACTTCTGATATACTTTTTAAAAAATGGACCTCATTTAAAAAGTTGATGTGAAACAAACTTGAAAAATGTTCATAACAGGCATAGTAATATTTCATTCTGTCACTCCTTAACTCTGGGATCTGCACTGACTTATTATAAGCTCACATCATGCTATGCCCCAAATCCAAATTGATGAAGAATGCTTTGGAGGAAAATGTGGAAATTATTCCAGGCTTAAAATATAAAATTGAACTTTTTAGGTATCTATTGTTAATTCTCACTACAGTTTTGCCCTCTTCCTGCTAAGTGTGGAATATAGTGCTTTAGATTTCTGTTGTGCTGTCAAAATCAATTATACAGGTTAAAAATGAAGCACAGAGTGTCCCTGCGTCATTACTAGCAGGGTTGTTTTTATTTTGGTTGTGCATTTTTGACTGTGAAAGGATCCTTATGAGAAATTAGAAAACCGCAAATTTGAAAATGTTAACAGTTAAACAATATAACCTTGAATGTATGTCTCCTGGATGCCTGAATCAGATCGTAAATGGGCCTATAATTTCTGAATGAATGGCATCTCTTTTAACTTGCCTTAATGATGGCTTTACCCCTTTACTTATCTTACGAGATTATTTTCCCACATACTCTAAATGAGGGATTAAGGCTATACTAAACTGTGGCCTCCTTCACCTGGATAAAGTTTCACTTCACAGGAATCACCATATGTACATTAGAGTCCAATGTTTGAGTCCAAGGTAGTAGTTAGAATTTTATCTTTAGGGGCTGTGATGCCTGGGAGATATATTATAGGTGAGGGGAGAACTCTTTTTTTCAGTTATAACAGATTCTATAAAGTTTTTAATTCTTAAAGCTTGTTTTTCACCCCCCCTCTTAAAAATAAGGTCGTATCTCTATATTTTAAGTGCTGATAAAATGAAAATTTCATTCATGTATTTATTCATTCTACAGACATTGTGTCAGTCACTGTGCTAACCTCTTGAGTTTCTGACACCACGTTCTGGCTTCTCCCTCACCCTGTATAATGGACAGATAGAACTATGAAGACATAGTCATAATGCAAGACATACTAGGAGATGGAGGAATACAGCCCAAAGAGAATTTTATTTTCAGGTTAGACTAGACAGTAGGATAAGTTCAGAAAATGAACATTCTAAGCAAAAGTAGCCCGAGTTTTTCCACCTGAGGCATCTCCTGCAGCTTTGTTGGGGTTCCTCGCAAATGTTCCCAGGCTGATGCTTGGGCCCCTTGCTTGGTTATGATATTTCCTTCCAACTTTTATGTGTCAGGAAATATCATCATATATACTAAAATATAAGCCACCCTAATTACAAAGCCACCTACTAGCTCTCAAAGAGAAATTTCAACTTTTTTTTTCAATTTTGAATATATAAACTTACAGGGGTATAGATAAAATAATCACGCTGTCTACTTGTGATGTGTTTATTTTGTTAATTTAGTTACATCCAAAATCACTTAACTACTTTTTGCCACTCTTGTATTTAATGGCACACTCACTCTCCACAAACATCCTCTGAGAGTCAGTGACATCTCTGGAGGGGCTTTTCTATCATCTGGTACAGTTTTCCTGGTCTAGTTGCCTTCACCTCTTAGTGGCTTGATCCAAGTACTTTTAGAGTCTATGTGTAAGTCATTCACTGGAGACCTACACGAAGCAACAGCCATCATATAACATTCATGTAACACTAGCAAGGTTTGTTTTACATTTTTGGGGGGGGTAGGTGTAAATATTTTAATCTCTTTATCATATAGAGCAGTAATTGCTTTTTTTAAGGTGATTTGTTACATTGATTAAGAGCTTGGACTCCTAGGTTGACTCCCAGTGCCACCATTTGCTAGCTGTGACAGGTTGTTTCTGAATCTCAGGTGATGATAGTAAACCTCCTCCTAGTGCTATAGTCACCTAGAAATCAGTACCCAGCACAGAGTAGGTGTTGGATGGTGCTGTGATCATGCTGATGAGGATGTTGATGATGTCATGTTGTTCAACACTTACATTTATGAGGGCTCCCTGCTACTAGCATCTGCAGTGCCCTGTGCAGTTGGCCCTGGCATTCTTTGGGAACTCCTCTCACTGACTCTCTCACCGACTGCTCCAGCATACCAGTCTCCAAGTGTGCCCTGCCCTCAGGTCTTAGAACCTGCTATTCCCCCTTGACTAGACATCCTTTCTTCAGGTATATATATGACTTACTTCTTCACTTCTTGCAGGTCTCTGCTCAGATATTATCTCCTCAGAGAGGCTTTCCCTGAATCTTCTAATTAATTGTCCGTGTCATCCTTTATGCCCCAACTTTATCTTTCTTTGTCATGCATGTCACTGCCTAAAAATAATAATGTACACTTATTTGTGTACTTGTTTCCTAGTTGTCTTTCCCATGAGCACATGGGATTTTGTCCATCTCCCCCACTAGAATGTAGAATTCCTTTATATTTGCAGAACAGGGTTGATCCATGGTAGGCATTCTAAATATTTTGATTAACTGAATAAATAAATTATTATAAGTAAACAGAATGGATAAAAAATGTCCTGTGGCATTTCTGTGGATTGTGAGTGGCTGCCTGCCATAGAGCAGAGAAAGACTAGGTACCTGTGTCTAGGAGGAAAGAGAAACATGATGCTGGTCAACAGCAGATGCTAGGGGTTTGGGAGAGAGCAGAGAGCATGTGTTCTGAATGAGATGCAATGGTGACCTCCTTGGAAGTAAGGACCTATTATGTCTTACTCAACTTGGTCATTTCAGTTCTGATAGGTAGTAAGATAGTAATGATTTATTAATTATTAATAAATGCGGAGTAAATGAATGGCTGACTAATCAGATAGGCTAACCATAAATAAAGGATGCACCATCTAGATTTGTCATGAGGTTTGTTGGAATAGGATTTTCCTGCAAGAGACGTTCTTGCTGGCATTTGAATATGTGCATCTTTAGCGATCTGTCCTGGTTATTTTTCCTCTCTTGTATAAGCTGCAAGGGCCATCATCTTCTTTGGAAGCTGCTTGGAGTGGCTGTCAGAGCAGGGAGGAGCAGCTTAACGAGAGGGCCAGAGGAAAGTCAATACTCACCCTGCCCTCAGAGCCACTGCCTGTGTGGTAGGCACCCTGTATGCACACATTTAGGTACCACAGTCTGCAGACTGGAAATGTCTGGAGAAGGATGGCAAAATGAGGGGGCAGACCCCTAGAGCAGGTTTATCTTTGTATTTTAGTTCTCCACTGAAGCTGTACTTTTGTGAGTGTTTAGGTTTTTGACTCGTTAACTGTTGTATGAGCAAAGAATTTTCTCATTAGCAAAGAGTTTGTTTTTTGTTTAATTGACAGATGGGAAGTCATTGAATCATTCACAGCCATGTAGTAGGCACCTACTATGTGCTGGGCACCACGCAGGGAATGCCAAACTATGTAAGCATGATGACTACATCACTGCCACCATCTTAAACAGTCTAGTTTTTTACACTCTCATTTCCAAATGAATGTTTCCCTGCTCAGCCATTACCCAGTGGAACTTATGTACATTTCCCAGAACGGCAGCTCAAAAGCTTTCTGGCACTCCTCTGGCTACCTTAAGAGCCACACAAGAGACCTTACTCTTTAGAAATCACAGCATATTTTCTCCTAAAACCAGAATTTCCTATTTTGATTACTATTCTTATTCCCCAGATTTGGTTCTTAAAGATACGTGGCTGTAAAGTTATGCTGTTGGCATGATACTTTGTCACAAAAAATGTGCCAGCCTCTGGAGATGGTCCCAAAGAAGGGTTTCCCAAAATATTTTGGAGAAAAGCCTGCCTTCTTGGAATAACTAACAGCCTCCAAGGTAACTACTTAAAATAGGGATGATGTGCATGGAGACAGGAATGTTAGGGCATATTTTGTAACCTTATCTCATTTCTTTCAGACCACATTATTTTATTTATATATATAAAATAGCAAACTATTTTGTAGACATCATATAAATAATACACTGATTAGGTTTCCAGCTTTTCAAATGACTGCGTCTATACCGTGAAAGATTCAAAGTCATTTACAACCGCAAAGAAACTTCATGTTGCCAAAATTATGTCGACATTGTGGATGATATTGACTTCTTGGAGGCCTAAATTATCCAGAAAATTCCCTGAATTCTTCTCAACTTTCTTTATCTAGATCTGGGTTTTGTTCCTTTCCTATCTTAGGGGAGGCTGCATACCAATGGCTTCACTTTTCATTCTTTAATCTAGAGATACATAGGCCTGGAATCCTTTCACTCTTCTACCACTTTACAGCTGTGTAACGTTGTAGTTTCTTAATCTTCCTGGACCTTAATGTTATCATCGTTAAAATGGGAATAAGAAGACTAGCTACCTCACAGGTTTGTATGAATCAATGACATTTCAGTTACCACAGGTCTTTGTGCTCAGGAAATGACTGACACAGTTACTTTTGCCACCATCATCATTAGTGTAGTTAGCATTGACCAAATAATCAGTCATTTTCTGATATTATTGGTGGAGGCCATTGTTAATTTTAGGTTTTCTGTTAAACTCTCAATTCCTTGGGTTACACTGTGTTAAAGATGTGTATGCCTGTTCTTGTAGTTTAGCATTGATTAGGAGAAAAATCTAAGATTTATGTCTTCGTATACTTTTTCCCAGCATCGTAAATTTTTAAAACTTTTCTTAATGTTTGGCAGCAAGCCATACCCGCATTGTTCAAGCACACATGCACATATGGAATATATGCATGTGTAAAGATATATATACACACATATGTATATCCATTCCCAGATTGTTTTATTTTCTTGCCTTGAAACATAGCCTCCTTAATTTTGCTTGCTGGTGTTAGATGACTGTTTTCCACCTCTAAATTAAACACCCAAAGAATTTGACGCGTAGGCACCAAAGTGGTAGCCTTTAAAAAGCCTCTGACTTCACACAGACAGATACTTGAGACAGAAAGCCCTTTCTTCTTTGTGCTCACTTGGTGTCTGGCTTCACCTGGTTGGGTGAAGTGAACTCTGGGTAGGTTGAGCTAAATATGGCCTCGTGTACCCACGCGCAGGAGGTGGGGAAGGGATTCCCGTAAAATGAGGCTGGACACCATCTCCAGGCTGGAGGCCACAGGAGCAAGGAGACTGAGGAGGAAATGGCATGGCTCCTGTGGCCAGGCAGTTTGCCTGCAGTTGGTTTGGGCCGCAGAGCACCCTCCAAAAGGACTTTGACGGCTACTTGGTTAATTTGATTGATGCTATGGAGCGTGGGAGGGAAGCAGGACCCCTGAAGAGTATTTATAATGCCCTGCACATACAGTCTGCAGAGGCAGCCACAAAACCAAGCTAAACATAAATTTTAGCTATGAAATAAATTTTAGAAATGCTCTGTATACTCCCCTGTTGGACTAAGCACATGCAGCTATGATTATTCTTTCTTCTCACATCTGAAGGATTTTGTTTGCCATCTTTATTGTTGCTTAACGTTTGCAATTAAAACTTAACCTAACAAAACTCATGTGCAGCTGTTTCGTTGAGAAATTAAGACTCTTTTCCTTGGCTTTATCTTTGCATAGAGGATAGATTTTCTCTTTTCCCAGACTGAAGGTTGGTGCTTGTGATCAGGCACCCCTACTATCTTTATTCTTTGTAATAATTAACAAGAGCATTTTTTTCTGGCCAGATTCATGTGTTAATTGCTTGCTTTTTCATGGCTTCTTGTCGAAAAGCATGCATATCTCAAGATAGTCTTATTCCAGCTGAATATTTATTGAAAAGAATTTCAGGATGGCTCAGTCATCAGGATGATTTGTTACTTTCAGAAGGTTTTACTACAATTGCGAGCAAGAAATGAGGAACTGAATAGTTGCTTTTCTGAGTGCTAAATGGGTTAGGAATATGTTTTAAGGGGTACTAAAAGGGGGAAGGAGGCTAATTGTGGAAAGAGAAGTGTGACATTTAAGCTGAGATCTGAAGGAGAAGCAGGAGCTAGCCATGCAAAGAGTTGGGTGGAAGAGAGTTGAAAGTAGAGGAAATAGCAGGTACAAAGTTCTCCAGAAGTGAGCATGGGCTTGGCTTGTTAGAGGAACAACAATACACACTGTAGAATTATTAAGAAAAATAGTATCTATCCTTTAGAGTTGTAAAAATTAAATGTGATGAAGTACATTAAATATTTAGTCCCAGGCACACAGTAACAATAGATGTCATAATAATAGCATCTTTACTGCCTTCATATTTTCAAAGTTCTCTGCACATACTAATTCTTAAAAAATGCTTTAATAGACATAGAAGGAAAGGGGCATTATATTTTTAATGCCTACTCAGGCCTTTTTTATCTTTAAGTTGTCCATCATTCACAATTTTCTTGGGCCCAGCTTTCCTTTGATATACTCTCTGTCTTCACACTGATGTTCTGATTCATGAATGGGGACAAGCGAATGAAAGTTGGATATGAAATATTTATTGCAGTGATGAGAACTTGCAGAAACTGGGAAAAGATTTGTACATTTCTCTATTTACAGAAGTCTAGTTGGTCATTATTCCCTAGCTAAGTTGTAAAGTCGAAGAGGGTAAGAGCTATAAAACAAAGAAAATAAATCATTGTTAAGTATAATGCAAATACATAAAAGCTAAAAGCACATGAACAGCTAATGAATTTATAAGGTAAACATCTTTGAATTCAACACTCACGAAAGGACCTTGGACTTTCTAGTTACTCCATAAGCCCTCCAAGAATCGTGTTCAAAGCAACTTATTTCCTTCTCCCCAAAGTAACCACTCTTGACTTCTGTGGTAATCACTGCCTGACTTTCCTTCATAATTTTTCTTACTCAGTTGTGCATCCTTAGCTTTGTCCACCTTTTTGTCTACTTGGAAGCAAGCTTTAAAAGATTCCACATTGGAGAAACTGGAAAAAAATAAAAGTGGCCATGTAGGAGAGACTAAAAGTCAACAGAAAAAAATATGTAAAACTTGAACTCAACCCAGATTAGTGGCAAGAGGAAGATTCTAGGAGAAATTGAAGAGGACAGGGAGGTTCCCCAGAGGGGCATGGTTGGCTCAGAGTCCCTTCCCAGAAGAATCTCAAATCCCTTCTGTAAAGTGAGGGAGGGAGTCTTGCCTAGGAGACTTGGAGGTTGTGCCCAGCAGGAGGCAGCCCGAAACAGGGCCTTTTAGGGTGAGATGGAGCCACAGCCATTTCCCCATGGTCTGATGCTCAGGGGAAGATCACCAATCAGTGAATAGAAATAATGAGAGAAAGTTAAGAATGGAAGCCTCCCTCTGCTGGCTGAGGAAGGAGGACGCTGGACAGGGAAATGGGGAGGGGACCAGATGTTGACTGTCCATATCAGCAACAAAGGGATGGTGGAACTCCCTGGGGTGGGTCATTCCCTATAGATGTTTAGGAGAGAAAGGAAACAAGGCTTAGTTCTGAGAAGTTACTTTGAGATTGTGCTTATCTTTTTAACTTTTCTTTTATATGTTATTAAAAAAATTTCTATCTGGCCTCTTTATAGGTATTAACATAAAATCTGAAATAAATCTAAATGAAATTTTTGTTTACTTTTAGAAGAACCAGGAAACTTGGGGAAACAGTTTAGGAACAGGGCCCATCAGGACCTAGTGAGAGAGGGACCAGCTTGGAAAGCTCCTGATGAGGCAGGTCCCTAAATGATCTGATAGCAAAGAAAAGATGAACAGGGATCCAACCTGCAGCTGAATTGTCCTCCATTCCTAGGGGGCACATCAAAGGATCTGGATTTTAACTCTGACATTGCTAATATCTAATTACAGGGGGGAAAAAACCCAAGATTTTTTAAAGGAGATTGGGAGGTTTCCTGAAAATATTTATTAAACCTCTTGAGTGCCAGGCAGTGCACTAAGCATTAAGTATACAGAAATCAACAAGATTACAAGACCCCCATCCTCATAGAGCTGCCTTCTAGGCATGAAGACCAACATTAAACAGGAAATTAATGATAAGCTTGTTGAGTGGTATGGATGGGAGGTTTAGTGCTATGTGGGAGGGCTTACCACTGGCGCCTAGCTGGGGGATCTGGCTGGAAGGCCCATGGTGATCTTGTTCAGCCTCTTCATTTCCAGATGTAGAGATGGAAGGTGAGGGAGTAAAGGAGGATGCCTTATTCAGGGCTATTTGGTGAGCTAGAGTTTAGAACCAGGATTTAAACCTGAATCTTACCTATGTTCAGCTGTTCCATAGTCAGTGGAACACTAGTATGTTTCACTGTGAAACTGGAAGATCAGGAGTCTCTAGTGTGAGTAATTTATTTTAATCCCTGACAAATTACATAAAATCCTTGTGTGACCTCCAGTTTGTAGGGATTTTGCTCTTGTAGTTTTTATAAAATGTTCCATTAGGGCAGCAATTGGAATATAGAAGCCAGAATCCTGGTGCTTGGTTTGCATTTAGACACAGTTTACAGTCCTTAAATTACCCTCAGGGAACAGATTTTGCTAAGCCTCTGGACCTTTCACTGCTCATTTTCATTTTTTCTACCCTCTGTGCCTTTTTGAATTTAGTTACCCATGACTTGTGGTGCTTTAAGTGTCCAGCAATTCCATGTCATTTTCCATAATAATTTGACATCTGTTTGATGATGTGTATAGCATTTAAGACAACTTGAAAATATTTAAAAAGTTATCAGTTATAAATTATAATAGTAATTTATAAACCAGAACAGTAAATGGGTGCCCACCCACTCAAATCTTTTTTCTGGAGGGGTAATTTGAAATATACACTTACTAAAATTTCCTCCAATTGTTTAAAAATGCTCTGTCTAATGAAATACTACAGAACAGAAGTGTTCATCTGAGGCCTGGTGGTTGTAAAATACCCAGACACACATGTGATATACATTTTATAGCTTTGTGTATTTTGCAGGCAAAACATTGAAACATGGTAGAAATACTGCCGTGTACAGTGAAACCGGCATTAATAGTAGCATCGTATAGCCATTTATCTCTGCTGGCCTTTTATTTATACATGTGTAATTATGATTTCCAGTACTTGTTACCAGGATATTTAAACTTGGTTTTGTCTTTATATCTTTCCATGTTGGGAACTTTTTCCAGATTGCCTGTTTTCTGGGAGAGTTATTCTGTAGTTGGTAAGATCATGTTGGGGTGTGGCATGGTCTGACCTCACAGGGATATAGCCAGCCAGAAATCTGAGAGTCACCCTTGATTCCTTCCTGTACCTCTACCCTCAATATAATTGCTCACCAGGTCATGCTGACTTTAGCCTCTAAATGTTTCCTGAATCTACACCCTCCTCTCTATCCCCTGCCTTTGTTCTGATCTTTTGCTTGCATTATGCAAGTTTCCTGACTGGCCCCTCTGCCTCCACCCTGATTGTGTTCTGATTCACTCTCCACATTTCTTCATCACTGCCCCTACCTAATACCTTCAACATCTCTGCCATCATGCAGGGTAAACTCTGTGCTCTTTATTGGGACATTAAAGGCCTTCCATTGTCTTTGCCTTGGCCTAACTCTCAGCCTCATTTTGCACAAGAACCTACCTCCAGCTTTAGGGTCTGGGAACCCTGAACAGATCCACTTCCTACGTGCACTTACTCTGTTATTTCTCTCCCCTGGGCTTGATCCCTGTGGTTCCTCATGTTTAGAATACTGCTACTCCCACTTGCCTTCCTCAACTAACTGCTGCTTATTCTCAAATCCCTAGCTTATGTGTCAACTTAGACAAGAAGCTACATGTAGTTTCTGCAGACTGGCTTACCACTGATCTTTGTGCTTCCATAATTCCATTCTCAAATCACTTTTTCTCCCTGTCTCCTCTGCATTCCTCTCTTGCATCACCAAGTACCTTTGTCTCTTTTGGTTCTACCTTATTTTGAAGGCAGATCATCAAAACTTTTTAGGGTGAAAGATGTTTCTTCCCTTTATTAGATACTATCTTTTATTAGTCTAAGTGCAGATCACATGGAGTGTGTATCCTTGCTTAGCCCTGTGTGGAACCAGCATTTGAATTCCCACTCTAAATACAGGAAACAGATCTTAAGTGACTTTTCAGGGTCAGTGAGTTACAGCCGCTGGCCCAAGACTGAATGACCCTGGCTCTGACCTGCTATATACTAACCCTGTGTATCTAATTGTTTTGGGGCATAATTTGTTAGAAGTGGCAATGGATTAAATTTATCTTAGCTTTTAACCTGCCTTGTTCCAGTCTTCTGAGTGATCTAAGTATATCATTTTCTATATTACCGTTAACAAGATAATACAACCCACAACCAAACTGGCTCCTAGTCATGTCTTGCTCAGACATGAAATCCAAGGGCATACCCAGGTTGACTTCACTTTAGATGAATTTGAATACCATATTCCAATGCATCCAGGTTTTGTGGGTAAGTATGCTACTTATCTACCCCTCAGCCTTCCTCTGGTAGAAGGGCCTTAGTTCTTAACTTTTAGTTCTTAACTCTACATGCACTGCTGCCCCATCCCCCACCCTGCCAGATTTTAACTGTCTTAGATCCTTTCTTTTTGTCCCTCTTTACCTCTAGCTTGATGCCCTGACTTCTGTGCCACTTGTCCTTCATTCAGCTGTATAGGGGAGGGGAGTGGGAGTGCTCAGGTGGAGGTAGAAATGGATTTAAATTCTAAAGGTAGAAAAAAAGAAATCAGCCTTCAGAGATATCTGGACTGAAGATGAAATATCTAGAACACTTGTTGGCAAACTATGACCCACAGGCCAAGTCCCACCTGCCACCTGTTTTTGTAACTGGAACACAGCCAGCCCATTCATTTATGTATTGTCTATAGTTGCTTTCATAGGACTGAGCTGAGTAATTAAAATAGAGACCACACAGCCAACAAAATCTGAAGTATTTACTATCTGGCCCTTTATAGAAAAAGTTTGCCAACTCCTGCTCTAGAAGACAATGAGGTCTTTCATAACAACAGGTTTAATTATATGACTATACTAGCATATCTCCTTTTTATTATTGTGCTAGAAGAATCTGTGTGTCTCTGGTCATTTGAGTTGTATTCCTGGAGGTGCTTTTCTTGTACCCTGGCCCTGTAGGCCCTGTATGTATAAGAATCTAGGACAATTAAAAGTCATGGACAGAGATTGAGGCAAACCTGTCATCTTACATCTGTAATCTGGTGTGCTCAGCTTAATTATTGTAGCTGGTTTTTAATGTGCAATATTTTAGTTTGGGTAAAAAATAACTAGATTGCCACTATGGCAAATATATTTTATTTTGACAGACAACTGTGATTAGTTGGTGGCTGCCTGAACCCTATGTTGGGAAGGATTATGAAGTCCCAGGGGCCTCAGCACAGAGGAGTGCTGTGATCAATTAGTGATGTCTGTCAGGTCCTATGCATAGGTGAAAAGTGATCCTTTTGTCTTCTTCCTAAAGCTGTATAAAGTTGAAAGGCATGAATGACGGTGGTTCATTCCACCACAACCTAGGCTCTGATCTGATGGTCACTAAAAGAGAGTCTTTTTAATCTAGACCATCATATTAATAGCCTGGCAAAGAGCTGCAAAATGGCAGATTATTGATTTATAAAAGCAATAGTTGACTGAAAACCATTCTGTGTTTGTAATTATATCCTCTGAGTCAACTTTTTTTGTTGTAAAATATATGTAACATAAAATTTACAATTTTAACCATTTCTAAGTGTACATTTTTTGTGGCATTAGTACATTCACTTTGATGTTCAATCATCACCACCATTCATCTCCTTAGGTTTTTCGTACCATTAACTGAAACTCTGTACCCATTAAACAATAACTCCTCATTTTCCCCTGGGCCCCCAGCCCCTGGAAACAACTATTTGACTTTCTATCTCTAGGACTTGACTATTTTAAGTACCTCCTATGAATGGAATCATACAATATTTGTCTTTTTGTGCCTGGCTTATTTCACTTAGCATATGTCTTCAGTTGTAGTATGTGTCAAAATTTCCTTCCTTTTTAAGAATGAATAATATTCCATTGCATTTATTTACCACATTTTGTTTATTCATTTAGTGGTCAGTTGGCATCTGGGTTGTTTCTACCATTTGGCTTTTGTGGATAATGCTGCCATGAACAGTGCTTGAGTCTGTGCTTTTAACTCTTTTGGGCACCCACCCAGAAGTGGAATTTCTGCATTGTATCTTAATTCTACAATCAATTTTTGAAGGAACTGACACATTTTTTCACAGTGGTTGCACCATTGTACATCCCCACCAGCATGTACAAGGGCTCTAGTTTCTGTACATTCTCACCAACACTTTTGACAATAGTCACCTCAGTCAGTGGGAAGTGATATCTCATTGTGGTGTTGATTTGCATTTCACTAGTGTCTAGTGATATTGAGCATCTTTTCATGGGCCTATTGTTTGTCTTCTTTGGAGAACTGTCTTTTCAAACTGAGTCAGCTTTTTAGTTAGTTCACACTGCTGATTTCTTTAAAGAGCGGGAGATAGAGTCAATTTCAGCTGGGAATTTCCCTGTGAGGGGTCTGAAAAGTCTTGAAGACAGTCCTGTAGGGAGCTCCCTGTGATTGTAATTATAAGCCAGGGAAATCTGAGAGGGAAAAAAAGTCTTAAGTAAAATGGAGATGTTTTGAAGCCATTGTAGAAATGAAGACAGAGGTGATGGAGATGAGCTGGTTGATTTTTTTCAACTTGTACCTTCTCTCCTTCTCAACAGTGAGAAAAAGAGGAGGGGAGACAGAGAAAGATCCAAAGTATGTTGCTTCCTCTTGACTTCTGTTTAAAATAGGTCCTTCTCAAGCTTCTAAAGCCTCAAAAACCACAAGTGACATTTTTAGGACCATTTTTTTTTTTCAGTGTGAAGGCCTTTGATTATCTCACCATAATTACTATGTTTATGATGTTTTTCTCCCTGTTAGCCATATTTTAGAGAAGCAAAGTTTGGGTTGGTTTTGTTAGAAACATCACTCTAGGAGTACTGAATTTACTTTGACTCCAGTAATAGAAATAATTTAAATTAATCTTTAATGTACTTTAAAGTCACTGATTTGAACTATATGGATCAGAAACATTCTGGGACACTTGACGGAAAATCCTAGTCCACTTATATAATTTGAAGACTAAATGACTGCAGGAAATATGTCTGGGGAGTCTTCTGAATAAATACTCTTTGTATGAGCTAATGTGTAGGGTGAGACAGTAACTCTGGACTGATATTTGTACAATTGTAAGAATTTAACAAAGAGTAGAGACATATGTGACTGATCTTATTTAATAAAGCTTAGCTTAAATGAGGAAAAATATTAAGTATATTATCAGTAGAGATTATCTGAAAAAAATGATTAACCAACAGTGAATTTGTTTTTTAGATGCCCCACCAAATACTCTTTGATGTTTCCTATTGTACATAATTTCTAGAAAATATGTTTTTCCAACTGTTTCAAGTTATGAGAAATAATCTCCTCTATATATAAACTGCATAAATATTTAGTCTCTATTACCAAACAAAAGCTAGTAGAAAAGTAGTATGCTAGTTCCTTTTCATTTTTGTGGCTAAAGGTAAAACAAAATTATTTACATTTTTCAGCTTTGGTTTTAGTGATCTTAGATGCCATTGCTTTGTGTTTATTTGATCTTAGCATTTATTTTTCCAAACTACGTTTAGTTTTGACCATTCAGCTCATGGTGGCAGAGAATTTTGGCCTGCCAGGTTGAGAATTCCCAGTTGAGAAGCAATACCCAAGCTTTGCCTATCCGACCCTGTAGGACTGATGCATATGGGAATATGGCCTTTAGGGACGTGAATATGGCTTTCAGTGAGAATCAGGAGCATCTCAGAGCTAAATTGGACCCCACATCCGACTTCTCGGAACACTTTCTTATGGATGACAATGTTTATAAGAGTTTAAAAGGTCATAACTATTTTGGATGCAATTTTATTTACATAGTTTTATTTACAAGAGTCAGCAAGATTGCAAATTCAGGTTAGTGGGTAGTGAAGGTTCATATTGATTCAGTTGAAGGCTATAATCCTATTAGTTGAAGCAAATGTGAACCATATAGTTAATAATTTATTGCCAGTCACACAAACATACCCACAGTTGGTTTTAACTTAAGTGTATAAGCAGTTTTAGGGTGGGCTTAGAGGTTTTTGTGTTTCCAGGAGAGCCTAATGGTTAAAGTTCAGCCTCTGCCATTAGACAGGCTGTTAGGTTTGAAGCCTGACTTCATCACTTGGCACCTGTATGACATTGGGCAAGTCAGTCAACTCTTCACCTCTGCTCTTCAGTGGTCAGGTGGGGGTAATAACAACACCTACCTCATAGAACTATTTAAAAAATTAGGTGATTTAATATACTTAGAAACTTGAAACTAATATATTTGGAACTTAGAAAAGGGGCTGGCAAATACTGAGTGCTTAAGAAATGTCAGTGCTACCATTGTCATCATCATTATAAACCTCTTCCCTTCCTGCCCAGTTTTACAGAAGCACCTGCTCTTTTATTTTGATGTAATTTTATGTATAAATGTTACTTTGAAATTATATTAGAAGTAGATAGAGAGGCACTTAAGGGTTAAAGCAGAATCCATGTTGGTGTTTGCCATCATCAAAATAGAATTGCACTAACAACATATGGATTAAGTCCTATGTAATATTATGTGTGAAATGTGGTGGCTATTATCTGCAGAGAAATTTTGTATCCTTCCCACTGAGGCCCACACTCAGATGATGCCTGTTGGGTTTTTAGACAGTTAGCAAAGTTTTCTCACTTAGTGTGTGTGTGTGTCTAACTGGTCCCCTCATTTAAATAATTGTTGATTATTGATTAAATACTTATTGCTTCATTTCCTCTTAAAGCCAATTATGAAATATTTCAAACGTAGTAGAAAATACAGAATATTATAATTAAAACCCATTTAACTTACACCCACAATAAATAAATTTTACTTAATAATTACATAAATAAATGAATTTTGCCATATTTACCTGACATTTTTAAAAGAGAGAGAGTATTATACCCCTTTTTGATCCTATTTACCTCCATTTTCCCCAGAGGGAATTCTATCCTAAAATTAATGTGTATTTTTCCAGGCTTATTTTTATACTTCTTCGACATATGTATACATTCCTAACCAATACAGACTGTTTTTTAAAAAGTTTACTAGCTATTTATGAATTCATAAATAATACATACTGTTATTTGTGCATTCATAAAGTACAACATAAATGGTTTCATACTTTCCTCTTTACCTCTTAGGTCAGTTACTCATTGGCCTCCTCCCTAGTCCTTGGAAACACTGGTGGTCTTTCCACTTCCTTTGCACTTGCAATTCCCTTTGCCTAGAATGCCATTCCCTGCTAGCCCATGGCTAGTTTCCTACTCCTATCAAGACTTTATTTAAATGACTCTGCCTTAGGGGCCTCATAGGGCACCTCATCTAAAATTGCAAATCCCTCCAATGCTTCATCTCCTTTCTCTTTTGCATTATTCTTTAGTACTTTTCACTATCTAGATTACTAAGCATTTAGCTTATCTTCTGTTGTATTGCCTGTCTCCCTCCACTATTAGAATGCAAATTTATTGAAGACAGTAATTTTTGGTTTTCTGTTTTTCTTTTTTGGGTCTGTTTTCATAATTGCTTTGTCTCACTCACCTACATAGTGTTCAATAAATATTTAATGATTGAATAAATGTATATCATTGGCTAATTCGCTTTCTTTTCTTAATAGTTCAGTTATGAAGTTTATCCAAGTTGATACCTGTAGCTCTGTTTTCTTTTCACTATTGTATAGTGTTCCTTTGGCTATCTAAATTATACATTAAATATCCATGTTTTGTAAAGGTTGGCATATTAGTTTTTTCCATATTTTTCCTTTTATAAACAGTGCCAGAGTGGGCATTCTTAAGCATTTTTCTTTTGGCAAAAGTGTGAGAGTTTATCTTTAGTATATACTCAGAGGTAAAATTCCTATTTGTTATCAGTTGTCTATTGCTGTGTCACAAAACCCCCCAAATTTACTAGCTTAAAATAATGTTTTGCACAACTCTTTGGATAGACAGGTGGTTCTTCTATTAGTTTTTCTCATCTTATTGCAATCAGATGATAGGTGGAATGACTGAATAGTCCAAGTGGCCTTCCTTACACGTCTGGCCATTGGGACTGTCAATAGGCTAGGGCACCTCAGATCTCCGCCATATAGCTTCTCATCCTCCAGTAGTGTAGATCAGCTTCCTTACAGCATGGCATTCTTGAGACATCATTCTAGGCAGAAGCTGCAAAGCCTTTTAAGGCTTAGCATCTGGAATGCATAAAGCATCTCTTCCACCACATTCTGTTGGTCAAAGCAAGTCACAAGGCCAGCGCCAATTCAAGGAATAAGAGAAATTGTAAAATATTGTGGCTGGGTTATTCTAATGTATCACATTGGAATAAATTTCACACATCTTCAATTTTACTAGATGTTGTCAAATTTTTCTCTGAAGTACTTGTATCAATTTATTCTTCAATTGCTACCAACACCTTGTTAAGAAGAAATATCTTCGGAGCAACTGTGTGTGACAAAATAAATGCTCATAGACCCCTTTTCTTTAGGTAGTAAACCCTGCTATGTCTCTGCTATACATCCAATAAAAAACAAGAGAGAAAACAAAAACAAACAAACAAAAAAACCCCCTGATTTCCCTTTCTCCTGGGCATGCAGGTAGATTACATATCTCAGATTTTGTTGTAGTTAGGGGTAGCCATATGACTAAGTTGTGGTCAATGGAAGTTATTTTGTCATTTTCAGACATGACATATATATTACTTTGGTAATTTATTACCAAAGTGTAGTTTATTCTACCCTGTTGTCCCTGTCCACAAGCCAGGTATAAAAGATCCACTGGAACTCTGAGGCCCAGACTAAAGCATGGTAGGGTCAGACAGAAAGGCAGAAAGAACCCAAATGACTGCTCATAGTGAACATCACCCCCCACACCCAAATTCCTGCTGTTGATTGGGATTTATTTGAGCTAGAAATAAATTTAGAGTAAGTCATTAAGATTTCAGAGTTTATCTGTTAGAGCAGCTGACATTTCCTTAAACAATGCAACAGATGGGAGGAGCAGATATGTCTTTATCTGCTTTATCTGTAGACTTTAAGACTGGATGAGAATTAATCATTCAGTTTAATCACCGAGGATATAATTGGTATCTATATGCCATTTCAAAATATGTTATTGAGATATAATTCACATATCATCCAATTCACCCATTTAAAGCATACAATTCAAAGATTTTTAGTGTATTTACAGAGTTGTGTAACCATAACTGCAGTCAATTTTAAAACATTTTTATTACCCCAAAAGGAAACTCAATACCTATTAAGCAGTTACCCCCCATTTTTGCTCCACCCCCCCTCAATCCCCAGCTCTTGTTAACTACTAATCTGCTTTTTGTCTCTATGGATTTGCCTGTTTTAGACATTTCATAAAAATGGAATCATAAAATATGGTCTTTGTGTCTGGCTTCTTTTACTTATGATAATATTTTCAAGACTCATTCTTGTTATAGCATCTGTCAATACTTCATTCATTTTTCATGATTTTAATATCCATTGTATGGATATTTGGTTATACCACATTTTATTTATCCATTCGTTTATGATATTTGAGTTGTTTCTACTTTTTAGCTTTTATGCATAATATTACAATAAACATTCTTTGTATACTTTTTCCCACATGCCATTTTTTATCTTTCAAAAATTCTGATAGAAAGTATATAAAGGCATAATACCAATTTAAGAAAAGAAAGTTTATTTAAAAAGCAAACTCTTTTAAAACACTGACATCGTGGAAGAAAAAATTCAACACGATATCTTCATGATATAATTTTGAGAACTAGTAAATTAATATAATCTCCTTTATTCTGTAGACCATGAACTTGATCTTAATGCATCTCATTTGGAATATATTTTGTTTTTATAATGATGGAGTATTTAGAATATAATATAAATTTTACCATATGGCTTTGCATTGTTGTTTAGTACAAAATCCTAGCGCTTTGGATTAATTAAACTTTTTGCTTATTATTTAGCACAGATTTTTTTTGAGAGCCTACTCTGTCCTCTGTGTAGTTACAGATATTAGAGATGTGACTGTGAATAAGGGGGATGAGGCCCTGCCCTCATTAACAAGAGATACATTTAAAAAATTGAACCAGACAATTGAAGATTGTAATATGTGCTATGAAGGAAATCCCTAGGCCATATTATATGCAGTGTGACTTGGAGAGGGAGGAGGGCTACTTTTGAGGCTGAATGATGAGTAGGAGGCAACCTTGCAAAGCACTGTACTGCAAGTACAAATTTGCTAAGGTGGGAACAAGCTTGGCGTGTTTGAGGAACAGAGAAAATACCAGTGGATGTAGATCTTATACACCAAGAGTGAGGAGGTGTAGCAGGTGTAACTTTGAAGATGCTATACTATCTCACATATGATTATTAATTTAAGTATTTTTACTTCTTTGCTTAAACAGAATCTAGACTCTGTGTGATTTGACATTAGTTGGAATCTTAGAGGCAATTTTGGCACAATTTTCTGGAATCACATTCTGGATTCCTACTGGTGTGAAAAATCACCTGTTACAAGTACCAGTCTCAAAATTTGTCAGCAAAATGATAAACATTTGGAAACTCTAGAGTAAATCTTTCCAAAATCCTGGGCTTTTTTGGTAAAATAAGCCCAAAGTCAACTGGCATGTCAAGCATTTTATGGGAATAAATTGGTTGCTTTATAAAGTACACTCATTATTCCAGGCCAGTGGGATTGAATTACTCACCAAGCTGTTGCCACAGTGAGTTGATTGGGTTTACAGTGGTTGGAAGATTTAGCACTTATTTCAGAGTCACCCGGCTTGACCTCAAGGTGAAGTTCTTGCTCTGGGTCAGCAACTCTGTGAATGGCCTTATACAAATACTATAGATATGTATGTCTATTTAGAAGACAGGAACTACTAGGAAGAATTTTAATAATCTTTTATTTTTGTCCTACAGTCTAAAAATGTCATAGTTTTCAAAATAGTCATATAATTTCTTCCATTTTTACTGAGATATAATTGACCTTCAGCACTGCAAAAGTTTAAGGTGTATATCATAATGATTTGATTTATAGACATCATGAAATTATTACAATACGTTTAGTGAACATTCATTATCTCATACAGATATAAAATAAAAGAAAAAGAAAACATTTTTTTCTTGTGTTGAGAACTCTTAGGATTTACTCTTAACAACTTTCATGTATAACATACAGCAGTATTAATTATGTCAACCACATTGCACATTATATCCCTAGTTATATCCCACGTTATATCCCTAGTACTTATTTATATTATAACTGGAGGTTTGTACCTTTGGACCACCTTAGTCACCATACAAAGATACTATGTTATTATTGATTATATTCCCCACACTGTACATTTCATCCCCATGACATTTATTTTGTAACCGAAAGTTTATACCTCTTAATTTCCCTCACATGTTTCATTCATTCCCCATTCCCCCTCCCCTCTGGCAACTACCTGTTTATTCTCTGTATCTATGACTCTGTTTCTGTTATGTTTTGTTCATTTGAATGAACATTCAAATAATTGAAAATTCAAAAATGAAGTCAAATAATTTTTAAAATAATCTACAACTCCTAACGTTTTAGGAACTTACTTATCTAACTTTTTCACTATCTGCAGTATAGCAGTGAATAAGAAGGTGGCTACCAAGCCTCTGACAGGCCCACTAAATTGGTAGTCAGCTATCCCCAATAACTTCATTGGAGCTTATTGTCTTTCTGAATATACATGTGTCTAATGAGGGCATTTTTTTTCTTGCTTAATTCCTAAATTATTTTTAGTTATCAAATGACAAATTATTTCATGTTATCTTGCTTCTAACCCCCCAGCCAATCAGAAAACAGGAAAGATGTTACTTGTACATAGGTGAATTATATCAATAATACCTAGTATCTTATTGCACATCCCTCTTTCCCAAGTATTATGTGTCTCTCATTAATCCAAACCAATTCATCTTACTCTTCTCCCAATTAAAATTATAGTTGTCAAATGGCAGAATTTTATCAAAAGACCCAAAATATTAGAAACACAGCAATTTATTTCCTGAAACCAAAGCATGTTATAAATTAAATTGTTCTTGCTTTTTTAAAATTGAAGTATAGTTAAGTTATAATACAGTGTCAGATATACAGCAAAGTGATTCAGTGATATATGTGTATATATACATATATATGTATATATTCTTTTTCAGATTCTTTTCCATTATAGGTTGTTACAAGATACTGAATATACTTCCCTGTGCTATACAGTAGTTCTTGTGGTTTGTCTATTTTATGTATAGTAATGTGTATATGTTAATCCCAAACTCCTAATTTATCCCTCCCCACCTTCCCCTTTCCTTTTTGGTAATCATAAGTTTGTTGTCTATATCTGTGAGTCTGTTTCTGTTTGGTAAATAAGTCCATTTGTGTCATTTTTTAGATTAAAGATATATGTGATATCATATGATATTTGTCTTTCTCTTTCTGACTTACTTCACTTAGTATGAATCTCTGGGTTCATCTATGTTACTGCAAATGGCATTATTTCATTCTTTTTTATGGCTGAGTAATATTCCTGTGTGTGTGTGTGTGTGTGTGTGTGTGTGTGTGTGTGTGTGTGTGTGTGTATCACATCTTCTTTATCCATTCATCTGTCAGTGGACATTTAAGTTTCTTCCATGTCTTAGCTTTGGTAAATAGTGCTGCTATGAACGTTGGGGTACATGTATCTTTTTGAATTATAGTTTTTTCCAGATACATCCCCAAGAGTGGGATTGCTCGATCCTATGGTAACTATTTTTAGTTTTTTTAAGGAACCTCCAACTGTTCTCCATAGTGGCTGTACCAATTTACATTCCCACCAACAGTGTAGGAGGATTTCTTTTTCTCCACATCCTGTCCAGCATTTATTACTTGTAGACTTTTGAATGATGACCATTCTGACTGGTGTGAGGTGATACTTCATTGTAGTTTTAATTTGCATTTCTATGGTAATTAATGATGTTGTGCATATTTTCATATGCCTGTTGGCCATCTCTGTGTCTCCTTTGGAGAAATGTCTATGTAGGTCTTCTGCCCATTTTTTGATTGATTTTTTTTAATTAAACTGTATGAGCTGTTTGAATATTTGGGAAATTAATCCCTTGTCAGTCTCATTGTTTGCAAATATTTTCTCCTAATCCTTAGGTTGTCTTTTTGTTTATGGTTTACTTTGCTCTGCAAAAGCTTTTAACCTTAATTAGGTTCCATTGTTTTTTCCCATTACTCTAGAAGACAGATCCAAAAAAAGTACTGCTATGATTTATGTCAAAGAGTGTTCTGCCTATGTTTTTCTCTAGGAGTTTTATAGTATCCACTCTTACATTTAGGTCTTTAATCCATTTTGAGTTTATTTTTTTATATGGTAGTAGAAAATTTTCTAATTACATTCTCTTATGTGTAGCTGTCCTGTTTTCCCAGTACCACTTATTGAAGAGATTGTTTTTTCTCCATTGTGTATTCTTGCCTCCTTTGTCATAGAGTAATTGACAATAAGTGTATGGGTTTATTTCTGGACTTTTTATTCTGATCCATTGATCTATGTGTCTGTTTTTGTGCCAATATTGTACTGTTTTGATTATTGTGGCTTTGTAGTGTAGTTTGAAGTCAGAAAGCATGATTCCTTCAGCTCTGTTCTTCTTTCTCAAGAGCTCTGTTCTTCTTTCTCAGTACTGTTTTGGCTATTTGGGGTCTTTTATGTTTCCATACAAACTAAAAAAATTTTTTCTAGTTCTGTGAGAAATACCATTGCTAATTTAATAGGGATTACACTGAATCTGTAGATTGCCTTGGATAGTACAGTTCTTGCTTTTGGGGTTAGATTTTATACCCTACATACCTCTACAGTAGCCTTTTGTGTACCGCATTGAAAGTTTTTCTTTTTAAGTCAACTAAAATGATTCTGTCTATTCTGTGAGAATGTCTTCTATAAGCTGACAACAGCATCACACTCTTTGTTGGTACAGCAAATGATTGTGTAAACTATATGAGCTTCTAAATTTCATTTTATTTTTAAAAAGTACCAAAACTAATAGCAAAGAGCATGGGGTTTTTTAAATTTGAAATTACAGAATACTAATGTCCTGACAAGTGCCCATCCTGAGACTTAATTAGGAACCCAATTGTGAGCTTAATTGTGAACTTTTCAACTATGTACTTGATTAAATAAAGAGCATATACAAACTATGAAACAACTGTATATGTATTATAAAAGACTGTATCTGAAAGGCAAGATGGATATAACTAGGTAATTTAACAATCTTTGGTTCTATCTTAGTTGTTTGATTTTCACATACATTTCCAAAAATAAATCATGTACCCAAATAGAAGGCTGCAGATATTGTTAGCACTCAAAAGGAAGCAAGTATGTATCTGGTTTCTCTCCTTTCACCTTCCAATGGTAGGTGTCTAGTTTTGTAGGAAAAACTTCAAGAGAGTCCTCAAAGTCAACTTGACAAGTAGCTGCTTCCATTGTGAGTCCAGATTCGTATGTTTGTATATCTACTGGTTGACAGACACTACAATAAATGGAGAAATTTTTTCTCCTGGCCTGAGGTAAAGCTCAGCCAGCAAGTCAGTTGTATCAGGGTACTTCATGAGCTCCTCAGACCTTCCTTATGTCTAAGGAGAGGAAGACCTATAGGGTGATGGCTTTCTAGAAGTGTTGAAAAATTTGTGTATGTATCAGCAGAAAGAGGATTTTGGTAAAGGTAGGTCTGACTCTTCAGAAAAGAGCTGGCAGTATTCTCAAATGTTAAAGGTGACCTTTGAAGCAAACAGATTCATGGGCTCTGAGTTCTTTGATCTTCTATTTTGTTCTTAGTCAAAATTCCTTTTCAGTTTCAGGGACAATTTTAATATTTAAAGAGAGGAGACCTGGTCCTTGCCTCCCTTCCACCCCAGATTAGTCAGATTTGACAGAGAGAGAGTGAGATTAAGAATGGAGGGATTTTTGAAGCCAGGGCTCTGATTGGTAGGAAGCCAGTGTATAAAACGCTGAATTGTTGACTAATTTCTTCATGTATCTCAAGATTTCTTCTCATGCTACATCTTCTCTCTGTCATGCAGCTAATAAACTTCTTGACAAAATATTAACTTAGTATGTTTTTAAAACGTATTTTGGAGACTTACAGATTACACTGTAGTCATTAAAGAATGAACTAGATTAATATTTATTGATGGGGAAAACATCAGTGGTATTTTGTTAAGTTAAAAGGAAGGCCACAAAGCAGTATGAATAGCATGATGGGCATATATTGAAAGACGTTTGGAAGGCTATAAAAATGTCATCAGTGGATCTGTGGGTCCTGGAGTTGTGTTTTTGTTTTTATCTTGTTTTTATTTCCCTTTCTAATACTTTCCTGTATTTTCAAAATTAAAAATACGTAAGCATTTGTTATTTTTGAAATTAGGATCAAAGAGTCAATAAAACTATTTGGGTTTGGATCATTAGAAATAGAAAAAATAATCCATGATTCACAACCAAGGAGAAATACTTTTAATTTCCAGATGGATTTCTTTCTAAACAGTCTTCTCTGCTCTGTGTATGAATATGTACATATGTGCATATAATTTTGTTTTAGAAAACCAGAATGTCCTTTTATTAATTTAGAATGATAGCTACAACCATCAGGCAGGTTGATTCTCATATAAAAATAAACATACACTTATACATATTAATACCCATTAATAGGTATTTGTTAACAGGTAATTAAAATATATTTATTAATAGGTAATTATTAATACATATTAGTGTAATAATAAAGATAAGACATTTCATAATTCTTTAACTTAAGTGTTTTTCATTTTTTTCTTGCTTAATTCGTAAATTATGTTTAGTCATCAAATGACAAATTATTTCATGTCATCTAATGACTATTATCTTTCTTATTAGCATGGGCAATTATCAATTAACTTTGCAGGGCTGAAATATTGGGCTCTGGGATATCTCCTCTGAGACTGCTTATCTCTTTCCTCCCGGGTGAATACTATCACTTTTCACTACACACTACATGCTATGCCAACCCTGGTCTAGTTTAAGCCAGTTTACACTAGTTCTTCAAAAAGGATATCTGATCATTCCTTAACACCATCAATGAAGGGCCTTATACAGTCTTCTAGATTAACTGATTCCCTCCAGTAGATTATTCTAACATATGGGGGTCCGTTTGACTCTGTTGCTTTCTTTGGATGTCTGTGTTATCCCTTTAAATACTGTGTTTTTGCTGGTAGAAGGGCTATTCTTTCTCCTGTCTGTGGTCTATAAAGAGGACCCACAAGCAAATTGCTCCTTTGACCTTTCAAGTTTGAGGGAAACAAGGGAGACCATTCAGCTAGAATTACCTGAAAATCTGGTCACATCTACATGAATGTAGCATTATGACTTATGCTATTTTCTACTTTTAGTCCCTATTGCTGATTTTATTTTGTGGAGGCGTTAGCAAAAAAATTCACCTCGTTGAAGAAAAGGAATTTTAATGTCTTAAAATTTTCCCTCCACATGTGGGAACCTGAAATCTCATTCATGCTCTGTGAAATTGAAGAAATTGGATATTTGGGAATGGAAATTGGTGGTCCTCCAACCAATATGGGATCTAAAAGTGTTAAATCCTTTCACAAATAAACTTTGATTCAGACTGGAATGTCTTGGCTTGATCTTAAAGGTGATATTATAGGAGACATATAGCCATTGACTGGCCTTAAAGATAATTATCTTTACATTCCAGTCTTAGTCTGCCATCAGCAGGGCCTGCCTTGCGATAAAGTCAGTGCTCTTTCCCTTATAAGAATATTACATTTAGACAGGCCTCCAACCCCAGAATGTTTATGAACCACACTCAGCTCATGAACTATGAGTGCAAAAAAAAAAATCTCTTAATAGTGACAAATGTGTCTCTCAAGCCTTCCTAGATTTCATTGCTACATGTCTTGACAGTTTGGGTTTATTTTTAATCAGACCACATCCTGCTGTCTTTGGGTTGGGAGATCAATATTTGTGACTTGCTTTCCTAAATTTTCAAATTTAGCTTTCTTTTAGACCCATTAAACTGTGTATTAGATTCAGCTACATCACCAGGATATGTGTATGTGAGTTTTTTTGATAAAGTTGTGAAATGAAGTCTGTTCACGTGGGTAACTTCCTTGGGACTGAAAGAGTGAAAGAAGAAGGGAGGGATGAAAGGAGGAAGAGAGGAAGTTCCGAGGAAGTTCCTTCCTGGACTGTGAATACCATGAGTACAGGGACTGAATCCCTCATACCTGGCATAGTGCCAGGCATAATTTTGTTGAATTAATGAGTGAATTTATAGAGAAATTGAAACATGCTAAATGTTCTACCTTCAATCCTTACAACAGATGCGAGGAAGGAAAGTACTCTAGAAGTCGTCACAGACTCTGGAGCCTGACACCCAGGTTCAAATCACAGCTCTGGCATTTAGTAGCTCTGTGACTCAGGGAGAATTACTTAACCTCTGTGTGCCTCAATTTTCCCATCTATAAAATAGAAATGATAACTCAAAAGGGTGTTGTAAGAAATAAATGAGATTATAAACAATTATTCACACTCACACAATTAGATCAGTGCCTGGCACAGGGTAAATGCTATGTAATTGTTAATTAGTATTAACACCTACTAGTTAATTAATTATTGAGTATTCATATTAGAACTTTGAATATTTGGTTTCTCTCTCAAGTGCGAATAGAATAAAATATTTATGTGTCTATGTATAGCTATATACATTAATGTTTTTCAAAATAGAATTTTACGTTTGTCTTATAGGCTACCCATTGATTTAACCTAAAAATAGAGTATGTAAAGAGAAAAAAATCAGAATACATAGTGTATATGTATACAAGAGAGAAAGCTTTCCATAATCAGATGGACAGTACTCCTCAAACATATGAAGTTTTCTCAATATAAATATTTTCCTGCATACATAATTATAATTGGCCAAATTAACCCAATAATATTTGAGTGCAAAAACTTTTTTTCTAAGTCAAATTAATGTTAGGTCATAACTCCCCTCCCCATTAGGTTGCCAGAAAAATTGATCTTCAAACATAATGGGGGTCCTTCTTTCTCCTTCAGTGTTCTTATAAGAGCCCCAAGGTTTATTTACCAGAGTTCTTGAGGCAAGGCCTCTGGCCTTCTGTCCAGGTGGCTGCCTCTGGGATGCTCAGGGTGCATGCCAAGTAATAGTTGCTAACACACTCCTTCCCATGGCTGCTGAACCCTTTCCCTTAGCTTTTTGTACTAGGCTCATTGTCTCCCCTCTCTGGGGAGATGCTTGGCGGGAGTGATGCAGGCCCCCATCATCTGTGAAATCTACCACCTCTTTAGCCACCCGAGGTGGATTCCAAATCCAGCAACTCCTCACTCATCCAGGTTCATTCTGACAGTTTGACTCCTTAGACTAAAATCCAAGTTTTTGGCAACAAAGACCTTTTACCTCTCCTATATGTCAAGAGTTGTACAAAATGCCCCAGGACTCAAACCCGGGGCCACCCTTTGGAGCAGAAGAGGGAACCCTAGTCCTTAGCCTTTCTAGGTGCACTTACAGCCAAGGAACATTTGTGGTTATTTTGGCACTATTGTGAAAGGAACACAGAACCAAAATACAAATTTTAAAGACTCTTTTAAAAGGGAGAATGGCTGGGACTGAGGGTTCTGGATCAGATAGACTACCTGGCCTAGCTGCTGGTCCTGCAAGTTCTAGTTATTTGACCTTGGGCCTATTTAACCATTCTATGCCTGGCCTGTAACATGAAAATAATACTAGGCCTGCAGCATTCAATGGATAATTTTGTTCAGTAAATAGACCAGAGTCTGGCCAAAATGTATTCAGTGAAGTTGATTGTGTTATTATTTGAGCTGATGCTTCATCTAGAGATCAAGTCTGTGCTTAAGGTTTCTGGTTCCCTCTGCTTTGCTCAGGTCAGTGTATCTTATATGGCTAGTAAAGATGGTCCTGGAATAGACCTTGACTCCTTTTCCTCCTGCTGATGAGCTAGAGTGACATCCCCCACATCCTGGAGCACAGAAGCTGAACATGGTATCCCGGGAAGGGGAACTGCAGTGCTCCTGAATGGTGCAGAAAGGGCTGAAAGGGGGCTGAGAGCTCATCTCATTCAGGAGCTCACTTTAAAAGGGGGAAACTGAGGCCCACAGAGGGGAAGAGAGAGATCTGGTAGGCTTGCTGTTCTTCTGGCATTTCAAAGTCCTTCCTTTTTCATGTCAGCATTGCCAGATTTACTCTGTCAGCTTGGCCCATTCCTCTCTCTGAAAGCCTTCTCCAACTGTTCTTTGTTTCCTGACCCTTCTGTTCCTCATCTTCTCCCTTTCAACCCTCTGGAGTAGTATTCTTTCCAAACACTTCCTGGACTTTCTTGCCTCCTTTTTCTTCACCTATACTATTTCCTTACTGGAGTGCTCTCCTCACCATCTCTGCTTAACCAAATTCTACCCATCCTTTAAAATTAGGGGTCAAAACTAGTAGCCAGAGATCCAGATGTGCTCCACAAATGCCTTTTATGAATTCGAATAAGTCTTCTTTTTAATTGAGGTATTATTTGAAAAAGTCAGATATAATGAGAAAAATTCAGATACCTTTTCTTCTTTTTATACGAGGATCTGGCTTCATGGAACCTGCAGTTTTCCCTGGTAGAAATTAGTGACCACTAAGATGCATTTTCCCTCCCTGGCCAGCATCACTCCTTGATGATAACTGCTTTGCTCTGCCAGTGTTTGGGTTTGTGACCTCATTTTAAGACGTTGTTTACATGCTATCACTTCCGAGCAGCTTCCACTCCCTAGCAACTTCTCCTTCCTTTGTCTTGCTTTTCAGAATGTATCATTTCCTCATGTTTATGCCTCTAACCCTCTGCTTAAGCCTCTTCTGTAATAGAGATGGAATTCTGTCCTACTTTTTGTTGATTTTAATGAATAATCCTTATCATCTATCAAGTGCTTACTAAGAACAGGGCACAGGGCTGAGTGCTTCATGGACATTTTAATCACCAGGCCTCACTACAACCCTGTGTGAAGTATATGATTATCTCCAATCTACAAATGCAGAAGCCCAGAGAGTGTAAGTGGTTTACTCAAGGTCACACAGCTGGTGACAGAGAAGGGACTTGAGCAGTCTTCTACCTAATCTCAACACTTGTGTTTCATCCTATTTTATACTGGTGGATCTCTCCCAACACACAGAAAGCTATGGGATGGGCAGGGAAGTAAATTCTCTAACTCCCTTTTATTAAATGCTTCCAGAATACATATTACATCAGAGGCACAGAACTCTGATCCATTTTCCCCAATTCAACATGTAAACAATAATGATAATACAGATCATGGCAGTGTCTTGAGTGCTCACTACATGCTTAATGCTCTGCTGGACATTTACCCAGAAAGCTCATGTAATCCCCACAACCCCCTATGTGGCAGGGCATGTAATCTCAAATCCAGTTGAGAAGTCACAGGTCGGGCACCTTGGCCAGAGACATACAGCAACAAGTGACCAGGATTTGAACCTGGATCTTTCTTGATTCTGAGTCCTATAATTTTTTCTTTACCCACGGCCAGCTCTTTTATGTTTTTGAACCACTTTTCTCATATAAAAGCTATTAGCCCATTAATAAATCCAGCAAGCAAAGACCCTTTGTTTTTTTCTTCCCAGCCATACAGATGACATGGCAGCCACTTCAGCCACTGGTTCTTTTGCAGATACTTTCTGGTGGGAGTAGGCAGGAGGAATGCTACATGCGTATGCGCGCACGCGCGCACACACACACACCCCTTTCACCCTACATGCAGCACCAAACTGAGCAAGAAACTTGTTAACTGATCTCCCTTTTTTCACATTTGGAAACAGGAGCTTCTTCTATTAGATTAGAAGGGTTGCATCTGGGTAGAAAATGCTCTTTCCATGCTCACCTTTGCCTTTGAAGAGGTCAGCCATTTTGCCAAACATTGTAAGTTAAACCCTAGTGGGGATGACTGTAAACACAGACTGAGTCACAAATTGAAACAGGAATTTGTATCATTAGCTGTCATGCTTTTTCTTCTCTCTGAATCAAAGCAGAAGATGCCACCAGGCCAGCTGTCTCTGCCCACACCTGGGTGGTCATGAGTGCTGAGGAGTTCACGTTGCCATCTCATTCAGAGCTGTGTACCCCCACATGTTCTCTGTCTTCACTGTAGAGTGGAGTGAATTAACACTTTATAGAATCATCCAGTGAGAACATGTTCCTGATGGTTTCTACAGCATTGGGGATTCCTGCTTTTTTGGTGGGATCTGCTAGAATTGTAAAAGGAAGCTTTCTGGACATTAACTTTGTAGCAAAAAGGGGTAGAATGAGGTTGGCAAGGGAAGAAACGATTTTGATGTAATAAAAATAGGATTGTTTAGAGCTGAGATGAAACTTTTCTTACTATTTGGGATTCAGATGAAATTTAGCTTGGAAGTCACATCAGCGAATATTATATTTCTTCAGAACCTCAGCTGTGTTTTCAATCAGAGGGCATCTTTATTTTGCTTAACTTGTGCAGCAAGTAGAAAAACCATAGATGGCTTCAACTTTGGTTTTTTTAACCTACAGGTATTCCAGCCATTAAAATATGTTTTTGGTATCTATTTTGGAACCTTAAAGAAATGATTTGGGACAAGGGCAAACATTTTGTGCCACTTACTCCACACGGTTCCTTTCTTTTTGGTGCTTACTTGCACTGGCACTTAATTTATTATCATGTATTAGAACATTTCCCTGTCGCCTCAGAAACAGTCTCATAGGCCAGGCTTTTAGAACCTGAATTTTTTAAACACAAAACAGGATTATGGATTAATCTCAGGCAGTGAAGTCCCTGGGGCCAAAGAACCTGACAAATAAGACTCTGCTCTTGGCAAGCCCCTTGCAGGGTCACCCTCTATTCCTGCCATTGACCCAGTGGACGAAAGAGTGGATGTGTGTGTGAGTCTAGGCATGACTTCTCTAAAGATCAACATTTGTACACACTGGAGTCACCTTTTATACATAGTGCTACTGACATTAACCAGAGAAGTGGGCCTGACAGCCCTGGCCTCAGAGCCAGCACGAGAGTGGTCCGGCTGTGTGCACACAGTTTATCTGAAGGGATTCAGCACAACATTACACAGCCTAATTGTTTTTCATCCAAAAGGAACTATTGCCCAGAGAGAGGCGCCTCTAAGGTTACTGAGTGTGACCCATCAAAATGGGGTACTCATTTCCATATATGTATACTCACTAGTTATTTTAAATACCCAGTTATTTAATGTATTTCTTCTCTTGAAGTCCAGATACCATGATTTCCTGGTAGCTAGTTACAACAGTATTAATTCTTAAAGAAAAGAGAAGAGAAATAAGGGGAAATATTTTTAAACAAAGTAATTTAAATATTTGAGAAGTCGTAAAAGGGGAAGAAAGTCCCAACTGAGGCAATCAAATCCTTGAGTGAATATTTGGCATTCGAGCAAGGAATCCAATGTTTTCACTTAGGTTTGTCTTGAGAGTATGTTTGATTCAGGGTTATGTTTAATCACTTTATATAGGACTAGACTATAATCTCATATTAGTAATGAAAAATGAGTGAATTTTTTTTGATCTGAAAAGAACTACTAGGAAAAAAATCACTCATTTTGAAAATAGAGAACAACGGCATCAGCTGTAGAAAATATCTTTTGGAGAAAACATAGACATCTACTTTCAAAGCATGATACGAGTATTTGGTGAAGCCTGGCATTTAATAGTATATAATGGTATAAAGTGTACCATCTAACACAGAACTCTTCCTCACAGTTGTGGAGTTTTGAAGAATAGTGTCACATATTAAGGTTAGAGTAGTTTTTTTTTTCTCTGCTCAGACCAGCAGTGAATGCTGTCATGAGTCAGGGTAATCGGGAAAAACAAAAGTTGCTGTTT